>NC_051061.1:8363985-8704312 GCF_904848185.1 Acanthopagrus latus | reverse complement strand
CTTAAGCTAAATACTCATGTTTATTTCCATTCCAGACTGAGGCTGTGTTTGGCAACATTTTACTTTAAAGAAATGAAATGCATGAACCAGCTCCATGTGTGTAAAAGAAAAAGAAAGAGGTGTCATTAGGTGCTGTCTTATACACTTTGTGGACGTGATGTGATTGTATTGATCTGTTCTGGCTGTGTGATTACAACCCTTTGGGTGTAATATCACTAAGAGCTTTAAGGCCGTACAGATTGACTTTAACCTTCTCACAATCACCTCTAACACACTTACAGACCTTTTCATTTGTCATACTACGCTGCAGTCGTACACCTGGGATTTCATTAGCCTGTAATAGCCCAATCTGGGGCAGGAATCAAGAATTATGCTATTTTTTTTTCTTTTTGTCTTCGCCTTAAAATATTGCTTTATTTCTTTGTATTCATTTATCCAGTTTAGCCTTATTAAAATGGGGGGGGGGAAGCAATCCTTTTTACTACTTCTTGTGGACACTGAGCCTAGAAATCTGTGCTGTATATTCACCTGGGATTTCTACCACAATTTATTCCCTTCATTATCAGTGTATTCCTCCTTATTAGGTTTAAAATTGAATCCAATGGAACAAATGGATTCAGGATTGTCTAGTTATATAAGTCTATCCCTTACATAAGCATATAACAGAATAGCCCATGGCTGGAACTCCAACTGTTTGCTTAACAAAGTGATGTCTAACTCGAAAAGTTGCCAAGCAAAAAGATGTTCCCTTGCATGAACTGCAATATGGACATACACATCTTTGTAGTCCATTAGACTCTCCCTCAGATTTCATCCTTCTGGCAGGGTGAGACTAGCCCGGGGAAGCATATCCTGGCTGACGGGAACAGGCTTGTTCCCCACAGCAGCCATGTGTCCTGCTTTACGTGTCCTTGAGCAACACGACGCTACCTGCTCCAGTTTCTGTGGGCAAGAGCCTCGGCCAAATCACTAAACTTGTAAAAGTGAATGCGTGCTTTTTTGAAATCGTGTAAGCAATTTTTTGCACACGTATTGTCTGGCCTACAACAAATCTCTCACGGAGGCATAAATGGATACTGTTCAACAGAAATAATGAAGATGAGGGGTTTTTTTTTTTTGTCTCTCTCTCTGCTGGGGATGAAGAGAACAGAGGGAGAAAAGAGCCCATGGGCAAAAGCAACAAAACACGCAACAACAGCCCAATGTAGGCTAGCATCTGTGCGTGTGTGTGTCTTTGCCCGTGTCTTCGCGTGTACACTTTCAAGGCAGCTTTTGAGCGAGGCGGACTGCAGCTGTGCCTAATGCACATTAAATGAAATGAAAGTTTTCTGTTGTTTTTTGGGGTGGGGGGAGGATTTTGTTTCTTTCAGCTCATCTGTCTCTTTCTTCGGTGTACGACTCAGCTCCGTTGGTCTTCGGTATCCCGAGCTTGACCTATCAGTGTTGTGCATCTCCATAAAGAGCCCTATAAATCATCGCAGGTGTCCGTAAAGTGCCTGCAGGTAATTAATTGCTGTGGTCTTTGAGCCAAGCTGAGCCGGGTGCACAGGGATGAGACAGGAGTAAAATGCACTGCCTTTTTTGTTCTTTCTCTCAAAGATGACTGTCCTTTTCATTTCCAGTCTTGCCATTTCTTTTATTGCTCTCCCTTCATATTGTAAATTTCCCCCTAATCTTATTGTACGCACACAATTAAACTGATGGAATGTCTTCTAGCGTCTGACTAGTTGGAGACTGCAAAAAGCTTTGGTTTTTCTGAGCAGAAAGGGAGGCATTAAGTTGCTCACAGCATCCTGACCATTCTCCTCAGCCACATGATGGCTTGATCTCGGGCAACGAGAAGAAACATTTGCTGCAGGTTAGGAGCTATAAGCAGAACAGATGGACGCGTGGGTTGAGTTTTTCTGGCTACCCCAGCATGTTTAGTTTGGATGTCAAAGTTGTTGGAAGCTCCCATTCAAATAAATGCATCTTGTTCAAGAGTGAAACACAAGTTCAGCAGAGCGTCAAAGTGAAAGTTGGACTTATGGGCTCTGTCCCAGTAGTGAGAAACGGTCGTTCAAAATCTCATTGACATTTGCAGTGGCACAAATAAGAAAAACACTTGGAACAGGAACTTACTCAACATTATGGCTTGTGGTTCGCGCCATATGTTTATCATTGTTCATTGTTTGTCAGCGTCCTCTAACAAACACCATTACCCAAGAGCTCTAGATTGTTGAAGCTAAATGTCATGAAAAGGGGCAAGTCTGTGGGTGAGGCAACTGGCTATGGCAAATACAGACTTACTTATAATTACAGCAGAACAGAGAAGACTGAATGCTGTGTAGAGATTTCAGCTATAAAGCGATACAACGTCGCCATGAGAGCTGTAGTATTCTCACAGAGTAGTTTGTCTTTCACTTAAATGACATTGCTCTTTGAATTTTGTGTTGCAGCGGATGCGAATTTTGCCCATAATATGGACAGTAAACCCCAGGAACACGCCTCATTTTCTCCGGGACAGATGCTGCATGAGAGATAGTATGACAGAGGTTAGCCCAGCATGACATCAGGAGTTCGGCTCTCTACCGGCGTTAAAATTCACGCGGCGTTACTGCGCATTTAGACTGACGAGCACATCTCTCTGCTTCGCATGGGCTTGACTCAGCGGGAGGCTGCGGCAGAAAGCAGGCGGCTGCGTGTGAATTGCCCCGCAACCGTGCTCACCTTGGCGTTCCCATCGCATCACATTGCCCTTGCAAATGGTGATAAAATGAGCACGCTGAGGCTAGAGGCTAATTGCGTATCGGGCTAATCGCTAACACACTCAAATTACTTGTTGCTAAACTTGTAGCTCGCATGATTCCAGATGAGACTGTGCGTATCTGTTTATACCTATGTGTTTGTGTGTGTGTGTGATGGGTGATATGAACGGGCGCGGTGCAGGTGCAGCTATGTGAACACTCATGTTTGATTAAAAATACCAAGCCTGATTGCAGCATACCACAGGGAGAGGTGTTAATTGGCTGTGTATGTATGTGTGTATGTTTGTGTGTGTGTGTGTGTGTGTGTGTGTGTGTGTGTGTGTGTGTGTGTGCGTGTGTGTGTGTGGTTTGTGCATGTAAAATGTTTGCTCGTGGAGAATCACAGCGCTTAAATAACACAATCAAAGAACGCCTGCTGTGGATCAGTCTGCCTCGACAGGATGCCACTTGCAAGCGCACACACACAAACGACAGAGCAGACAATGTACATCATAAGTGCTCTTGGAAACATAAGGCGTAGCCTGATTTTTAACTTGATAATGTGTAGACATGTGGGACCGATTTGCATAATCTGTGTATGCATGCACGCAAATGTGTGTGTGTGTGTGTGTGTGTGTGTGTGTGCTTACAGAGGTCACATTGTGGGGACCTGCCTTCCTTTTGGTGATAAAGTATGAGTTCCCACAAACATAAATCAGGTTTAGAGTTTTAGAGGTTAAGGTTTAGAGTTAGGCAAGTAGGGTAACGCCATTGACAAGTAGCCTGCCTGAGCAGCGCATATGACCATCTTTGATTTACATTTTTGAACCCATGTTTACAGGTTAGAGAAGCTACGCAGCTCATCTAGCGTGGCACATCATCCAAAGAGGGCCTAATCAGCTACTTAAAAAAATGTTTATTTCAATTAATTGTCCATTATATTTAGATGTGTTTTAGATTTATATTGTTTACAACCTGTGGTACAAAACACAACAACAACAATGAGAAAAGAATTCTTAGAAAGGGCCAGATTTGATTAAAAAAAGACATTCCCTCTGTCTGATCTGTCAAGCTCAGAATTTAAAAGTGCTAAAACAATGCACTCTCTATTTTTTCTCTGCTTTATGATTTTCAATCTTATGTGGGTTGTCAATTTGATTTGTGTAAATTCCCTCTGCTGAAATAGCGTAGGTTAAAACTTTTTGATAATATGTGCATATGTCTGTGCTTGGCAATGGATGTAACTAATGAATGGGATTAGTAGCCGAGTAATGAAATGATCCAAGGGCCAGACTAGGGTTGTTAAGGGGTTGCATTGTACTGATTTGGCAAGTGGCATGTTTTCTCCATGCAACATGCGTGGTTCTAAGCAAAGATAGACACTGAAAATGATCCGTTGATAGTTGTGAGAATATACCAGGAACTTTAACTACATTTTCAGTGTCTATAGTCCAAGTCAGAAAGCCTTTTTCACTGTAGCCCTAATCTTCAGTACGAAAGTCACAGAGAAGAAAGGGCTGAATTTCTCCGGTTGTGCTTTCTCTTACTCCCTCTCACTTCTGAATGAGGCTAAACAAAAAATCACATCATCATCATAACGACGGCAATGCTGTCTGTGCGGACGGCAGATGCGTGCGAGCTGCAGCAGTTCAGCGAGGAAGCCGTCAGACGCAGGCAGAGGTAAGGTAAATCTTTGGAAAACCAATGCTCGTCCATATGATGCCCTCTGAAGTGATGGAAACACGATCATGCGTCTGTGCGTGCTCGAGATGGTTTGACAGTAGCACTAAGCACATTACAGCCAGCAATTCAGAGGCAGATGAACCCAGGTGAGATGAATGCGGCAGGTGATGAAGCTGAGGTGATCATGTGCACTGGAGTGTGTGTGTGTGTGTGTGTGTGTGTGTGTATGTGTGTGTGTGTGTGTGTGTGTGTGTCTCATCCCTGTTGCTGACTTGAGCAATTGTGATGTAGAATTATGTGAGGAGACTTATTTGGGTATCTGGGACAGCCATTCAGTTCGCTCGCCTGCTGGCTCACACA
Organism: Acanthopagrus latus; assembly: GCF_904848185.1. Lineage (NCBI taxonomy): Eukaryota > Metazoa > Chordata > Actinopteri > Spariformes > Sparidae > Acanthopagrus > Acanthopagrus latus. The sequence continues at coordinate 8,699,543 of NC_051061.1, read as the reverse complement.
CACATACACACACACATACACACAGCACAACACAACTCACACAGCTCTCCTTTCATCTCCCCTCCCTCCCTTCCCTATATTCCTTATCTCTCTGTCTCTTGCTGTCCTCTCTTACCTCTGTGATGTTATAGATAAACACAGGCCGTCTGGGTACAGCTAAGTCTACAGTGATACTACAAGTCTCCATGCTCTTGCCTTTTAGCGTTTAAAAAAGGCACTTATTCTCACTGTTTTACAGCCTCCTTACAGCAGACACAGTCAACTACGTAAAAAAAAAAATACCCTGACAAGTTCAACTAAAACGCAAATCTGTCTCAGAAATATGTGCTTTGGATGGGAGTCTGTGAGAACAGGCTGGTGGGCAGGTGTTATCTCAGTTCAAGCTTTTCTTTTCTCTCAGCTACATCATGTCTACATGTTTATGGCTGGATGTTTTGAGGGTGTCCTCGTATGTTACTGCTGACTGCTTCTCAAACAGCATGTCACAAATCCACAGCTGAACAGCAGTGATGCCATTTTGGTGGGCAGAGCCCTGCATACTGCCTGTTTTGAGTATATGGATGAGTTCTATCCGATATGTGTGTTAGACTGCAAATATAGAATTACCAAAATAAAACAATACTGTGTATCTGAATAGGAATGTGTTGTAATATTGTTATTATCCTTTCTGCTTGTTAAAGACCTGTCAGTCAGATGTTTATTAGATTGGAATCACTGAAGCTTCACTCAGCTGCCTCTGTTGTCAGCAATATTTCATTTTTTCTGTATCAAATCAAGTGAGTTTTACTCTGATTTGATCATTTGATGTCATAGTTTGACCCGTCCTCCACCCTGTCACTGCCAACAGAACAGTGACAGGGGCCTCTATTGCTCAGAAGAGAGACAGCTGGAGACTCTGTCCTGGCTGCAGTGGAACGACGCCTCACCAGACTGCTGTCAGACAAAAGCTTTGGTCCAGGCAGCCTGGAGCAGAAGCTCTGCCCGGCTCAGCTCCGAGCTTCAGAGCTGTCTTACTTCCATCATTTTTTTAAAGAACAAAGCTGATGACATCATCAATGACATATTTGCTGTCACACAGAATATGCCATCAGATCTTCAGCGTGGGAACTGGTCACATTATTGTTCCACGATTGTGACCTCGCAGATGATGTCATCAGTTCTTCAGGGGGGAGGCTCTGTGATATCATTGCGACCATTGTTATGTCTTTAGTAAAATTAATCCTTCGTCCTTAAATGTGACCCTCAACCAGCTGACTTTTTGGGATGAAGACTTCTAAAATTAGTGACCTCCCTAATCTTCTAAAACCGGCCACTTGTGCTTTGATGAGCAGGGTCGTAGATGCCATCAGCCAGCCTGAGTCCCTGCACTGTTCTCAGATGGTTTTGTTTTGTTTGAAATCTTTGGTCTAAACTGGGCTTAAGTTTGAAACGCCAACACATCCATGTCTTTGTTTAGTTTTTATTTTGCCTGAATACCCACTTTCTTCACATCAGTAAACGAAGTTAGATTAGATGTGTGTGGTAACACGGCTGTTAGCGGAGACCCCTTTTTCAAATGTAGACATTTTCAGAGATGTCTGCCAAACACATGATCCTATTTACTCCATGAGTGTCTGTGTGTTCTCTGATGTCTGAGTTTGACTTTGAGCAGCTACCTACCAACCTACTTTCACATCTTCCTTCCTGAAGTGTTCTTGAATGCATCTTTTTTTTCTTAACTGGTATAACTCAAAATGGTAACACACTGATTCCATTCAAATATTAAGCTCCTTGGTCTCACTGGTGCTGTGCTAGTTTTGGCACGGATGCTTTGTTTATGTGCCAGTTCATTCTTTTAATTTATTGAGTTGTTTGGGGGATTCTGGAAAATGTTGAAAATATTGATGCACCGAGACAAATTTGGTTCATTTATTTATTTCCTTGTTGTTCCTTGTCTTTGGGCAACACGAACAAATCAAGAGACTATCCACAAGTGAGAATTACCAAAACAAAAACTCCAATTCGCTAGATATAGACCTGTGTGACCCCAACCAGTTTTGCGATTGAATTTGGATTCATCCAGTCAATATGAAACCCATGATTTTCTAAAATATATCTGCTGGACCTGCCTAAATTGTGCTGGACAATGGGCCTCTTCAAAATTGTATTCACATTGACGGTGCAATGTGTAACAATTGGCCACCTGTCAAATTCACCCAGTCACCAGATGTCACCTGCTAACTGCTGCTAAGTTGCCCTGAGCTAGTTAGCTAAGTTAGCTGTGCAGCCATAAGCTTGGAATAGGAGCACGAGGACCAGGGAGTACTGGCGTTAACACTGCTAACACATTAATTTTGTATTGGCACTGGCAGAGCTAGGTGAGTAGCATGCTAACATCAACATACAGTATATCTATGCAACAAAATACACAGACATCCTAATATCAAAACTGCTTTGCCTCACATTCTGTTGACAATTTAGGTACATTCTTGTCAAAAACTACATAGCACCCCTTTAGACTTGAATTCACCAAACGTCTGAACACTACCCTGAAACATGTCTGCCACGAAGACGCATTTTGCTTGCACTCAACCAAAATCTTCAGGACTGTTTTACGTCCGTGTCGCTGTCAGTCTGTTTTTAAACCCTTTATCCTGCTTGTCTCGTACACCACTCCTCTCATGTTGCACACACATGTTGTCGTTTCTCCTTGTAGCTGATTTCATAACAGCACTCCTTTCTTTCTCTCCACACACACACACACACACACACAAATGCATGCTACGTTGTTGTACTCCATGTAGAGTTGTCTTCAGACCAGATAAAAAATGCTTAGCCGAGCTTGGCCAGCCACGTTATATAACACCATCACACTGTTCTAACTCAGGCTTGTCTCACAGCGATGGCACCCCTGGATGTGGATTTCTGTTTGTCTGTGTACACGCACGCCTCTGGGTGTGTGCGTGTGTGTGTGCATTCACAGAGTAATATGGTCATTGTGTAACTTTCCTCTCCCATGTATTCTGCGACTGTGTCGTAGCGAGTCTCTGCGTGACCGTGAATGCAGCACTTGTGTCTGTATGTTGGCATTCTCCTTTGTGCATGTCAGTGAGAGCTGCATTTAGATGTTTATATTTTTGCAAAGCGACGGATGCACCAAACATCAATTAAACCTAAAGTGATCTAGGAGCATCTAGTGAAATATATCATTAATTAAGAAATACTGCCCTAGAAATAAGCATCCCCCTGCGGGAAGTGGCCTTCATCAAAACACTAAAACTCACAATCCAGAGGCGATGTTCTGTGACCGACATCTAACCTCATTTGTGGAAGTAAATATAAAATTTCCCTCTGAGCATCAACAGTGTCCCCCGATCGTCGAGCCAAGCAAATGTTGGTTATGTCACCGACATTCATGAAATCCATGCCAGAGCAACTGAATCATATCAAAAATGCATGATGTTGTGATGCTTCACAATAAGAAGACAAAACACATTTAGCTTGATTCCTAAAAATTCTGAATTAGAGAATACAAAATGAAGACATTGAACCAGTTACGCCAAACGCAATATTCACAAAAACCCCTGAAAAAATTATGCAAGTGCATGAACTTAGATGCGTATGTGTGCTTGCAAGCTACATGCGTGTCTGTTTTTTTTTTTTTTTTTTTTAAACAGGGCCCTCGCCAGCAGGATGTGTCTTAGTGCCTTAGTCTCCACTGTTGCCCACTCTCCTAAATAGATCAGGTACATGAATCCCATCTGACACGCACCGAGGAAGGGAGACAGAGGGCGAGCAAGAGAAAAACAAGTTGTGAAAGTGAAATGAGTATCATGTAGCGTCTCTTTGTCTTCCTTTGTCTCACATTTCTTTGAGTGGAGCTTTGGAAAATGATTGAAAAGCAGCAGAAGATTGATGGGAGGACATCAGCGACCATTATGAGTGTATATAAAACCAGTGCAGAATGAATGGGTATCAGCTGTAATGACTACCAATGTAGGCAAGGATGGATCTTCGCTACCTGTTAAAAAGCTCTTTTTCCGCCTCGTTGTCCTTACGGGGGGATTAAAAAATGGAACAGAATGTGATTTTTCACTGTTAGATAGCAGTGAAGGGATGAGGTCTGTGTTGCACAAGTGGAAAAATCTGATTCGAGCAGTCGTTGCAAATCCTGTCAGTGTAGGGATGAGTTTCATTACAGGTCCCCCTCCGGCGTTTTTTTTACCATGGATGACGTGTCCGATTCCCCAGCGTCCCACAATCATACCCTCCATGGGTTTTTTTTTTTTTTTTTCCATAAAATGCAAGAGGGTGAGAAAAAACAACAGGACTACAGGGGGAGAAAATAACCCGAGCTACGTGAGAAAGTATCACACTCAACGTTTGTTGCTCTAGACCTATGTGTGGGAGTTCCTGTTTTTGGTGTGCTTAAAAAAATTGCACATGTCAGTGTGTCACTGACTGATAATAACGATTTCATTTTCTTCTTCCTGTGTCACCACGGCACAGTGTCACTGAGCAATCGCTCCCCATCACTTCACACACGCTTCCTTGATCCCCTCTGCATCTTTTCAGCCCTCTTCACTTTCCACCTCCACACTCTTCTCTACCAGCATAACATCCTGAGTGATTACAGATGCAAGCAAATCTTGGAAGTTTTCTATGCTCACTGGAGCTTTTTGTTTCGTTTCCCATCCACTTTGGCAAGTAATCCTGCAAGATTCAAAGCAGTTGCCTATTATATTTTATTTTGGATGTGTTGACACAGTTCTTACAGACAAGCACCAGCTTCTCCAACCTTCAAGTTTAACTCTGCACATTTCAAATTCAAAGCAAATAGGGGGCAGCTGATTATAGAGTAACTGATAACTATTGTTATTTAGCTGCAAATAGATAGTTAGCTCAGTTAGCCCTGCAGCTAGCGGTCCTGACTGGGGGGTGTTTACACGATTTACATGGGCGACTCAGATCGTGATGGGTCGGGGTTAACTGGTTAGCATGCTAACTTTACATATGCAAATATATACACCAAAATGGGCAACAATATTAAATGCCTTTAAGAGGGATTTAGTTTCCCCTTCTCTGCTAGAAGATCACTTTTGGAAGTAGGAGGCTGAACTGTACATCCAAACACAAGAAAGAAAAATAAATAACTACCCACACAGGATGTTTGATCAAGCAATCGTCTTGCTGACATCCAGGTCTGCACTACTGAGACGTGAGAGGTGTCTACATCGACACCTTTCTTCCTGGCAAAGACGTATATGTATCTCCGCGGAGGCATAATTTCAGCTTGAAAAGCTGCTGGACCAGAATTATGTGTGCAATGTACTGGAATGTCATGATGAAGAGAGAGGCTGAGCTAGTCTGCAAAGTCGATTTACATATCAAATGGTCATGACCTCTGGGTAGTGACCACAAAAAAAATGAGATCACAGGCAGTGTCTATACTTACCCTTAAGGACAGTGTGAGAAGATCAGTTGAAAGGACACCGAGTGAAACCATGAAATGGCTGAAATGAAATGTGCCAGTTGAAGTGGTTTGGACATCTAATTGTGTTACAACACTGGGTCAGGCCCAGGATGTCTTGGCAGATTTTCATATCACATCAATCAGGGGAATGCCTTGGATGACCCAGAAAGAGAGATGTACAAATGAGCTACTCCTCTTAGCCTTGTTCTGCCATGACCTGTTGGTTGGTTGTTTGGTTGGATGGTTGGTTGGGTGGTTGGTTGGTGTGACGGTTGGTTTGGTGGGTTGGTTGGTGGGTTGGGTTGCTTTGTTGGTTGCTTGGTGTGACGACTTGTTGGTGTGACATTGCTTGGAGGGATGGTTGGTTGGATGTTAGGCTGTTTCGTTGGTCGATGTATGGATGGATAAATGGATGATTTTGCACACTTTACTACACAGGACTGTGTGGAAGAGAGGCTGGAGCTCTGCCGAAGAAGATAATATCTTGAGGCGACCATACTGTTGGTTAGGTGAAATGCTTTGGAGGAATCATTTGTTGGCTGAAGGCGCAGATAGACATCTAAACATTGCGGACGGTGGGTGTCGTATACTGCAAATTAGGGGTTGTTGTACAGTAGGAAAAAAGTGAGGCCTGGACTCAAACTTTCTCATATTACAGCTTTCTCATAATGCAGTTTCTGAAAACATGCGGCGAGAGATAAGCAATACAGCGACAGAATCCTGATTCATATTTGATCAGCATAGCTAAGTTTGACAGTTTGATCTTAGTTCTGCTGTGTTGTACTGGATGGGCTCATTTGCATAAAGTAGAGGTTTGGTGTGGATTGTGCAAATATAGATGGAGCAAATGGTCTGTCAACTTGCTGAGGCATATCCATCATGCACCACATCAAATCAATCAACCTTGCATACATCATCTCATTCTGTCGGGACACTCCTTTACAAATGAACAACTGTGGTTGATAGGTTATTTTCACAAAAAAAGTTCAATTTACCTTATTTGTAACCACAAAACTGGAGCACAATGGAAACACAAACAAATAGCACCAATCATGTTGCCCCGTGGAATTTGTTTTTCACACTGTACAAGAATGAATTAGTGTAAATTGCCTCTTCTAAGAGGAGGAAAATGAATCCTTTAATCTACACCTACTATTACTCTCTATCATCCAAGACTGTATTTGCAATTGTCCATTAGAAGGATCAGCCTAAGGGATAGTTGGAGCTAATGCATTAAAATCGCTTGTGTTATTATTCTTTTAACCCGTCAAATTAAATGTTGCAAGTTGTGGAAAAACAGTTCTTGCATTAAAAAGCAGTGGTCCCGCAGAGGAAGTGGAGAGCCTGGGGAAAATGTCCTGGTGAGCGAGCTACATCTTGTATTGAATGCAGAAGCGAAAGAGAGAAGACAGGCCAAAAAAGAGAGACAAAATTTTATTTTGTGTAAGTTTCAGGTTTCTCCTTAGCTCTTAAACCCAAGTGTCCTCCGCTGCCTTTCCTACCTCCATCCTAATATTGAAGGGCAGTGCGCCTTATAGTCTGTGCTCAAAGCCTAACCCTGTGGATTAGTGGTGATATTGGAAAGGGAGGATGAAAGTTAGAAAGCCAAGGACAGTATAATGCATGAGATACTCCAATGAAAGCGAGAAGTACTGAAAAGTTCAAACATATAAAATGTGACAAGAGTGAAGATGAAAAGAAACATGTCAGAGAAATTAAGTAGGACAGAGGGAGACAAAGAGGCGGACTGACACGGAAAAAATACATTTCTCACATGCTCAGCCTACGATATGTGGTGAGGTAATCAGTCTTCAGTGCCAGCTGCCGAGTATTAAGTTATTATCACATGCAGGTGGGCGATGCCGGAACTCCCTTAATAAGACAGAAATAAGAAAGTTTAATCATTCTCGAGAGGGGAAAGTCATGCAGCAAGGTGAACAGTCAACTAACTGACTGGATCACACCAGGACTCATGGATACTGTCCCTCCAAGAACACCTTGCAGAAAAGTGTGGTACACCTGTGGTGCATAGCCCAGAAAAAATATCAGTAATAGCAGGAGCTGTACGTCTTGCCTTGCAAAAAAAAAAAAAAAATCATGATACCTGCTCAAGGCATTGCTTTCGCTGTCCTGAGCCATGGCAAGTTTTTTGGCAGAATGGAGATCTGATGAAGTATCCCTCTTAATATCAGAAAACATACCGTAACATAACCAGATACAGACCAACTATGAAATCGAATAGCAATACAAACAAATGGTGAGTCCAATAAGAAAAAAACATTGCTCCATGGCACTACCTGTTGCCAAAAACTGTGGCATTGTTGTAATGCCAGAAAGTGTCCTAGGAGGGACATTAACATGGATGGTGGGGCAAATGTCCCACCTTCACCAGAGACCATGGCTCACATCCCATGTCCTCCCAAAAGACACAAGGGTCATTTTAGAAGACACTGACAGATGACCTATTTTGTTGTTAAGGTATAGCAACACAGAATGCAATATTGTTTCATATTTCCCAAACCTGCTCCATCGCTTTAAAATTGATGTTTAGGAGTTATCTCGTTCTGCTTACTGTTTCAGTTTTTCTTTCATTTTCACACTCTGTTATGCAATCAAGGTTTCATCATAATGTGATGATGAGTCGCGCTGGTATAATTCACACTATTTAACACTCCTACAGGAGGAACTAGTGCGTGGAAAAGGCCTAAAACATCTCCCTCATTACAGCTTTATGACCCAGGACCACTGTCCCATCTGCCAGTTACTAAATCAATTTGAAATTTCAGCATCTATAATTCATCAAGACCTGGGAAACCGTGATCAAGCGGAGGTCAAATGTCCATACTTCAGCTGCTCGTACAGATTGGAGCAGCAAAAAGAAATTAGACCAGGAAATTCTCAGAGGTGAGGTGCCAGGAGCGACTGTGCCATAACATAAATCACTTTACTACATTTTGTCTTTCCTTTGACTGAGCCATGGCTCACTCTTAAAGCTGAATGTAAGTGGGTTATCCTCTCTGAATGTGCTATTGTATGGCACTGTCATTCATAAAGTAGTGTGCAGTGATGGAAAACAACTTTAGTACTGTACTTCAGTATCAACCAACCAGCTAGGGGCAAATATTGTACTTTCTACAAGGCTACATTATGACTGAAATTTTGTGATACCGAATATGACATTTCTTAACAGAACCTTGACTAAACCATGATGTATATCAAGTGCAACATTGTGCTAAAATTGGTTATTTTTTGTGGTATGGTGCCCCTAAAATTTGCAATTAATTTACACACAAATACAGTAAATACGCACAGCTCTAAACATATGTGAATGTGTTATGATTACATTATCTATTATCCAGTACGAGAGAGACAATGTTGCTTACACAGACAAACATCAAGCGAGTGCAACAACACCAGACGTAGCAAGCTTGCTAAATGACTTACTATTACTTATGTCCAACAGCAAGAAGCCCGGCTCGGCATCAGTCCAATCCAGGTTTCTTAAGTGATAAGTAAAGCTGTCTGTTGATCAGGAACTCCATAACCAGAGCAGCCAGAGGGCATCAAAAGGAAAACCAAAGAACTCTTTACCAGAGAAGTGTAACACTCTCACTCAAGACCGGACCCCTTTACACTAATACATAGTGTGTCCTTACAGAGACATCATACTTGTCCCTATTACAAGTTGATTTTGATTTGAAAATATTTTTTAAGGTACAGTACTTTCAAAGTGTTTCTGTAAATGAGCTTGATGTTAAATATCCACAGGGGTCAATTGCAAGATTAATGCAGCAGTTAAATTATTTACAAATCATAACAGTAAAAACAAAGGACCATTTTCAGCAGAATGAGCACTTTTACTTAACATTGCATGTTTGTTAGTAGACCTCTTTCAAACTTTTCATAATCAGATTACAAATACTCTCTCAGTGTATATCTAGTGTAAGGGGCTTTGGGGATTAAATCACCTCCAATCCCCCCAAAATAGTCCCTGTCAAAAAATGGAAGTGGGGATGAAAGCCTCTGTACGGTGCAGCTTGTCTCATTTTAGTTATAAAAAGTATGATTTTCAGGGTCTACTGGGAGATTTTTCGACTGACTGAATGAGCGGAACCACATGGGACAACCTTTCATGAAGTCTCAGCTTTCTCAGCTGGAATCTGTTCCACTTTACCACATCTTTCCTCCCATTCCTCTCTCACCATAAGTGAGCACTCTGGTGAAGACTTTCAGACGCAAAGAGGAAAAAGAGAAAAAGAAAAAGGACCCCTCTGCTCCTCTGTAAGAGAGCAATTCGTTGAAGGAAGGGAACAGGGTAATTAGAAGTGGATTGGCTCCCTCAGCTGGGACAGTCCTGCCAACTATGCGACTGACTTGCAAAAGTTTTTCTAGCAGCGTAAGCAGCAGAGACCATCAATACTACCTCAAATGATCTTACATTTAGAATTTTATATGACTATGACACACTTTTTCCCCTCACATTTCACGTATAGCACATGGACCAGGGCCTGGGTGAAAAGAGGAGCGCTGTAAAATCAATATGACAAAAAAGTATCTTACGAACTGGTGTCTTATTTACAGGCAGCAAATGTTCTTTGCTGCAGGAGTGTTTGTTTGGATTAGATAGGTATTGTTGACTTGAAGTGGAGGATTGCAAATACATACCTAATGCAAATCCTTCTGCTTTCCTGCTCAGCTCAAGTGTATCTTCCAAAACACGCTGCGCCAAACTGTGTCACGACTGCTGTCCATGGTGCTGATCCGGGGACAACAGCTGGAGGGCAGGATTTAACAAGTGGTGGGAAACAATCTTAACACATTGTAAACGCTCATTTTATTTGTTGTTCAATTTGTTTCTGGGCAGCAACACTGTGGTGTTTTTATTTTCATCTTGGTCATCTCTATTCTGATATCAGGTTGTGAAATACTCCCTTGTGTGTATGTTTATAATGTGGGTCAAGTAGAGCAAAACAGCATGTCAAACAAAGCGGAAACTGAAGTGTGGAAACATTTTCTTCTATACCCTATTTTATACCTCGCTACTGTTAACATTGCTAACACTATATTGAATTGAATCAACTGTATTTATATAGCCCAAAATCACAATCACATTGTCTCAGTATGCTTTTTTAACGTCCCTAATGCTCACTAGCTTACTTTAATCTTGCTAACACTAGCTAACCTTAACCTTGCTGACACTAGCAAGCTAATGTTGAACAGTTCAGTATACTGAGAGTATTGGGAAAATCACCATTTTAACTGTTTTATTGTTTTTCTCCCACAAACTGGCAACTGCAGAGACTCTTGATCACAGAGAAACAGCTGTCTAAATTTGTCCACTGAAATAAACAAAACAACCATTTTCGACCTAAAAGGGTTCTCAAAATTCTGAGCTCACAGTCATGATAATGCTTGCAAAGAAAATGGGTGCATGCCAACCAGGTAACCCAAGGCCAAGACCTCTTTCTCCCAGAGGTCCAAAGTTCCTGTGCTTCAAATTAGCTCCAGGAACCCCCAAAAATGTTTGCAAACATGTTTATCTCTGCAGTTAAGTTTTAATCCCCATTAGCACCCATTTTAACATGGGCTTTAACAGGGACTGACTCGCTTTTGGAGCCAGCCTTAGTAGCCATTCAAGGAACTGCAGCTTTTGGCACTTCAGCACTGGCTTCAGTTCTTAGCTCAGAGGCTGCTGCTTGACAGAATGGCAAAGAACGGCAAGAATATAATTGATGCACAGTTGTATTACATAAATCCATTTGCCATCATTCGTGAAATTGCAATTGGCAAGAGCGTATCTTTTAACATGCTATAGGCTAATAAGGCAGCCCGAGGACAAATATTTGCCTTGGCTCAATAATAATGAAAACAGACTGACTAACACACTATTTACTGTACAGAACATGCAGTCTACACAAACACACTCATGTGGTAGACAGCCAGGGGCTAAACCAAAGCAGACAGGCTGCTATACATATTTACAATAAACACCGTTAGGATGTGAGACCATCTTCTTTTCCGGTGATGTTCCGCCTTTAACCTCGCTCCTGGGACAGATATGTTTAATGTCGGGTATGTATGCGTGTTGTTTGTTAGCAGTGTCTGTGATCTGCCTCAGCTAAAGAGTTGGAAAGAGGACAGGGTAAGCACATAGCCAGTAGCTACAGTATGTCAGCATTAATAACACCACAGCGGAAGAGAGAGAGAGAGAGAGAGAGAGAGAGAGAGAGGGAAACATACATACACTGACGCACACACACACACTACGGAGCCCCGTGCGCGTGTGTTCGTGAGGGCTGGAGATAATCAACCCTCATAAGATTCAGCAGGAGATGAGCACTGACCCTGTTTCACCTGGCCTTCTCTCTTCAGCCTCCTCCCCCTCCTCTCACTCTCAGAAGAGCTTACGCTGGTCTTTTGTAACACTTGAGGGATACTTGCTCCTGCTGGATCTTGGTTTCCCTTCCTTTCCCTCACTTAGCCAACACTTTGCTCCTGCACTGAATTTTTTATCAGCAACACATTTTTTATTTTTTTTCTGTGGAAACAGTTAAAAACGCTGGCTCACACTTTTTCCCGCTTATGTTTGGCATGCCGGATGTTCGCTCGCTACACCGGCCCGAGCAATCCATGCCCACACGTGTCTGTTTGGTTCGGTTGGTGTGTGTCTGAGAGCAACTGCCTTTTTGTCCACGCCGTGTTTTGGGATTATATTTCTCTCCTCCTCCTCTTTCTCCCGTCTTACTCTCTTTTTACTTTCACAGTTAGAGCGCACACATGCACGCAGCGGCTACAAGTAGGAGTGACGAGAGCTTTTGCCACATGACATCCTTTCATGTTTAATTAGGTGAATAATGTCACCTCAAAATCTTTAATTTGAGGCGTCCCGCACCTCAGCAGGGAAAAATACACGATGCGATGTAAACTCGATTGGAAGCATTTCAATCTCGCACTTTAATGAAAACATCAGCAGCTTTTCTTTTTGTTTGTTCTGGCGGAAGCACCACTGTTAAAGGTCACATCAGACTTTGAGAGCCAACATCGTTTTCACACCCGCGTGCACGGGCAGGTGACGCAGGCGATACTTTCAAACGTCTGATCGGATCTGATGTGACCCAAATTTTGTCTTTATTTATTCAAAGCTGCAATGTAACAACATTCACATTGAAATTGCAAATGTCCTGTCGCTCTCTGCGCTGTGCGAGATGGATTTGACAAGCTTGCCTTTTTCTCCACAATCTCTTGTAGCTTTTGTCTCTATCATGCCCCTCTTCCTCCACCATTCCCACCCTTTCTGCTTCACTTCCAGTGGCGTCTGCAAGTGGGGGTCATTGCCACCCCCACTGCCCACCCCAGATTTTTTTGTTTTAGTTCGTAGTCAGCATCCACATTACATCCAACGTTTTGTCACATTTCGTACCTTTTACACCCAGCTCCCATGTCCCCTCCCCCCGACACGTCCTCCCATCTCTCTTCCTCCCGTCTTTACATTTGTATCCATTTCACGTCCCCCCTCCCTTCCCTTGCCCCCCCCGCAACCGCGCTCTTCCAGTTATTTTAGATGTATGATTCATGGTTCCAGCGCTATGACTGAGACATGAATATTTTACTAGGACCAAAATATAATTTTTCGAAAGCGGGGGGAAGGGGAGAAAGGGAAACTGGAGGAGAGAATGATGGGAGTGAAGAGGGGGGTGGGGGTGGAACGCCAAATCAGGTTGAGTTGTGTTGGTCTTATGTATCTTAAAGAGGTCACATACCTGACGTTGTGTCTGATCTGGCAGATTCATGCGACAGATAAGAAAACACACTGACATGCAGCTGAGTCCTGTAACCGATTGACATTCTTCTGGCACACATACTTTTGCATTCACTTAAAAATGATCAAGGTGCAAAGCATTTCCTTGTTCCTCACACATCAGTATGCGCACTGGAGGCTTTTTTTTCTTCCTCTGAAGCCCCCAAAACAGCGGAGACATCTGCACCAGCATGGCTGCTAATTCTTCCTGACAGCCTCCTGCACCGACTTGGTGCAGATTTTACTAAAACTGCAGTTGCACATACAGAATATTTAAATGTTCAATACATCTTTAAGATTTCTTTCTTTCTTTCCAAATTATACCAATGCATCTTGGAAGTTATGCATTGAAACAAATAGCAAAACACAGCATGTTTTATATAGGAATGTACAGCACAGACTTCCCAAAGCCTGAGGTCATTCATAATTTATAACACTTTATAATTGACAAATTCGATTTTTGTTAACTTTTAATGACACCGTGATGAAGGAAATACCAACATGTACGAGGAAGGGTTTCACCTTTCAAGAAGATTTGGCTCGGCAAAGGTTTTTATGATGGCAATTAATGTAAATAACTTTTGGAAGCAAACTCACAGGGCACTGAGTGTGTGGGCGAGTGATGTCTTCAGCACTCTTCTCCCATTCCATGCGATAAACCCAGAAGTGTATAAAAGAGGGCTGCAACTGTGACCCACGCCCAGAGGATTCAAAGTCATAACTGTCCATGACTTTACGTACGCGGAGGGTCGCCCCGGGAACCAGACAAATCTTTGACCTCGTGTTTTACTTGCTCTGGCAGATGCGTCTGGCGCCCCTCCTGCTGAGATAGGTTTCAATTCATCCTGGTCTGTGCCGGGCCAGTCACAACCGCTTATCTAGTATGAGGCAGGTTAGATACGAAGGAAGGCTGGGCATCAGTGAAGCAGATGTAGAGCCAGAGCATTTCCACATCCAACCTGGTGAACTGAGTGTTTATTTTGACCAAACCACAGTTGGTGAGTCTGGCGGCGCTGAGAGGAGCAGCACAACGTCTGTGTCTGATTACATAAACGGCGACTCACTCTTTAACAAAGTGGTCTATCTCTGTAGGGACGTTTTCCATTATTGTCAGACAGTCAGGATAACAATCTGAACTGTGCAGTTCCTGCCTCGGATTACATTGCAGTCATGCAGCCCTTTTCATGGCTGTCAGCTGAGGTGATTTACAGGCCCCATTTCAAAACTTTTTGTACAAATTAAACATTTAGACATTGCATTATGTAAGTATGTATGTATGCTTGGAAACAAAGGCTTCCGTTGTGTTGCTCCATTTACAACTACCTGGTTCAAACCGCCTGAACCCTTTTGTTGTTTGTTTGAAAATGAAGCTGTTGTTTGTGGTTTCTGTGCATTTCACATTTCACTGCAGTTATGGTCAGCATTGCATTTAATTTGATTGTTGAACTCTGAAGGCTCAGTTCGACTTTCAATTTAAAATCAAATCCTAACAATGAGTTTTACGGACAGCTCACCCCTACATGCTGTTATTTACAATTGTCCGCCACTCATTCACAAAGTCACACATTCCGGGGCTCTGATTGGTTGTAGGTCTACCATTGATAATGACTAACACATGGGGGGTACAGTATGCACACGTTTAGAAGGCTGAAGTAAGCAGACATTATTTCTTGTACTCGTATCTCCTCCGTTAACGATGTGGTGTGTTGTGCTAGCTCTGCAGCTCAGATAGTGAGAGGAGAGACGTCAACAGGGAACAGAATGACTGACAGTTAATGGGGAGATAGACGATCATGAGCCTATAGAGAACAGATGCTGGCATGGGATAACTACACACACACACACACACACACACACACACACACACACACGCATACACATGCTACAAAATGATTAGTCTATCAAGGGCACCTTTTGGTAACTGGAAAATATGGGAGTGTGTATGTGCCAACACACACACGCACACAGTATCACTGAAATAGATGATGCTGAGTAAGTCGAACTGTCAATCAAACTGTTCCCTTTCTTGCATAACTAAACTTAGATATAACTGTAATGCACCACTGTGCGCCTGTGCTGGTCCGACAGATACGATATAACTTCTCCCTGCATCACTTTACGCCGGTGTCACCTTTTGACCTGCCTAACCAGTCCATTCTGCTCCTCTCTTTCATTTTTCCCCTCCCAGTGTATTTCTTTTCATCTGTCACTGAACTCATTTCTCTCTTATTTGAGCTTGATGTTCTGTTCCGTTTTGTGCAGCGCACACACAGGCAATTTAGCCGGGCTGAGGTTACTGTCTGAGATATTTGAGGTCAGCTCAGCTTGGCTCCACTTGGCTCACCTGGCACCGGAGACCAGAACGGTATTTATTATTTATTTGTTTGACACCTGCAATGTGGGTTTAACTTGATATGATGCAATACATGTTATAGTCTAGTACAGTCCAACAGTCTAAAGATAAGAGCTTTCATTTAAAGGGTCACTTCACGCAAGTAACACTGAAGCATATGTATTTCTCTCTAACCCTTATAACCCGTATTAAGCCATGCAGAAAGTATGGGTTTTGGAATACCTTCACTTCATAACCATTGGCATGCATGTGAATGATAAGCGGCAAAAAATGGTCCCTCATTTAAATATTTACTGCAGAACAACAGCAATATGAAAAGGTGCTGTGTGATATTTACTGTCATTAGAAAAGAGGATCAGTGTAATGAAGTACATTTACTCAAGTTGATTCACAACTTAATTTATTATTTTCATTTCACACACTAGAGACATATTTTTTTCTCCGTTTGATGGCTGTAATTGTTACATCATGAATTAATTTTCTTCATACAAATCAATACGAAGCACTGTAGTAAATCTGTTTACCCAGCAGTATACTAAGTAGTAAAAATGACTATGCTGTAAGAAGCAGAGTTGTGGATTTATGTCGAATTGTGCGTTTTTTTTTTCCCTCAATATCTCCGACTGCCAGTCCTGACTTCTTTTGATATAAGCAGCAAGTCATCACTATGACCAGATTATATTGGCTTAGAGAGCAACCGTCTGCATTTAGTCTAACTGATTTCAATGGGACCAGATGGCAATCTGCCTGCCTCTGTATTTATCTCTTCCCATTATATGCTCTGCCTCACTCACTCAGACACACACACACACACACACACACACACACACACACACACACACACACACACACACACACACACACACACACACACAAATATGAGCAAACATGCATTAAAACTCCCTATCAAATGTTCAGCCACAGTGGCCCCCAATTTAACCTCTTCTGCAGCTACTCTGACCCCGGAGTGCGACGGATGAAGACTGAAACAAGGTACTGGAAGGGAAAGGAAAGTAAGTAGGTAAGGTTAGAAGGATCACACAAAAAGAACACTAAGTGACATGCTCCCCCGGTTAATGTGATGTTACACTGAAAGCTGCCCTCAGTACTGGACAGTGTTTAACTGTATTAACGGCCTGCATTTAAAAAAAAACACCATGTAAGTGTTAATAATAGCATACTAAACACATTTATTGTTAGATCATAAATCAGAAATTTAGAAGCACTTAAACAATGCATAACGCATAAACAATGTACAGAATTTTGTCACACAGTCAAACATTTGCGTAATTTATGCCTCATAGCTAGTTTGGCTTGCCGAGATTGAATTAGCACGTCTACTCATTTGTTAGGGTGTTGGCTCAGGCATGTGTGAACTGACCAGTCAGAGCAGACTGGGTGTTCTGGAGGCGGGGCCTACAAGAGACACGAGTTAAAACAGTGTTGCGGCACTGGAGAGTATGAGCAAACTGATGTGTTTTTGGAGGACTAAAGCATGTAAACCAGTTCTAGTAGTAACCAAAATAAAAATTATGAGCCTGAAATGAGCAGAAAATGTTTCTTTTATGACTTTTTATTCTTGGTAATAAGCATCGAATATGGTCTTATAAAGGCTTTATTACTTATAAATTAACGCTTATTATAAGGACCTTCATATACATCATCACCACAGGTTTTATTTTAACTTGAAACACAGTATGCAAAACTAATGCTGTGCAAATAAACAGACCCATATAGATTATTGTACGCTACTTTTACAGAAGTGAGCGATCAGGGTGTAGGAATCGAGCAAACCTGGACTCTTTCACTGTGAAGGTCAGCAATGATCAAAGACGAGCTGGAGGACCCAGGGGAGAACACGAGTGAGACGAGGATGGAATAAGTGAGGGATGGCTAGTGTGATGGGAGAAATAACAGGAGATTAAAAGGAATAAAAGGAAGGTGAGAGGGGAGGGGAGAGAGATATTAAAAGAAAATATGAGAGGATAAAGGGATAAAAACATAAGGGAGGATGGGAGTGATGGGGGCACCAAGGTGATGTCTGAGAGAGGAGAGGGAGGCAAAAAAAAACGGGAGGCGGTAAAGGAGAGAGAGCAACTGGGGAAAAAAGGGGAGGACGAGAAGGCGGCAGAGCGACAAGTGAGACAGACACAGAGAAAGAGAGAGGATCCGGGAGGAAACATTAAACCGGGTTTTTGGCGAGAGGAGCCGTAATCCGTCTTTTTGTCAGCTGAATTATGCCAGAATCGCAGGATTCTATTTTACTACCCCTAATCTGTCTCCAACCAAATAATAAACTGTCTGCCAGTACAGGTTCGCACTCGCAGCGCCTCGCACTGTCTCGTGTTAGATAAGGCCGCACAATAGGGCTGACAAATAGGACTTCTTCCTTTTACATTTTTTTTTTTTTTTAACTCACATTTCACGCTGAGGAGAAATGCTTCTGTATTCTGCTTAGTTCAGATCATGTTGCCGCGGCCTGTTATCGCTTCAAATGAAAAAGCGAAACAGAAAAGACTATAGGGGAAGCAGATAAAGGCTGGATGCATTTGTGTGTGTGTGTGTGTGTTTGAGACCGTCTTGGTCGCGGCCTGTGGTTGATCTGCATACATGACATGATCTGTGGTTAACACAGAGATTACACAGCGACTTAGCCCGCTTGGCCGCTGTGACCCCCCCACTAAGCCACGCTAACTCTAATAACTAATAAACATTACACTGCCAGCTGCCCGCCTGCATGGCTGGTGTGACTTTCCGCCTCCTCCTTTTTCCTCCCTCACTCCCTCGAATGCACTTTTCGCAACCCCCAAAGCATCCGTGCTCCCTCTCCCCCCTAAATTGGTACTCTGCTTACTGCAGTCAGATTTTGTTATTCCTCTGCCTCCCAATCCTGTTTTCCCATAATCACTCCATCTCCCTCCCTTTACCCCTTATTCACCTCTCTCTCCTTCTCTGCATCACTCTATCCTCTACTCCCCCCCGCCCTCCAGCAGGGGTGTCATGCCTTCTCTGGCACGTGAGCCGAAGCCCAGATGTCTGCGTTGGCTGCTGCTGGAAAAACTAGGTCATGTCGGGAGAGAGAGAGAGAGAGGAGGGGAGAGACGAGAGGACGGGACAAAAGTGAAGGAAGGTAAAAAAGGAAATGGAGAGGGAGCGCGAAGGGTGAAAGGAGGGGAGAGAAGAGGAGAGAGAGGAGCACCAGATAAGAGGAAAGTGCAAGAAGTACTCGAAAGGGGAAAGTGGAAGATGAGAGGAGGCAGGGAGGGAGGTGATGGTCTGTTCTTTGCCGAGGAAGTGGAAGATGCTGAGGGTTACTGGGATAACAAAAATGATGAAATAGGGGAGAAGTAAAAAAGTTCATGGTCTAAATGTTGACCTGTGCATTGCTAAAAAGGAATATTTACCATGGCTGTTTGTCTGTAAGCTCCCAGTCTAATGAATGTCTTACCAAATGTGGTGTCTCCTGTCGCTAAGGGGCATTTAGCTGTGCTGTTTGTGTGCAGATTGATTTAAAAAGTCCCCCGCAGCAATAATGTAACAGATGAACTTAAACCTCTTATTAACAGTAATGGATAACACAACTTAAAGGTGCGATATGTAAATTAAATCATTGTCAGCATGTGAGGAATTAATGGCTTTGTGGTTATGACATCTATGTATTGTTTTGAAGAGCAATCCACTGAAGCTAGCAAGCTAAGCTAGTTTCCCACATGTTTCCAGGTCAAATAGGGACTCATAATTTGCTTGATTTACATTGCGTACACAGTGTGTACTGTGCAGTGTACGCATATTGGATGATGATAATTGGAACCATGCAGGGGAGGTCACAGAGGCACTTCCACAGCTGAAATCCGATTTGCCCCTGAAGTGCCCCTGTGTGCGTCAGAGCATTCAATAGCTGAAATATACCAGTAGCCTATGTATATTATACTGTAAGACTGAAATGCACAGTATAGTTGGTGGAAATGCTCTATTTAGCTTTATGTGTTGTGTCCATAGACTTTAATAAGATATAGAAAGACAATTCTGGTTCCCCAATGTTCTGTGAAATGAAGCTGTCAGGAGAGCAAAAGTGGGCGATAAATCTACACCTTAGGCGTGGGGATTTGGGGAATTTGCACTTGTCCTCTGAAAAAAAAATAACATTGTTTTCTTGCACGAGAATTTTTTTGTTTTTTTGCCGTTGCAAAGACAATTCTCCCCCAAGGTGATTTGCTCAGATAGTTTTTTTGTTGTGATTTAGGTGCATACAAAGACACCAAAAAGTGATGAATGGAGAAGAATACTGATATTTCCCTGGGAAAAGTACCCCCCACACTCTGTAAAGCATGGCCCCTGATTTATATGTGTTTATCTACTCACCCCTTATGCTGATGGGAAAGTTGGGTGCTCCACAAAACATTTCTTGAGCTTCCACCAAAACAGCCGCATTCTCATAAATAACTGAAATAGCTGGGGACTGGTTTTAAAATGTAAACAACAACATCAATAACAACAAAATGGCTCCATGCAACTCATCCAATGTAATCTATAAGTCTCTAAGAAGTCTCTAAAAGCCTAAATATCACAAAATTGTTCATAAGTTGAGCATGTGTATCCACTTCCAATTGGGTGCACTAACACTATTAACTTAGCAGCTAAAGTGAAGTAAATAATGTATTTTCAAAAATGAAAAAATAAAAGAGAAAATAAGTGTTCTGTGGGCTTGAAAACCTCACCCTACTTTCTATCTGCATGAGGGTGAGTAGGTATCCGCGGAATTTTCACTTTGGGTTGAACTTATCCTTTACTAGGTGAAAACTAGCCATCAAACAATCAAGCTATATGTGATCTGACACCAACATAACACACGGTTCCGTGCAAGATGAAGAGCAGGGGAAGGCTGGCAGGCAAAAGACCTCCAACAGCAGGAACAATGTGTCACTGCCTGCTGCGTGCTGTGAGTTGTACATGTGTGTCCAACTGTGTGTGTGTATGTGTGTGTGTGTGTCAGTGTCTGTCAAAATTTGAATATGAATCCATTCCTAAAAGGACATGACAAGGAAGAGAACTTGGTTAATGCCGATACATTAAAAACAGACAGTGTGACAGACCAGGACTGATAAAATGTCAAATAAAATGTAAATGACATGCAAATTCACTTCATGTAAGTAAATGGCAAGGCAGTTTATGGGCTGATGAATAACAAGCATGGCCCTCTGCGCTCACTCTGTGTACATCATATGGAGTATGTGCAGTAATAAATATGTGTGTTAACTTGGGGGTTAACCCCTTCCGTTCCTTTTGCATCACAAACTGTTACAAATCACAGAGATTCGCCGTGCTTGCAGCAGCACAGCCATAAATTAATTATTATGTGGGGTTTTTTTGTTTGTTTTTTTTTTGGCAGAAAGAGCAGCAGCAGACTCCAGACGCATCCCACAGAAATCTCGGTAAAAGATGAAACACGTATAAATCTACAAACATTGTGATTTGATCATTCTTTAATCAAGACGCCGTGTTTAGTCAGAGATACCCAACACTTGCAGGACCCTACCAGACGAATGCACTTTCCATTCAGCTTCAGCGTTGTAACTTGGCTGTCCTCGTGTTGAATTTACTTCACAATGAAACATTTCACAAGTATGAAAGTTACGATGGAAATTAGTTTCAAAGGTCAGGCGTGACACCTGGAGCTGTGTAAATGCTCCGTGGCGTCTCGGAATTGACGATTCTTCTTGTGTCATTTGGGAAGCACGCCATGTTTGGATAGATTCTGCAGAAATTACAACCACACAGATGTCTGCAGCCACACAAACACACACACACACACACACGCCATCAATCAAAAGTACGAAGACGTGGACCTCCACAACACACATGCGCAGACACACACATTTAAGCAGGCCATTACATTGATAGATCGCCGTGGCACTGAGGATGTCTAAATGCATCCTCAGGCATTATTCAGAGTAGCAGTGACTCTGAAGATCCACACACTTCATCATCACAACCATTTACACCGGCTACTTCAGTGACTTCCTTTACACACACACACACACACACACACACACACACACACACACACACACACACACGTTATATACACATTTTCACAGCAAATATACATTAAAGGCAAAATACAGTCCAACATAAACACATGCACACATGTGCAGAAACAAATCAATTAGGCACATGCATTCCTGTTGACACAGGTCAAACATCACACACTCCCATACACACAATTGCACACTAATGTAAATATTGTGTTCATACTAAGGGCCCAGTCCCCCCGAGAACTTCACGCTCAAAACCAAATAAATTCAAAGTCGGACTTAATTTGGCCACAAATTTGTGCCATCGACCGAAATTCAGCTTATTCTGCTCCGCTGACTCAGGAGCTGTGTTAAACAGAGCTCTCCTCTCGTGTGTGTGTGTATATCGAGCCACAAAACAAAACACAGCCAGGAGCAGCTGGCACGGCACACGTGATCCAGTAAACCAAAACACACTGATGATTTTCACATTGATTTTGATTCTGCTTCATCAGAAAGCTTTTGAAGGGAGGGCAATCTCCTGTTGAGAGAAACAAAGGGATGCGCGGAGCCACGTTCTCACTCTGAACTCGACACTCTGCTTCACCCCTGTAGCATCAATTTTGCATGTGCATGTCCACATTTAAAATGAGCAAAAACAATCACGCAACATCCAGATAGACTTTCAAAATAAACCTAGTTGACAAACATTTGACATATTCTGACTTTTGTCAGAATTTTGTTGTATGTCCAACTTGTGTTTGACACACTGAGAACAGGCTGTTTAATTAGTGCACTATCTAAACTGTTTGAATTGTACAGTGTTACCATTTTTTCAAATTAATGGATTTTATAAGCTATTCTACAGTATAATGTGGACTACATGGCTATGCTGCACATACAACATACAATTCCTAGATTTAAATGTTATCTAAATTCAAACAAACAGGAAAAAAATCAACAATCTTCATTATTTAGATTTTGTACTGAGGAAGGGGAAGAACCATTTCATATTTTTGTCCATATGTTGCAAGTCTGTGGACTAAAACCCAAAAAGCTTTCTGCTCGCTGGTGCCCCACCACATACAGCTGGTGCCCTTTTTATATATTTTCACCCCTGCGCCTCGAACATCCTGAGTCCGCCACTGCATTGGATTTTTCCTTCTTTTTTTTTGTCATTTATTTTGTCATGATTCCATGTCTTGTTGTGTTTTCTATTTATTTTGATATCGTGCCCTTGTGTGTCACTTCTTGCTCTTCACTTTCTTCTGTGTTTTTCCGTTCGTTACCTCACCTGTCCTCTTCCCTCCTCACTCAGCTCACCTGTTCCTGATCCCCTCGATAGTGTGTCTGTGTATATCGTCTTTGTTCTCCCTCATGTGTTTGTCAGCTCGTTCCGTCGGCCTCTCTCCATCTCTCCGTGACGTCTCCCCCATTGGTATGTTTGAATTTTGATTCCTTGATTTTGGTATTTGATTTGAACTTCGCGTTTCTGTTGCACTTTAAGCCTTTTAACTGTTGCTTTGTTTTTTTGCTCCCCGTGACTCATTTTGGTTTTCCTGTTCTCTTGGGTTTTGTATTCAGCTTTGTTTATTAAAAGCTTGCTTTTTGTCTCCCTTGCCTCCCGTGGGTGCCTGCGTTTGGGTCCTCATCGAGTTTCCACCCTTAAGTGTAACGTGTATGATAATTGTGATGATTTCTTCACCTTTCTTTACATCCACGCATGTCATTTTTGTCCTTCTGTGAGGATATATTATTATATGTTATCATAAGGTCATCTGCAAAACTGTAGATCATGTGTGAAGAAAAGAAAAATAAATCAAGCGCCGACGTATTCAACCACGCGATTCGTGTCTGTGGCCCTCATCATCCTCTCAGATGAATGCGTGGTCAATCGACGTGCGAACCGATGGGGCCTCAGGTACGCTGCAGATGTGCACAGAGGTGCAGTTGGAGAATTGAATTACAGCGCTAATCGTTTCCAGTTGGAGCCGACCAATCTCACCGTGACAAATGTTTTCCAATGCATATTAACGCTCAACCGCGTAATGTTGCTCTCCCTCCACCTCCCCACCCGTCCATCCATCCATCCATGGACATTTCCTAAGCTTTTTATTCAAATAACGCCCTGCTCTTCAGTTAACGTGACACAGCCCCGTCTTCTTAGTTCTCGCCTCGTGATTTACAGTCCTGGGCTCTTAGCTAATGCCCTCATCCAGAGCGACTTACAATCAATGCAGCGGCGGAATAGTCACAATAGTCAGCAAGAAATCCAGCGACAACAAGTTGCCGACTGGATGAGAGCAGTTCAGGAGGAAAAGGTAAAAGGAAACATAAAAATGCTGTTATTGTCCTCCCATGTCTTTCCTCTTGTCAATCATCCCTCCTCGTCTTTCTTCTCACCTCTTTCTCTCCTCCTCTTCTTTTTCTTATCTCCTGTCCGACACCCATTTCACACGCCGCAATGTTTGTGTGCAAGCCAGCAATCAGAAAAATCATCACCTCCGACGCAAAACTTCATCAATCAGCTCCCCCGCCCCTGATAAAACAGACTTCATTTCACAGTGGGAGAAAACTGTTGCAGATAAGAGACGAGGAGAAATGGGGGGTAAAATGGTTAAAACAGGAGGTGAAGGAGCAATAATAGATTTACAAAAAAAGAAAAGGATACCTGAGGTGGAGGAAAAAAGCGAGGGAAGTGGTGCACGAGAGGCAGACGGTGGGAGTCAGCGCAGCACCCATGCGAGGGAGTGGCTGTGTGATAAATAAAGACAGGAGGAGGGGGTAGAGCGATCAGGATAGTAAATAATGATCCAGTCTCGGAGATAGAAGGAGGAGAGAATCAGTGTAATTAATGGAGGAAGGGACGAGAGAGAGAGAGGAGACAGGGAAAAAATAAAGAGCAGATAAATCACATTTAACAGAGGTAATACAGAGGGAGGGAGGGGAGCGCAGGAGGGCGGCATCACGGGGGGGGAGGGATCACCTTAAGGGTGTGTGTGTTGTCGACTCCCCGGACAGCAATGTGTGCACACATCTGGATGTGAAGATCTCGAGTCCCCGAAGTTGAAAACTCAGCACTTCACCGCCAAAAGTCAAAGTTTCCTCCCAAATCCGATGTGTTCGCGGTACAGAGCCCGAACAATGAGGGCTGTCATAATATTTATGGGCAGCGATGAATAGGCTTAACTGGCTGACCTTTACGGGGCGGCTCGCTTTAATAAAGCGCTAATTAATGAGAGGGCTTGAAAGGGTCAGTTCAACAACATGCTCCCTCATTGTTATTTTATATTTGTCTAACAGAAAGTCAAATAAAAAGTACGACGGACCAACTACCATTCAATTCCATTGTTTTGGGGCAGAGGCCGAAATCTAATAATACAGATCACAAACAATATCTTAAAAAAACCCAAACCGTGTTACGATTCTCACTCTGAGTCTGTTCCCTGTTCTCTATTCCCGAATCATCCCTCAAATGATTTATGTCATGCCGCATTGAGAACGGCATCTTTAGGCCTTTAGGAATATGGGTAGTATAATTTTATTCCTGGGCTGTTAAACACAAGCGAGAGAGCTTGTCAAGCTGTAATAACTGGCTGGAAGACGGAGGGGGAGATGAGCATATTGCTGTCCGGTGGCCTTTTGGAGCATTTATGGGCACGAAGACACGCGTTTGGAAAAAAAAGGTGGTATTTGATTATATATCCTCTGGCCTTTACAAATACAAGGAGCAGATATTAACGTGCTGCAGTCCGGTTGCCTTGTGGGGCATTAAGAAGTTTAAAAATAAAGTCGATCTAGAGCAAGTAACTGATGGTTTGGTATTTTCTTTTTGTCCGAGAGTTGTTTAGTTCAGTCACATTGGTTGATCACACCTTAACTGAGGTGAAAGGTTGGCAGGACTTCAGCCTCACTCCTTTTAATTCTATTTCTGTGTAACATGAGACATATTGTAGAAATGTTCATGATACTTACGACAGGAAGGAATGTTACATATTTCACCATGGCAACTGGTCTGAACATTGAGCCTCCGCCTCCTCCCAGAATGATTAGTCTAGTTGTCAGGGGGTTCCCAAACACCGGGCCATGGACGGGTGCCGGAGCTTGGGAGGTTCAGCATCAGGCTGCAAAAACCCAGTAGGAAGTTAGGAGGAGGCGATGTAGCAGCCATTTATGGACTGCATCGTGTTCTGAAATGCATTTTCCTGGAAAGGCCAACCCTTATAAATCAAAAGTAAATCAAATTTAAAAAGTGCTGCATTTTGTGGCACCATTAGGAGCCAATGTTTGGAAACCAATTCTGATGCATTTAAAAACAACGTGGTTTCAAAATTTAGATTTGTAGCACAAATCAGTGTTGCAAAGCACTTACATCACAACTATAAAATACACATTATGATTAACAGGCCACCATAAGGAATAAGGGAGAAATAAAACTTTAAGACAGTGGATGATTAAAAGCTGTAAAACAGACTGCAGGCAATAATAAATGTTGAAAAAGACTAAAAGATATATTTTACCCTTGAAAAGATGGTCCCAGCATTAAAACTGGACGAACTGTGTAGTAAAAAGACAAGATTTTTGAAATAGGTGCTACGAAACCAGAAACAACTGAGAAAAAGGGGGCTGTGTTGTCAGACCTATATTGAAGAGACTGGAGAAAAAGATGAGTTCAAAGGTGAGTTACTTAAGCAAACAAAATTAGGCACTGGGAGCGAGGAGGGGTGGGTGGGCAGGATGAAATGTCCTGGCGGCAACAAGGGGGGAGTCTGGGCTGAGAGGTGAAGCTGGGAGCTGAGCAGAGCGACACCGAGGACCCAAGTGACAGAATCCTGGTTTATAGTGTAACAGCACTGTCTGGTTTTGACAGTTAGATCAAAGATACAACAGGGGACATAAGGGGAAATACTGAATATGTATTTTCCTTTTACTGCCATGGAGCCATCGGGGGAAAGTCCTACAATTTGTCAGAATTTCAAGGAATCTAAACGGGTCTACTCATGTTTACCCAGGGCAAGAAAAAAGGGGCAGATGGGCTGGCGAAAAAAGAAAAAATACAATACAGTGTTGCTCAAAGGTTATAAAATAAACCTGAACATTACAAGCAAAAATTACAAGAATGCCTTTGAATGAAATTCCCCCTGACACTCAGGAAACTCAGGCAACATATGGACAGAAGGACTGAGACAGAACTGGAACCTGGATTAAAACTCAGCGCTTGTTAACAGCTACTCATTAATAAAAGTGCGCAACAGCATATGCAGACTGATTATTTCGCAGAAAGGTGTGTGCGTGTACCCCGGAGCCACGTCGCCAAACAACGACATCATCAGCACATCTGTTCCCTTGTATGTGAGTGTGTGTGTGTGTGTGTGTGTGTACACAATATTCCACATGCACCGCGCCTGCAGTGCTGCTGCCCCTCAGTCCCAGCGACACATAATCAACTTCTCACTTTCATTCCTAAATGCTTCCCACACACATACAACACAGCGTGCCTCCAGGGGAGTGTTACAGAGAGGAGAGGAGAGAGGGATGGAGGATGGGAATTTTTTTTTAATTTTTTTTTCTTACTCCATGGGCAGTGACGGTCCAGGAGGGAGCATTGGGCCCGTCAACTGCCAGAACCACTGTGGGCTACACACACACACACACACACACACACACACACACACACACACACACACACACACACACGCGGGCGCACACACGCACAAGACTTATATTATGGACAATGAAAACTTGGCACTGGTGATTAAACTGAGGAATACAACTGCAGGGCAATTTAAAATCTATTTTGGGTCTGTTTTAAGTGGTACCTTACAGCCTAATATAACTTCATTTAAGGACAGTTATTGTTTTATAATCGAGCTGGCTATTAAAGGGTAACTAACCATTTATACAATTATAATAGCCCCAATTTTTTATAGTCAGGGCTAATGCTTTTCAAGCCTCTCAGGCACATAAGGGGGGAGCGACCACAACAACAGAACATACGCTTCTCTCAGACGCTGGATATCAGGGAGATCTGAAAGTCATTTATAAATTGCACCAAGCTCCAAATCCAGGTCTGACAGGATATATGACTGTGTATTAACATGTTTGTGTGTGAACGTCCTTTGTTTGCAAATTAAAGGGAAATGTATCCATGAGCAGTGTGTGTGTGTGTGTGTATGTGTGTGTGTATCTTCACACGTGTGTGTCCATTGTTGGCTGTCCACAAAGACAATGGAGGGACATCGAGGGCTTTTCTTGGCAGACTGACAGAAACACTGATGGCAAGTGATTGGATAAACCATGCCTGCAGGAAGCGTGCGCTCGCGCACCCACACCACACACACCCTCACGCGCAAAGTATACACAGGAGCACACACACACGCTTGCATGATCCATGCTCTCCAGTGCAGTGCTGCTTTTCAATGACCCTGATTTTTATGCTTTCACTGTGATTGGACACGTCAGTCATCACTCTGCTGGTGCTTGCTTTCTATTGGCCCACTGTAAAGGTCGTTGGCTTTATGGTTAAGGGTCAGGGTTTGAGAGTGAGATTGATGCGTGTTAAGGCCCATACAGGGTGCAAGGCTGGTTTATAACTTTCCGTGACTGGTGTGATGTATGGGGCCATGGCTGACCATATATACACACACACACACACACACACACACACGCTAAGTGAAAATAAATGAACGTGCTTTTCAACGGAATTGACTTACTGCGGCTTTCCCGCCTCCTTCTATGTAATGGATGTATTGACATATAGAGGGTATGAGTATGTGTGTGTGTGTGTGTGTGTGTGTGCGCGCTCACACGCGTGTGTCCATGTGAATACATGTGCATAAAGATTTGTGTCTGCATATGGATTTAGCTGCTTTCATAGGTATGTGCCATTAAATTTGCCTGTGTGTGTGTCTGTGTGTGTGTGTGTGTGTGTGTGTGTGTCGAGGCCAAATGTCAGGGTGGGAGGCGGAATCCAATAAGGTCTCTGCCTTGATCCATATCAGTCAACAGCAGGTCTACTCGTCATCACTCACGTAGACACACACACACACACACACACACACACACACACAGTATATGTGCATACATACATACAAGACCAAATTGAGACACAATGCAATGACACACAGCAATGTCAAGAACACACATAAACAAATACAGAGCTGTGCGCTTATGAGCAATAATGCACTGCTAACACAAACAAAAAATGGTCATTAAGTCATTTAAGCATGTGCACGTACATGTACAGTACACAAACAACATGACTCATACCCACTGCTCTGGCAGTGATGTAAATAATCATTGACACAACCACACACACATCATTTATCAAGCTTAGCGCGCCTCATGACTGACCGCTGGAGGCGACGACAGCTCTCTCTCTCTCCCCGTCTCTCTCTCTCTCTCTCTCTCTCTCTCTCTCACACACACACGCACATTTTTGGACTCGGTAATCTTTCAAGTCAAATCCCTTTTATTGACTGCGTGAATCATTACAGAGCGAGGCCCAGAGGGGTTGTGTGCGGGTGAGTAGGTCTTGCGCACGTGCCCGCACTATTAATAGGCACTCACCTGTTTGCCGACCAGGTCTTCTACTTCTTCATTACTTCCCGTACCTGTGCTTTTTTTGCGCCGTTCGATGCGTGTGAGCTTTGCGGCGCCATTACACTTTGACATGAACTATGTAAACACGCTTTTCCCACATTGCCGTGACCTTTCAGCTGAAAATCAAACATGAAGCAGTGTCAGTTTTGCTCAGTGTATTAACAGTGAACTTCAGTCGATGATTGTAATGACATACAGACCTGGAGCGGCTGCACTCGCTGGGCTGAGATAGATTGACGTCTTTTAAAGGATTGTTACATGCCGCAACGCATACTTGCATATCAAATTTTCCAACTTCTTACAGTTGAAGCAATTTTTCATCACATGGATAGCGAAGGAGACAGTCAAAATATGGGAATGTGTGCAGGAATTAAGAGTACTTGCATGTATTCTAATGTCCAATCCAGTGCCTTTTTTCAGATGATGGTGAGTTGCTGCAACAGTTTAGCAGCCGTGCCCCCCATTCAATTGAATGAGAGGCATCCGATTTATCACACAGAGCTGAGGCTGGTCTTTACTATTTTACATGCACGTAGCAGTGTTTCATTTACCTTAATTTCAGTGTCAGCTTGCTTTTAAAGGTGCAATTTGTAAGTAACATCAATTTTAAGTCAAAAACAGACGCTCTGGGATTGAGGGACGGGTCGGCCATCGCCCCAAAGCGCCGGTTTTACTTAACTTTCCTGTAAAATGTGGTTAAATATTGCACTGTAAGCACTCGCATGTGCTGCAACATCCTGCTTCATCTAAGCCTGTTGCACCAGTTGCAAGCAACTGCAGCCTTACTGAGTGTGGATGTCAGAAGTTGTTCTTTTTTTTTTCTCCATTCGTGTGCTCATGTTCCTCTTGTTAAGCTCTCCCATGTGCCCGTACGTTGCAAGCAGGGGTTTGGTAATCCTGTTCCCCCTCGATCCCCTTTACCTCTTATCTCTGCGCTCCCCTCTGCTCTCTAACCTTCATCCCTTCCTCTCCTTAACCCACCAACCTTTCTTCTCTTTCTCCCTCAAGCCCTCCATCCTTTTATCCGGATTCCCTCCTGGTCTCCCTGAAGGCCCCCCCCATCCCTTCCTTCCCTCCGTTGCCTCATCCAATCACCTGTCGTTTGCTCAACCCTCTCTTGCAGCAGAATTCACACTCGCCCCATTTTTCACTCCCAAACCATTTTTCCTCTACGGCGAGCTACCCCTCCCGGCATTGGGACAGACACTATCATCAAATAGAGAAGGATGCTCACTTTAAACTCAATTGCAGCACTTTTATTTCACAGTTTTTGGTACACATTGCACAGCCACCAGCGTAAGCTCCAAGCAGAGGAGTTATTTCGGTTATCAGGCACACAAACACAAGATTCATAAAACTATTAAGTATCCTGGGAGGGTTTAGTTGAGTTCAAATGAACAATCATTTACATGTTAGACAGGAGATTGGGTATCAAGATGTTGTATCGCCCTTTTGGGAAGTACAACAAAACAACAAACGTGGGAGTATGTGAGGACCTGAGAAATCTATGTTTCTTCAGAAAGCATGCACACTGGCTTGCCTCCTTCCTGTTCCTATCTCCTTTCTGTCTTCTCTCTACCAGCGACCATATCTGCTTTCTTCATCAGCAGTGTGTTTCATGAAATCGCCCCCCAAAAAACAGATCTCCTGTTTTAGGATGTAAGCTTGATCATTACGTAACCGATCAAATCCAATGCACATGGAACAACATGGCAACAACCACTGACAAGTTCACTTTCATATATACTGTACTTGGGTAGCCATCAACATACCTGGGTGGACAGACAATGTAAAGTATATCCGTTGGAAACATTGTGTAACGCCGAACTTTGATGAGGTTTAGGCAGCAAAACTACTTGGTTAGGTTTCGGAGAAGGTGACATCATGTCGGCCGGCACATTGACATTAACGTCAAAGCATTTTTGACTTTTCAACTCACTCTACACTACCTCGCCTCACTTTTCCACAGGACAAGATTTTCCATAGGAAACATTGATGTATCACCTGCACGCAAAGTTGGACTTGTCACAGGAACCAAAGTCTAGCTAATTTATTTCTATTCAGATTGAAGCAACAGTACTGTACTGGATAAAAAATAATGTGTAATTGCACTTCTGAATCATGTTTTTTCAGTATTTTTCAGCCAATTTTGCATTCTCCAAAAATTAACAGGACATTCCGATTCTAGGTGTTTTGATTTCTACTGGTGCAGTGGTTTATTTGTTGCTGTCCTTTTTTCTCACACTGATAACTGTGCAGTGCCAATGTTTACTGATTCCTGAGATCCTGATACTTCCTTCAGGCTGAGTGCTTAGTTTGATTTGCTTTCTAATAAAAAATGGCTCTATTTACTCACCCAAAACACACTGGAAGCTCTCTCACAGTGGTGAAAAGGCAGAGCTATGTTTAAGAACGACAAAAGTGCCACTCCTCATCTGAAATATGAAGAGGATTTCTTGTCATCTAATTTGAAATGTTCATGTTTTTGAACAAAAAAACAAAACAAAACCTATATTTGACCTCCTCTTTCAAAATAACACTTTCAGAGTTGATTTATGGTAAATCCACAACTTAGCGGAATATTAAGTGACCCAGATAAAGGGCGGTCCATCCAGTGAGCCATCCGAGCATCGAGTGAGCTCACCTGGGTAGAAGCACGGCCTCCGTCAGCCTCACTCTTTCACTCCTCTGCCGGTTCTTATCGAAATCCTCCAGCTGCCTCAGCAGAACATGCTTTTAGCACCCACCCTATCTCGTGTGAGTTCGTTATGTGGAAAAGCAGCGGAGGCAGAAGGACACAGACATGGCTGGTGTTGGCGTTCAAATAAATGTGAGTGTAATCTGCATATTCCCGCGTTTGTTTGAGTGTCATCCGAGCTACACACGAGGATGTTGAAACGGCGTGACTGCCAGAATTACACAGAGCATTAACTCATTTTGCCCACTCCTACGATCTTCTAATCCTACAGTGGTGGTCTACGGCTGGTTCAGTGAAAAACACTGGCTTCCAAGAGGCAGAGAGTAGGATTACTCACCTGCAGTTCCCTTTCTTTTCCTCCTCTGAAGATAATTAAATTGATTCTAAATATTTTTTTGAATGCAAAGAGAGACTGCTGAATATTCTATGAGTCAGAAAACATGGATTTGGGGATTATTTTAGGGTGTAACTCACAGTGGATTGTGCACAACACGGGAGACTAAATGGATTGTCCATGTTTTACCTCAAAATGTAGAGAGAGGAAAAAAAAAGAATGTTGTTGATGATGGAATAATGGAGGCAATATCCCAAAACATACAATTACTGTCAGATACCTTGTGTTCCATTTACATAATGTATCATAGGAAAGAAGTTTTTGTGTATTCTCAAAGAAAGTGGTGGAAAATTTGAGAATAATTTGAGAAAAACAGATTTTAGTTGCCCCCTAGCATTATAACCTCAAATTACTGAATGTGTCCATTCAGTGGGATAATAAAAGGTGGCAAATAAAGAGGAGTACAAAAAGAAGAGTATAATTGTCATAAATGGGCGAAAAATACAACAAAAGCAAAATGGATAACAGCGAAGGTTGAAATTACGAAATGACAGCGAAGATAAAAGAGAGGAGATCACATTATTTGGAATTACAGCCATCTCAATTTGAGTGGCCAAGAGGAAAAAAAAAGACATAATTGTCTCTGGGACTTCTGGGAGCACAGACTTACAGAAAGTGAGAAAAACGGACGTCAATTTTGAAGGGTGGGAAACAGACTGAGAAAGGTGTTTGTGATTATTCAATTATCTGGACGAGATCAATAACGGGCTGTTTATTGATTAGCTCAATATGGTGATCAATACTGTCTGGGATCTGACCTCTGAGTGTGGGTGCGCACACAGAAACAGACACACTCGTGACATGCACATATGAGAACAGCCCCCCCCCCCGCCGGCATATGCACATGCATTAAATCACTAATGCGTGAACACGTACTAGGATACATGAACACATGCGTACACAAACTTAAATGCACATGTAAACTGTGCATACACTTTGACCTTCAGACGCACTCAAGATGAGATCAATAGGCTTAGGGACGAATGAAGGCCACACGTTTCAGTTTGACTCTTGAGATTCACCGGCCTTGTTTATGGGTTTAATCACTGTAGATGTGTATCTAAGCCCCTAAAAGAACAATTCAACTCAATTACAAAGAACACTATGCACAGATTTTGCCGGGGGTCGGGGGAGGGAGGGAGGTGGGGTGTGAAGGCTAACATCATTCATTGTAATGCATTTGCTGGAGATCCATTATGTAGCATTGTGTGGCATTTTAAGGGACTTGCTAGTTTTGACAGTCCCACTGAGAATCAACAGAACTCTGTGGTTCAGTACAGTACAGTAATCTGCTGTTTTGTCACACAAAAAAACATAACCATGCCAGTTTATTTCAAATTACGAACAGCAGGTCCCAGTTCACAAGCTCAAGCAAGTCCACCATGCACTACCTGCCCAGCACCGAGTGGCTCAGAGCCAAAGTGAACGAGTGGCTGGTGATGAGAGTCGGACATCTTGCCAGCAGAGGAGACCCAGATACTTTTCCTGAGGAGTTGGCAGCCTGATCTATGCCGGGATGAACATAAGTAGTTGTTGGACTGTAATTTTACAGTTGGTGAGAATGATGATGCTAACAGGATGCCCATGTTTCAGGGGTTCAGCAGATGACTTCAAGGTGCCCTCCCCAAGCATCCCAACACCTGGTCACCTAACAGCTCATTCAACACAGCATTACATCTTCCTTGTGTGGGATACTGTTCAAACAGCGGATATGATAAAAAAAAAATAGCATGATCATCAGATGCTAAAAGCCACATGATTATGAGTGCTTGATTTTTGCTTTTGCATAGAATAAATGCATACTGACGATGTAACTTTGACCTGCACCGCCACAGAAATGTAGCTACAGGTCCCAGCAACGCGGACCGTGATGGCTGTGATCGGTTCACTTGGTAGAATACCATATTCTTGTTTCTATTATAGTGCTCAGTGACAGTTCTCACAACAGGGATTGTGACTTGTAGTTTCCCCAGTAAACATACCACACCCTTTGATTGTTGCACTACTTTCTGACTGGCCGGCTGCTGCTCTTCTTGAGCTCTACTACTATATCCTACTGGAGTGTCTCTGGGCTATATGTCTTCTCTTTCTCCCTCAAGCCCTCCATCCTGTCAGCCACCAGCAGCTACCAAGCCATCCAAGCTCGGTGTGTACTTGCATAGGTTACAATGTCACGTGCAACCATAAATCAGCCTAAGGTGTCTCTGGACAGGCCATAGACTTGTCAGACACACAATGCCACTGTCTCCGGTGCCTCATCAGGAACTGATCCTCGCCCTATGATAGTCAATCTATTACACCGAGAAAATTAAACAACTTTTTGTACTGCCCTTGAATAGAATATGCAAATCTGGACGGGAAAAATTCAAAGTTAAAACACATCATATCCTCAACTACAAACTCTTAAGTTGCCCTTGAAAAAAAGGCTTCACTGAGGGTGAGCTGAGTGGTCAAAAAAAAATTTAAAGTGGCGTGGATATGTTATCAGAATACTAAGGATCATTAGCACACACTTTCAGTACTGCTGAACTGGAGAATTCATGGTGGCATTGCTTAATGTCAATCCACCGTCCTCCTGGGACCTGGAAATAGAGAAGGTGTAAAATGAGGAGGTGAGAATAAAGAACAGTCTGGCAGCTTGTTCAAGCACAGTATAATTTATGGTAAGCTACAGTAACACTCAGGATTTCAATCTGGAGCCACTGGTCTTTAAACTGCAGAGTGACTCAAAGACGTTAGCGTTGTGGTAGTTAAAACAGTAATTACCTCCACAGAGGACGATATGTTTTCACCCCCATCTGTTTATATGTTTGTTTGTTGGTTGGTTGGTTGATTGGTTGGTTTGTCAGCAGCATAACTCAAAAGCTACACAACAAGTATCCTGGATCTCAGCGGGAAAAAGGGGGCAGAGGGGTATTTTTTTTATATTTTCGTGGATTTCCCAGGGAAAAATGCATGGGTCTTCGTGAAAAAATAAGCCATTGTTAGGTGGCTGGTATCTATGAGAATACTAGATATGGTAAGTATTATCATTGGAAAGCAGTCATGGCTTGTTAATTTGGAGTGATATAGGGCTTTCTATGGTGATATTGGATATTTCTTGATTGAATTAAAGGGAACTGTTGGGCCTTGGGAGAGTCAAGTGCTCTACTGAGTGCCGTTCTAGTTCCAGCCCGTGCCCCATACAGAAATAGTTAGTTAAAGTACATTAGCCAGTGCTAATGCAGGGAGTGAATGGTGCCTTTGTGACGATTTGATGCATCACAGCATTGGGAAATAGGCATGTATCATATGTTGCCTGTGTGTGGTAGTGGGCCGTTTAGCTCAGTTCGAGTCCCCGGCCTGGGGCTCTGTGCTGCCCCTCACTCTCACCCTGCTTCCTGTCATCTCTAAAGCTGTCCTATCAATAAAGCCATACAAAAGGCCAAACAATAATAAAAAAGACAACATAGCCGGAGGATCCTGCTCCCTGTGGGCTGACGGGCAGACAGGACCCCTCTTTATGGAGTTCACTGTATTGACTGAATAATCGGATATCTTGTACCAGAACATTTTCCCCTTTCCTGTATGAGCAGGAGAGACATGAGTCACTGACAATACACTCTTTAACAGTGGTCCCTGTGTTAATATAGAGCTATTTAATATTTATTTCAATAAGAAAATATTACTTGCAGCAGCTTTAAATTGTTGAGAAAAGTTACCAAAAAGTATCCAAAGACTTGGATTGAAGGCTTGATGCAGATGATACTGAAAAACTTTTTTTTTTTTTGGGAGCCTCATGCTGCTGCTAAGGGACCTCTCCTTTCACTGCAGTTTGTAAAGCGAGTTCCCATCCACTCTATGCACATTTTAAACGTGTGCATAATGAAACATGTACACGGGAGAAGGGGGGAAAAAAAAGGCTAAATACTGTGAAAGCATTTTAGTTTGCCTCTCCTTTTAAAGTGTCTATCACTTCAACTCCTCTGCACTCTCTCGCTCTCTCTTTCGCTGTCTCTCTCGCTTGCTCTCTAATGGAGGTACTTAGCATGTGTAGCGTGTAAGCAATGCGGAGAAGTGTTGATTCTGTATTCAATTAGCCATGTCTGCCCGGGAACGAGCGAACCGCCTCAGCCCCTATCTGTCTACCCGCAGAGGGAAAGAGAGGGGAGCCTGAGAAAAGGGTTGGGGGTTAATTAACAAATCTTCAGTAGTGTATAGATTTTTTTTTTTTTATATATATATATATCATCGTATTTAAACCTGTCTCTCATTATCTCTTTAACAGCCGCACCTGTTTTTTTTCCACGTGAAGTCCATCCAGATGTGGAGTATTTGTAGTTATTTTGACCGCATTACTTTGTGCTTTTGTGTTTGTGTGTGTGTGTGTAGCCACACTGCCAGGAGGTGGTACAGATAACTTGTCTAAATCACTATTCTCAGTGATTAATTATACTGCAGCCCTGCTCGTTCCTTACAGCAAACAAAGTACCACCTCTGTTTACCTACCCCTCTTTCTCTCTGCCTTCACCTTCTGTCCTCTCCAGTTCAGCCTCTTGCTTTACTTTTAGCCCTCTTTGCTCTTCCCTAGCTATGTTCCTTACTCTTTTAACTCCCTCCCACTGTCTCTCTCAGTTGCTGTCTCTCCTTCGCCATGCTCACCACTCTCTTTTATGCGTCTTTGTTTTTAGGCGAAGTGCGCCGATGATTCATTATGGATTTCTGTGCACTTAGGGTTTCACACATTTCACCCTTCAAGTGCTAGAGGAGGAGGAGGAGGAGGAAGAGGAGGAGGAGGAGGACACCTATTCACCTGCAAGAGCAAAATTTGGAAACAAATATTGGTCCAACGCTAGAGCACAGTGCTCAAACGAAAAAGCCACACTGTCACACAGAGTGTGTGTGTGTGTGTGTGTGAGACCTGATGGGTATGGAGACCAGCGGGGAGTTCGAGGGGAACTCCAAAACAATTCTGCACATAAAGGTCAGTGTACTCATCATGGGGAGCGCCACTCTGCCAACGAAAACAGTTGTGTAATGTCCCCTGTCCCCTCACTCTTGAGGGACTGAATCTGTGAGTGTGCGAAAATGACCCTGATGATGCTCTGAAGTGCGACAGGAAGTGTTGGGATTGAGTGTTTCTTCAGAGCTCGACCAACGCTACCATGTTGTTTTGGCTACATTCTTTTTTTATCCTCAAGGATTGTTTTCATTCTTATGACCGAATAAACTGAATAAACAAGCTGACCTGAAAGGACATCACAGTTTCAAACCGTTTTACTTTGTCTATATATGTGACGGGGTCTGAAACAAAAGAACAACAAAGACAGTGTACTCCAGGTTGAAATTCTGGGTGTGTTTGACTCATCTGTCCAACCCGAACTTCCTCCATTGTGCTGACTTTATTGCTCTCGGTACCACGTCACCCCACTTGCACCTTTGCTCGCGTCATAACTACTGAGGCAAACAGAGGTCGACACAAATATGGTTCGTAAGAAGCTGCTTGATCTGATGACCTACGCAGGCACTTTATCCATGAAAGCTGGGTTATGTAGATAACGCAAATAATTTAGTACTCTGGGACTTTAAGTTTTAATAAAGGTGTTGCTTTGGGAAAATTCGGCACACACACACACACACATTTCCCTCATTCCTCCTCGCTTTTGAGCCTCTACATATGAGACATCCAATATACAGTATATACTGTGCTGTCAGATTTACATTATTTATACGTCTTTACCGGAGGCGTGAGGAGAAGTGTTGTATCTCATGGTCACATACCTACCTAACCTTCTATCACCCATCCCTCCATGCTGCGCAGTCTCTCATGTTAATCTCTCTGCTACAGATACAGTCCCCTCCTCCGCCTCAGTGGCTCGTTCCTTCTCTTCATTAATCTTTACCTTTCCAGTTTCCACCTGGAAATTAGCATTGTCGTAGCGCACTTCGCTCTCTGGAACAGTGCGACTGCTTGTATTAACATTAGTGCCAGAAAGCTCTTTAACAGCTTGCGGTGTCACCAAAGTTTAAGCATGTTACAAGGGTTATTGTTGGATGTTTTGATTTATATCAGTATTTTTTCCTCTCCTTCTTTGTTATTAAGAAAATAATTAGTTTCACATATTACAGGACATCATTTTTCTGTCATGTGATTGAATTCCTGCAGCATGTGTGCCCCAAACATACAGTCCATTTTAAGTTTGAATTATTTAAGGTACTTAGAACTGTCCCTTGTATATATGCTTTAAATTTGCACAAATATTATTTTTAATAAATATTAGTTTTTATGTTTTATATACAGAATGGAAATAAATTCAAGTCTTATGTTTGCTTGTCTTGGCTTCTCTGTCTTTTGCTATCCAAGCAACCATTGTATCTAGATAAGCTTCCACCTTTTTAAATTAAATGGCTGTTTGAAATCTTTTTTTAAGCTCATCCTATCATCTCAGCTCTTTTCACCTGTGCAACATTTCTTTTATAGTGTCATCATACCATCATTAATTTGACCATAAACACAAAGAAGATCGAGCTTTTGAGCTCCATTTGAGCTCTTTTTTTATTACATATTACACATTATCACTCATTAATGAAAGGGCATCATTTGGTCACTGTTTATTGATTATTATTATTACTACTACTAGTAGTAATAGTAGTAGTAGTAGTAGTAGTAGTAGTACTGTCACGTGATTGAGGTTTGCACCGTCAGTGCCCTTTGCAGTCTAATTTGGTTTATATGTAAACCAGTTTACAGTTTCAAATATTTCCTTTCCTTTCTATATGTACTTTAAATTTATACACATGTATCAGTTCTACTAAACATGTTCATGTTTAATAAATATCATGTAAATGACTCTGAAATGTAAAAGACAAGAAATTAAATTCTCTAACTCAACTCAGCTTGTCCTCTCTATTTTTTGCTATCCATGCAATCATTTTGGCAACATAAGCGTCCACCTTCATAAATGTAAGTGAAGGAATGTCGGCTGTTTTTAAAATCTGTTTTCGACTTCGTCTCATAGCCTCACACCTCTGTGTTCTCCTCTGGCCCGTATATCTCCCCCCCCCCTCGCTCCATGCGCTTCACTCCTTACCAGGTGCTTTGGGAGATAACTAACCTTGTATGGTCTGCTTTTATGTCATGGCCCAGCTCATTTTTCCTTCATCTTCCCCTCTCCCTTCCTTTTACGTTTTTTTTCTCCACTCCTCTTACCCTCTCTATCATTCCCCTCCTCCAGGCCTCCCTCCCTCCCTGCCTCATGCTCCTCACCGCTTTCTCTCCAATACTCACTCCACTCTCTTTTTTTTTTTCTTTTTCCTCTTCCCTATCCTACCTGTATTTCGCCGCCCGGCTTTCAGTAATGGTGTTCGTGTCATCCGACAGAGTTGTTGTTTTGTTTTTCTTACATGGTGGTGGCCTGTTTACCATATCAGAGCCTGAGGTGGTGTGATGAGGTTGCTTGGATTCATCGATGTGAGCCAAGGTTCTTGTGAGCAGAGATGAAAAACAAGAGCAGCTAGTAGAAAAAGTCTGCTCGCGTAATGCGTTCTATATGTGTCAATGTATTCATTAAGTATTAAAGACAATGACTGTAAAGCTTTCTTTCTGATCTGACAAGAAAGGGTTTTACAACTCTTTGAAAAGGGCGAAAGAAACACCACAGAGAAGAAGGTGTATTCAGGAAAAAAATACGGTAGTCACTGTACATTCAGCCCATAAAAGAGAACATTCCAGGATCTCTTATTGCTCATGTTAATTTATATCCTTCATCATCTGCCTCTACGAGCGTGTGGTTATCACCACAAACGCTATTATTCTGCGTCAAACTGAATTAAACAAGTGCTTCACTGTGACCTTCACCGGTAACCACTCTGAATACTTCTCATGAGCGGCAGGCGGGCTGACTCACACATGCACAATGAGCTACCTGCGTGCATGCATGTGTGTGTGGCTGCGTGCGTGTGTGTGTGTGTCGTTAATTTGTGTTTAGTTGTCTCCTATCAGGTTAGGAGAAAAAGAGAGCTACAAGAGATGATCAAGGCAGATCAATAGTCCTGATTGGGGATTCTTAATGGTCTGAGGTAATGCATACAAACACACTCTCACACACTCGCGTATAACTGTGTATGTGTGGACTGTGTACTGCATTTATATAGCGATTTTCATGTTATTAATATCATCAGGAGCAATAATCATTTATACAGTAATGGATGAGCCACTGGTACGACGACATGTAGAGCCACTCCAGCAGGGTTCACGTTATAATCTGAGCTTTGTCTGGGTCCCTAAAATAACCAACAATAGCCCTAACCATGGTGAGGACGGAGATGGATAAGGAGCCTAATAGCCGAACACGTCCTCTTTGAAGGGAGTAAGAGAGAGAGAAACACCTACATCACTAGAACAAACAGATACAATGTTGCTTACGCGAAGAAAGAATCCTCAAGTATAATCTCTGCCGAATGACCAAGTAGGCCCAACTAGTTAAGAATGTGTTGTGGACAGTGTTCAACAAAAAAACTGAGTGTTTTTTTAAGGGAGTCTGGTGACGTTCTCAACTTTCCTCTTCCTCTAAAGAACTAGGTTATAGCCTATTAGTTACTGTTTACTGGGTTTGTAAAATACCACATGTTTACCTTCAGTAAGTTTACTCTTTAATAAATTGAGTGTAAATGATGAAATCAGTTGAAACAGCACGTTCGAACAGCTGCAGGATGGTATGACGCACTCCAGACACCGAAATAGACAGGCTTTTATGGCTTTGTCACTGGAAACCGGCACTTTTTACAAGGACAGAACAATCTCAACACTTTCTATTTAATGTCGAAATCACAAGAAGGCACCAATGATGTACAATTTGCCGAAAGCCGTTTCACAAAGTTTCTCACAATGATGCAACAACTCTTAAAATCACATGATTTGTAAGGGAGTGTGCCGTCACTGATACTTCACATTACACGGCCCGTGTCCATGACTTTCACTTAACCCTAACCAAACTCTCTTCACAGAAAGACTAATGCAATCTCTTGATTAAAGCTCTCAATGCTAAAACCATTATCTGGCCGATCTTACATTTATTTCACTGCAACTCACAAACCAGCCCAGGACCTCAAATTTGATCCATTTTTCAACGTGTTTTTCTTACAGAGCTTGGCCTTGTTTTATTGCAGTGTTTCAGGTCAGTACCTGTATTGAGTGTGAGACAGCGAAGCAATAACCTCTCATCACCTAAAGTGTTGCCAAAGCCAGGAAACAACACTCATGTGAATTATCACCATGACGAGGCGAAAGAGAATGTTCTGACTTTGGAACATTTTCAGCATCTTTCTATCCTCAAGAGGACGTTTGTCCAAGGACAGTCGTAAAAAGAAAGCGAGCACACACAGAAAAATATTTCTTTAGGTTACGAACTCTATAAAAATGATTCAAGTCACGGTAAATAATATAACTCTTTTGAATTCTGTAAATTACTGTGCTTTGCCATTTGGGGTTAGTCGATTTAACTGCGCAAATGCAAATCCCTTTAGCTCAGCTGTTGAATGTCTGTCATGAGTTTTGGATGGAATGGCAGATTGTGTGAGTGTGTGTGTGTGTGTGTGCGTTTGTGCATGAGAGAGGGGGCGAGGTAGAGAGAATTCCATCTACTCGTCACCGTCCCTCGGAGACAGAATCGATCTTTCGAGAAGACGGACCTGAAAATTGAAATGTTAGCATATTCCCCCCCCCCCCCGACTCAATTACGCCTTCCCTCTCTTTAATGACGTGTCACGTACTCATCAGACTGATCTTGGCAACTCTTTCAAAAAAAAAAAGGGGACACGTCCTCCCGGCTAACTTAATTAGATCAAACACATATATATTGGACACAGCTTCATGGTTTATTCATGTTCACACTGCTGAAAAACTGAGGAGGTGCAGATGTCTTTATGGTCGGTCGGCTGGATAATATGTTCCCTCCGGAGACCCTGAGCTCCGTTGTGGGTGTTGAAGTCAGAGGTAGCCTCGATGTGCTATGATACAGGTCTATGCCTATTATATCAATAATAGCAGAGGTGGCAGAAGCACACACACACTCTTTTCTCAAAAAGATACAGATACTTGCCGTTAAAAAAAGACTCGGGTGAAAGTCAAACTACTGATCCCGCAATGTAATGCTTCTCAGAATCTGCTCTGGCGCCGTCGACAGCATTGACTGGTAAAGTTTAATCCACCACGTCTGAGAAGTGACAAGGTATTTGTACCTGAGTATTTGTGTGTGTTTCTAATCAATCTTGCGTCCTAATTGTTCGGACCGCAGTGACCTCTGCAAAAACGACAGACGTGTCACAAGAGCTTTCAAACACTTTCCATGTTCCTCTTTCATTACACCCCTCACTTTTCAACTTCCGCCGTGCTTGTTGTCTCGCCTTCTCCCCTTTCAAGTGCTGTCTTAGCTCCCTTTTTCTATGCAAAGCTTTCTACGCCGAGACCTTGGCAAGGACGCGCGCGCACACACACACACACTTGCAGAAGCTGAGTCCTCCTCTGCGGCTGCCACAATACCAAGCATATCATCCATATTTTATCCTGTTAAAACAAATTCAATGTAAAGCACAGACATGCGGCTTCCACGACTCAAAAGGTCGGAGATGTTTAAAACAAAAAAAGATGACCTTTATCTTTGCGGTGTGTGTGTGTGTGTGTGTGTGTGTGTGTGTGTGTGTGTGTGTGTGTGTGAGTGGATGTGACTGTGTTTCTGCATGGTGGCCTGTTTTTTCTAAATCTACAAATATGTGCATTTCTGATCTTTTTTTAAATGCCTTTTTTTCTTTTTTTTTTTAATGATATGTTCACATGTATAATTAGTTCAGCCTGATAATGTCCGCGTGTGCTTTAGGTCCGGTAGGGCTAACGGTGGTAGCAAGCACACACACATAGCAAGTCCTCTGAGAGGAGGCAGAGTGGAGGAGAGAAGAGACGTCGCTAAATAATCCACAGACTCTCAGATCCTTTACTTGTAACAGCAGCAATAATCAGTGCAATTACTGGACAACACGAGGGACGGCCGGAGAGGAGAGACGGGCGAGGTGGGAGTGAGTCCGAGAGCAGAGGAAGTACTCTTTTTCCAACTGTCATCAAATCACATTAAAAAGACTCAAGACAGCAATCAAAGGATCCGTCTAACACGTTTTTTTATGTTTATACACAGCTTATTAAAAAGAAACCATAGGGTTTGTGTTGTTTAGGTGTCGTTTTGAAATATGTGAAAACTCAATCACAGACTGTAGGGACACAATTTTTTCGACAGTATTTTTGCTCCCAGATTTGCTTTGTGGAAAGAAATTAGAAAGGAAGTCGCCAGCATCTGTGGGCTGTGTGCAAGAAAAAGTCACTAAGTACAATGTGAAAGTGCCGATTCAACTGTGTCTATTGTTATATTATCCCTGCTAAGGGCAGAGGATTTTAATCGCACATGTGTATTTCCATTATCGGGACAATCATATCTGCCGACTTGAAAAAAGTGCA
Organism: Acanthopagrus latus; assembly: GCF_904848185.1. Lineage (NCBI taxonomy): Eukaryota > Metazoa > Chordata > Actinopteri > Spariformes > Sparidae > Acanthopagrus > Acanthopagrus latus. The sequence continues at coordinate 8,655,750 of NC_051061.1, read as the reverse complement.
TAGCTTGATAATGTAAAGTGATTTCCTGATTTATTTTGTGTCGTCACAAGGCAGAGCCTCCGTCTTTTTCTGAGAACATCTTTAAACTCTTTACTTTGATCTTTATGTGTTTTTTTAATGAGTGGAAGTCGTTCCACACCAGCGTTTTAGTCGTAATGTACATTTTTTTGCCACATACATTTCCTGCGTAGGAAGCGGTGTGTTTGTCACCGTCGGCGTGTGTTTCCCACAGATCACTTGATTGACAAGCGATCCATGGGAAAGACGGCAGAAAAGCACAACAGAAGACCTGATGGCGCCGCTGAAATATGATGCATCGCATGCATTAGCATTTAAACTGAGCAGAAACGGCAAGAGTAATGATGATGATAAGACAGCAAGCAGCCACGAGATTGAGTGAGAAACAGATCTTGAATCAATTATGTTCTGGTATTTTAATTTTGCCTGCAACTTCTTTTGTTCAGTGCTCTCTGTTGCAAATCGCTGTCTGTGTGTGTATTTGTGCATTTGTGTGTGTGAGGGAGAGACAAAGTGACTGTGTTTGCAGCTGACAGTTTGATTTCTAATGGCTTAATTATTGTTCCAGCCTTGTGATTGCCTTCCCCATGAAAAAACAAAAAGCAAAAAAAAACAGTAAACTGATAAGCTGCCTGATCATTACCCCTATTGGTTTGGCATGCAATCGTGAGGGTGTGTGTGTGTGTGTGTGTGCATCATTATGTTTGATATTGCTGTTTTTTTCATCTGGCGGGCGATAAAAGCCAACGTTTTTTCCCCAACACCGACATCTCCTCACCACGCTCGCCTCACTGCCTTTTACTTTCTCCTCGATTGTTTGCAATTATCTTTCTTCTTCACTTGCGCGGATTAAAAAGACTTTAACTCCGTACAGCAGGCTGATTGAAGCCTCGCCTGGCAGACAAGCGAGGTCCCATGTTAAGGGAGAGTGGAGAGGAAGGCTTAGAGGAATAATGCGGAGTTATACAGCCTTGGCGGTGGGGTAACGCTACCAAAAAATAGAAAAGGAGAAGGTGTGAAGTGTAGTGGGATTAAAATGCTACTGGTTTTGGAGATGAGAGGAGACTTTTTCTTTTGTTATTGTTCAAAAGCAGTGGATATACAACCTCCACATATTTAAAGCAGCATTGGATTTTGCATTCAACGGGAAACATCCACACAAACATAAGCAAACACCCCTCGTGTCCAGCTTCCGCCTTGAAAGAGTTCAATCCTGCGGGTTAAAATGGGTTAATCTTTCATGCAGCTGCGAGCAAACTTCACCAGCTGCAGACACGAACGTGGCTCAGATTAGAAGAGAAATTACATCATCTTTCACGGCGCAGCAGGAAACACTCCATTATGGGCGCGAAACCTCCGGTCGGCTAATGCAATTTCACCCGGAGTCGGAGCCAACAGACGTCGCTATAACTCAGATGCATGGACCGTAAAAGACCGTCATAATGTCATGTAACAAAGTGTGGCGTGTGAGCAGTTTGGTTCAGATGGTGCCGAAGAGCTAATAATCGACACAGAGGGAGGCAGAGGCGGGGATGCAGCAATTGACTCAAGTGAAGCGGCTTGTCACATTTATTCTGGGTCATTTCAACATTTTTTAATTTCGAGCTAAATAGACATAAAACAAAAAACAAAGGCATAATTTGTCATTTGTTTTTGAAGATGCAACATGTAAGAATTGGCAACCACTTTAATTCATGGCCCAAACAATTAGGGGGGCAGCACAGAATAAAAAACAATTTCTGCTGATTTCAGCTGCTCTTGGCTAGTTAGCTCAGTTAGCCACGCAGTACAGACTGGTCGATTTGAGTGCTCTGCGACAACAAAAGCACAGGCAAGTGGCCGGATGGTCTCGTTTGTCTGTTCCAGGTCATTTGTAATCATCAGAGGGATCACAAGGCTGTTTCATCAACTCTTAAAAGTTCCTTGTGGTCAGTATAAGTTCTGACAGAGCCAGGTCCACATGTGATGCACACTGGCCCCAAAACCCACCTGAAAAGGGATGGTTTCACAGTCACAATCTCGCCCATTCAATCAGATAACTGTATAAGTGTAAATCAACAGATCCCAAAAAGGGTGCCAAGTGCAAATGTGCCGACAGATTTTGTTACAGGCATATGTAAGAATTGTAAAATGCAACAACACAGTGAGAAAATGAATGAGTGTGTTGTATGTGTTCACTGGCAAATTCTTTACCATGAAAACATCCTTTTAAAAACCCCAGCGTTTCACCGCTCACACAATTGTTGGGTGGTTGGGAATTATTAGAGTGTGAAACATCAAAGGCCCTGATTGACGGCCAGTGTGAAGGAGAATAACAAGGGGGAAAGGGAACGCTTTCATGTGACGAGCCGTTCGCCTCAGTTTTAATTTTGTGACCTGCCTGGTACGTGTGTTGCTGCTTTCATGTGATTTTTACAAAGTTTCAAATGAATTCTTGAATAATTCCCTTCACAAATAGTTCACGCAGTATATAAATATATTCAGCAACATAGCTGTTGATTGTTTGTTGGATTTTATTTGGCAATAGTAGATAGTAGAATAAACATCCACAGACTGATATGATGAGCTATGAATGCTGGCATGCCTCTAGATTTTGTCATGTGCCCTGGGCAGAAAAGGTTTGGAAACGCTGGTCTTGAAGAGCTGCAAAATGAAATCACTTTATCTTCATTTAAAGCCAGATTACTGTACGTAACTTTTTTACCTTAAAAATAACAGCTTCAAAAACATCGTGTCATGTAACTGGATGAACTGTGTCTCTGTCTCAGCCTTTCTATCCCCCACCATTTGTCTCCACTGTATACATCACAGCGTTACATCAGTGTTTACTTCAAGATACAAGACCCAACAGTGGTATGATGTAATGGCTTTTGTTTGTAATTAGCACCTACATTAAGTCTGACAAATTGTTACAGACCTGGGATTTGTATTTACGATGGCGGTGTTGCACTCGAGAAACTGTGGGGGGCGTCAGATGGCTCAAAATGTCACTTTCCACACAATGTTGCTTTAAATGGTTCCAAAAAAAATATTTAGAAACATTTTCAGAGCAGATGTTATTATCTCTCTAGACATCCTAAAATGGCAGCCATTTGACTGAGAGCTCATTTGAGCAGATATGAGCTTCTATGCCCGACAAAGAGCCTACAACAGCAAAGCGAGCGCCAAATTGTTGAAAATGCCAAGTTCTACATAATGAATATGTTGTGGGCTACTGCGGCTCACAGAGCATGTGCACCATGATATCACCTGGGTAATTTTTTACAGCAGGAAGAGCTTTTCTGGTTTCGTGTGCCACTGTGCACCTTTCATAGGATTCCACCTCCGACACTATATCCTTCCACTCATGCTCAATAGAAGTCTTTGCAAGCATGTGGGTGGAACCAACTCATCCTGTGTTTTATTCTAAGTGCCCTAATCTGTTTAAATCAGCTGCGGTAGTTGCTTGTGAAGCTCAGAGACTTTCCATACAAATATCCCTTTGGTACAGGCGTCCATGTTTTCCTAAGCAAATACGCTGGGACGCATTTAGATTGGAATACTGACTCTGAAATACAGATTTCTGACGCAGCGGAATGCAGCAGTAATGCGACGCAAAGCTAGCCGACTACGGGCCCCAGCTTTACAATTACTATGCAAACACAAGAGTGGTGGCGATCTTCTGCAGACTATTTCTTTGAGTATTAACCCTATTTCATAGACACTCTCTCAATAAACAGTTTGAAAGTAAAAAAACCCTGACCAAGGAGCGAAGTATGGCCACCACTGTGTATCATTTAACTTGTAAAAAAACATGTTGTTTTCTCAATACTGTACAGAGATTGTACAACAGAATCAACAGGATCTAAATATAGAGATTTACTCAGTGGCACATCATTGCAGGAGATGCACATCCAAGCAGGATATTATGACGGGCCTGTGACACATTGTACTCTGTGTGCATCTGTACGGGCATCTGTGTGTGTGTGTGCGTGTGTGCAGTTGTGAGATGTGCATGCGCTGAGATCTGTCACATCACCTCCATACCATATGAGGTTGCACATCATGACTCTGCCAGTTCCCCACAGCTTAATGTGTCGCTGGCAATTACATCACGCACACACACCATCACGGACGCATTCACACACACACACGGACATGAACATTAATGTTGGATGACTCAGTTTCTTCTGTGTTTTTTTTTCAGTGCGAGCGAATAAGAAACTTTAAATGTTAAAGGTCACTATTCCACACTGGTGTTCTCGCCTTGACTTAGCGCCAGAGTCACGCTCGAGCGTCAGTCACACTACACTTTTATGCAGGATGAGTCACTCGGCAACCTTTTTTAACTGTGTATACACGCGCGCTGCCTTCCCTAAGTGCGGCGTGTGTAAACACAAAAAAGGTGTTTCTCAGAACTTTTACTTCAAGTGCATCACTTACATGCCGTGTTGGGAAAGGCTGAACTAAAGGTTCCTAACATCAAACTCAGGTGGGATGGAAATGTGTTTAAAATGAGAAAATGTGGAAAATATGATTTCATGGACTGCATGAATAGGATTTTGGTGTTTGGCAGGCCTGTCTATGGTTAAATGACCTGTCTTGCTGCTGGTCTTCACTTCTGAGAGTTTCTTTTTTTTTGTGAGTGTATGAACCAATCATTTTCAGGGTACTACTGATACCAATAAGTCCAGGGATGGAAGTCAAAAACGTCAAACACAGGTCAGACATATCGTAAGTGTCCTAGTGCCTCTGACATACTGCTCCTGGTGTCAATCTTGGACGACGTTTTTTTTTAAAGATATGTGTCTTTGCTTGTTTTCCCAGTTCTGATTTGTACTTCGTGTCATATAGTAATTTCACATTCCTGGGATTCATCGTGACACTGCCCTGCCAGGAAGAATGTGAGCATCAGTTGTTTCAGTTATTTTGAAAACAACATATGTTCCCGCACAAGTGAAAACACGCTCTGGTGACTGTGGTTTATATGATGCAAGAAATGTGATTCGGTCAGGTGATCGATGGGTCAACAAAACATGGGACTTTACCACAGGAAACTGTTCATTTCTAGGTTTTCAGCAGGCAACCTTTTCCCCTAACCTTAACCTTCTTAATCCTGGATGCGTAAAATGATCCTAAAACGCTCACTCTAGCCTGAAAATACATTTGAAGTGGTTGTTGAACCATTTGGTACAGGTAAGGTTTTTCAGCTGTATTAAAAGTTTTTTTTTTCTTTTTCCCCAAGCTGTCAGAAGCTCTGCAAGTGTTCTGGCATTAATTTATAGGAGTTTGAACACACTGAATTATTTTTTTATTATCTTTATCTTGCCTTTAGGGCTCTTAAGAACTGATATAAACTACATATTGCTGGATTTCAAATCCCACTGGCTACATGATGTGTCAGTCACCCGAAAGGCTGCCACGTACATGGTTTAGGAGAGAGGAGAAAAAAGAGAGAGTGGGTCCCTGGTCTACACCATCACTCACTGGCAGTTGTATGCTCTAGACCAGGCATATCAGCTCCTATCTGCCCAAATGAGCTGGCAGTCAAACAGCTGTCATCTCAGGATCTAGCTGGCATAGAGGGATAATGGTGTTGCAGTTTGTTTATTTGTTTTTTGCCATTATGTAGAAATACAACACATTAACACAAAACCCAGGTATGTAACTTGTGTCTTGAAGTGAACTCTTAGGTATTGCTGCGACCCTGCCCTCTCACTGACGTGATGTTGCGCAGGAACAAGTGGTTTTGCCACTGTGTTGTGTTAAGGTTAAAAAAAAAAAAAGGTTACACAGTGTTGCTTTAAATTGAGACACACTTTTGAGCGCCCACTCCGGTAAAACACTGTGTACCAACTGCAGACGGAGCAGGTGCAACCTTCGCTTTCAGTATCGATGAGTTGAACGGGACGAGAAAATCCGAAAACTTCAACTTCGATCCACAGGGGCGACATTTTCGAACTACAGTCATTTGCTTCTGCCAGAAAGACTTCTGGTCTCTGTGCTCTCTGCGGCGTAGCTTGATGGCCAGGTCATTTACCAGATTGCAGAGCAGCGCTGGTCTTTTTACTGCCCCTTAAATCCATCCATAGTGTGTGTGTGTGTGTGTGTGGGTGTGTGTGTGTGGGTGTGCTGGCACCTACATGGGCGGTACGTATTGGTATGGTGCCCAGTCAGGCTACATCTTTGAGCAAGGATGAATAGTAGCAATTTATTCTCTTTACTAAGTCCTAAATCAGCCGCAATGAACTGTCTCTCTCTCTCTCTCTCTCTCTCTCTCTCTCACTCTCACTCTCTCTCTCTCTCTCTCTGTCTCTCTCTCTCGCTCTGTCACTCTCTCACCTATATGGCCTGTCTCTGAAGTGTGCCCTAAATCGCTGCTCAACAATACAAATGCAGTCTCGTAGATAGAGATAAATGAGGGGAAATGAGAGGAAAAAGAGAGTCTGAATCGTGGATGAATAAAAGCAGGGACAGTGAGACGAGTCAGACGCCGCACATCCACGATCGTTTGGCTCTCTTTGTCTGGAGGAAGGTGTAGGACGTAGGCCCGGTGCTGAAACAGCACTTTCGCACGCACACAAAGTCGTTCAGCTAGCCAGCGATAGACACACACCCACACGCTCTTATTTCTGTTCAATTCATGCATAAAGCGGAGGAAAAGGCAGGTAACAAATCACAGCCTCTTTGGGTGGTAAAGGGATGTTCTCGTTCATATTAGGGCTCTAGTGTCCTCTGTCTCAGTCAGGTATTAGTTCCATAAAAAGACAATTTAGGAAAGAGACACAGCGAATAATGTTCCTCGTCTACAGATGGAGCAGCAATTTGGAGAGGGTTCATGACTGTCTCATGCTGTTTCTCAGGCAATTTCAGATTCATTAAAGGTGTGTGAGTTTGTGTATGTGTGGGCGATATATACGGTCGGCCTTTTTTCTTCTACCTTAGGAGGGCTTGGTATCCTCGCATTGTTTTCACCCCAGGTTGTCAAATATCAACGACACCTCGGCGCCTTTGAACAAACTCCAATGTAAATCCATCTGAGGCCATATTACATGCTCAGATCAACTGCTCTGGTCTTCCATTAGTCCCGTTGGAGAACAGAGGACAAGCCACCTTGAAGTATTTTCCTCATTGTCATTAATATCTTCAACAGTTGTTCAACACAAAGGTGTGACAATTCAACAACATAATGTTGATGTGATGGCCATCAGTTTTAATGAGTCAAACGGGTTTTGGCATTTTTAGGTGGCAGAAAACCAAATGAACCCTGATCCTCAGCCTGGGCAACAAGCAGTGTGTCAAAATGCAAGAACCTTAAAACTTGTAGCAGCTCCGAAGCTCAGTGGTAAGTAATCTTGACGAGCTGCTGAGTCTGGCAGCTTTGTGAGGGGTTCTGCTGAAACTCAGATGCTGATGTAAACTGTTTGGGACTACTTTCACTGTTGACTGAACATGGTTGGTGATATTTATAGATCGCTGTGCAGCAGATGAATATTAGATTGTTTAAGTAGAGTTTGTTTGATTTGGAAACAATAGCTCCAACATCACATCAGCAATAATGTTTAGTGTGTAAAAGTTTGTTCAAAGCAACATCAGAGGGGTACACTGAATGCAGTCAGACACAGGATCACTGTTTCCATTCTCATTATATTCTATTACTATGTGAAACAAAAATTGATGTCATGTAAGCAGCATATATATTCCAGAGTCCAATGGAGAATGGGACAGGCCGATGTTATCCGGGTATTCAAAAATGTGTCATGTGTGGGTATTTACCGTTATTTGCAAGACAAGCCAGCCCTGTGCCCTGCCATGGATGCCTTGTACAAAAAGAAGAACACAAGCCCACACATTTGACCAGATGGATAAACACACCTAGCCTTCTTCAATACTTCGATATCAACATGATTTTGGATAGTCTGCCACTTGTGGAAAACGTGTTATTTTTGACCCAAAGAAAGCAAAATGGCACACGCAGCTCCAGATGTTTCATGACAGCATCAATTACATGTTAGCCCATGTTTATCAAAGTACAGAGAGCTGCATATAAACAGGAATATCATTTTGCTTTAGCCATGAAACCAGAATCAGAATAAAGGCAAAAACTGCATTTTTTTTTTGTCACCAGCTGGTGACAGTGGAATATGTTTCAGAAACACTGTCTTTTCTCTTCTAGCGCAAGGATATAGTGAACCTGGTTTGGAAGACCAGAAGTGGCTGTTCTCCATCCTCCCTCCATTGACTCAATTTGCTCCCCCCCCTTTTTTTTTTTTACCCCCTCCCCCCACTATTTAATTAAGCTATCAATTCTGCTACTCTGCCTGAATTTAAATGCGTGTTTAGTGAAATTAGCTTGTAATAGCCCTCTTAAATTTTGAATCAAAGTATGTTAATCTGTGTTAATGTTATTACTTCCCTCTACTCATTTTCTCTGACTAACCCCCCCCCCCCCCCTTTTGCCCCTTCCCGCTGCTCTCGCCTCCGTCTACCCGTCTGTGACTTGTGGCATTTTGAGCAAGTAAATGCAACACCTTGTTGTTCTGAGGAGCTATTTTCTGGCATTTCCAAAGGCCTCTGGCAAAGGTATGATAAGCTTGAGAACCTGCGTGTGTTAATGTGTGTGTGTGTGTGTGTGTGCGCGCGCGCGTGCATGTACATAAATATACTTTTGCTAATCTGTAGTGGACACATATGGCCAACTGTGTATAGAGAGTATTTGTGGTTAAATGTGTAAGTAAATCTGAACACGCGTGAGTGCCTGAATGTCAGGCGGAGAAATGTGTCCATTTGTAGGTGGGTCGGTGTCTCTGTCGATGTCAGCGAGTGTACGTATGTGACATTTGGCTGCTCTGGCGGCGCAGGTCTAATAAGTTTCCCCTCATCTGGTTCCTGTCAGAATAACACAAGCAGGAAATACCACCAGGGTAACAAGGGCCAAGCCCCAAGCTCTGTGAGGAAGAGTTAGGGTACCATTATTGCAGCGAAGGATCTGTCTGCATGGGTGTGCTGCTGTGTTTTTGTTCTTGTTTTCAGTCGCTTTGGAAAGTACAAAAGCATTTGTGAGCAGAGAGTCAGTTGATTTTGCCTTATGCTTCTATGCACATTTTAAGTTCTACTTAATCACCAAACTAGTTCCATTTTAATAAAGAGAAGGAAGAGCTCTCTGTGGCTTATATCTTCAAAACTCTGCAGCTCACATCCCCCAAAAATCTAGATGGTTGATTAGCACAACAGGTAAGAAGAAAAATGTGTATTTTGGGGGTGAAGTGTCCCTGAAAGGAACCAGTTTATGTAGAATAACTGAAGAGTTTAACAATGTGGTTGCACATCGAAATGCATTTGTAAAATTCTCACCTGTCTTGTTGCATACACTGTTCTGTATGCATGTTTTTTTTTTTCTTTTTCTGTTTTTATATTTGTGATGTGAAGCAGGATCAAGGGCAGCAGTGGGCTCCGACAGCCTGTGCGCATGCCAACACGTAAACCCTTGTAACTCATAATGGCTTCTCAGGAACAGAGTGTGCTGCAGTAGGAATTACTGAAGCAAATCCTCTGTTTCTCTACCTCAAGGCCATGTTTTTTTTTCCCTTCTTTTACTCCTTTTATTTCTGCACAGCTCCACTTTCAATTCTGCGGATTCATCTTTCAAAGACATTTTAATCAGTTTACTTGAAACTTTTGCATGAGGAATTTCAATGACGCAGAAGAGAGAGAGAGAGAGAGAAAGAGAGAGAGAGAGAGAGAGAGAAAGAAACTTGCTCCTTGAGCAATGCATTCTGGCTTTAAGACACTGGATGGTAGGAGATCTTTTTTTCTTTTATGTAGAAGTGAAAGTGTTGTCAGGCAGACATAATGCAGCAAAAACAAGCAAGGTAGCAGGTAGAGGGAGACGCCGAAATGAGCCTATTATTGTATGTAATGAATGAATTCAGATGCCTAACAGCAGCTTGTCTGTATAATGACGTCTCTGCCATGTCTTTCCCGGTAGAAGTGACCAAACAGTGCCGTGCTGATCACACTATCACACCGTAATCAGATCAAATCAATAGACACTTAACCTCCAATGACCTTTGACATGGGAACGACATCCCTTCTTTAGCCTGTTTTCGAGACATAATCATTTAAGCACTTGTGAGCGCGATCCGCCGCCAATCCCCCTGTGAGCGAGACGAAAACTCTTAAGAAGACTTCGGCTGCACCTGTGCGCCGAACGCACCTGTGTGTGCATGCAGGTGGGCATCCATCCCGGTGCTGCACATTGGGGGAAGTGTGGTTGTCCGTCCTTGGGCTTACATGAATGTGTGTGACTGTGTGTGGGCATGTGGCTATGACACACAGCTGTCCCTGTCTGATGCATCCTTACCCTGGCTCCAAATCAAAAACACTTGTACTGTATCCCCTCAGGGAGCGGGACAGACAGCGGCAGACTGGCAGCAGCAGAGAGACAGAGAGAGCGAAGACGAAAAGCGAGGGAGTAGAGAGGGGGGATGAAAGAAGAGGTGCAAAGGTGAGGACACGGGAAATGACAGGGACAGATGCTTGTAAAGGGGAGCGAGGGAAGAGGAGATGATGTAGGACAGACATGGTGTTATAAAGAAAATAAAGACAAAAGGCATGTGGAGTATGAAGAATGTTGAATAATGGAGAATAACAAAGGTAATAGATGACTCAAGGAATGATGAGAGAAAAGTTTACTTGAAGAAAAATGACGAGGAGCAATAAATGACGAGGAGAGACTTTCGGGGAGGTGGTAACACTGAGACAAGTCGGTGTTGATGTGCAACATTCCCACTGCGCTACTTCCTCTCCTCCCCTCACACACGCCACAGGTCAAATGGATTGTGTGTGCATGCGTTCGTCACATCTTCTCTCCTCTCCTCTCGGGGCAGGCTGTGTCTGTGAAGTCTCTGTAGGGATGTTTCAGGTGAAGGGGGAAAACTGAGCTTTTGGGAAAAGATGCCATAAGGCATGTCAGAGGCTGTGTGACAGAAAAAAAGTTTTGAAGACGTCATTCTGTTGTCTCTAAAAGCACCAGAAGAAGTGCTTTTGGGATGGTTGAACAAAGTCTGAAACCCTCTCCCCATTTCCACTGCCGGATTGAGGGGGGGATTGTTGTCACTTTCATACAATCCAACATTCACAGCTTCTTGTTTGACTAAACTGTCGTGTGAACACTCGCTGCAATGTCAATGAACAATGTCCTCCAGAAGTGATTCTATGACAGCCAGGTTTCACTGTACTATAAAGTTTAAAGTAATATTTGCAGTCTATTACGATGGGATATGCCAACGCTGCATGTGGCAGCCTTGTAGGATTGGAGGTATTGTGAAAGCAGCTCATTGCAACCCATATTTTTGTTAAGTGGTAGGCAGCAACCTCTAGTGGCTGTAGTGAGCATTACGCAGCAAAGGAGGAAGCCTGGTGATGGAGCTTAAAGAGCAGCAAAGTTCATACGGTGGCAGACAGGGTGTCAACAGAGGCTGAACTGTCACTCAGGTGTCCCCTCTTCATGTCCAGTGTGAAACCAAATGTCAACACTGAGCTATTTCAGCTAAGTGATGTAGCTGCTGTTACTTAATAACATTGGTATCATATGTACTTATTAAATTAAGTTATAAAAGAAACGTGTATTCGTTTCGGCTGTATTGAAGTTTTGGATGAGTGACAGGGAGCAGCTAAAGGTTGTCATATCCAAGCACACAAGACATCTGTTACTTGATGTACATTAGCTGCATATGTGTATTTATGCTTACAGCACATGCAAAGAAGTGGGCGAAATAACTACTTTTATTAATGTGGCCACTGAGGAACAGATGGTGCACTTCAGAAACTTTGACGTTACACGGAGACTCCACGCCACTAAATCACATGAGGTCATTGAATGTTTCGTGCCTTGTTGGCCAAGGTAAGACTAAGTATCTTCCCCCTTTGGGCATATCTGTCACAGCATGTATGGTGATATTAATAGACCAAGCTGAATCCAATAAGCGAATGACCAACGTTGCAACACATAAACAGCATTTTTTTTTTTTTTTTAATAGTAGCTGGCTCTGTGTGGATGTTTGTGTGTTCATTAATGTGTGCTGATAAAATGCCAACATCTCGCATAAACACACATCTGTCAAATCATCTGTATTTAGTCAACACGCACAAACAAACAAACAGCAAACAGAGCCCGATATCTCTGGCCAACGGGCAGGCTGTCCACATGTTCAAATAAGTAATTACATTCTGGAAAAAAAAGAACACAAAGAAACACATTTGTGTCGTTCCCCCCCACCTCCCACCTCCCTCCTCCCTCTTCCCTCATTCCCCCAGTCATCTAATTTTATATTTTTCTAATTAATTCTCTTGATTCATTAGGGATGGCGGAGAGGAGAAGAGAGGAGAGGGGGAAAAAAATGAGTAGGGAAGTGAGGGATGAGAGAGGAGTGGAGCATCATGCCATCTGCATTTCCCTCCTGCAGGGCAAAACGATGAGTCTGTCTCTCCAAACTGCAGCGAAAGTACTCCGTGCACTGAAATAATAAAGAGTGGGGAACTCAAACAAGACGAATCAAAAAGAGGGAAAATAACTAGAGTGAACTCCGCTCAAGGCAGCCTGACCCTCCCCGGCTTCTCCTCTAACCCCTACTGTTTCCCCTCCTACCTCTTTGTGTTTTTCGTGCTCCCTCCTTCCCTCTCTTTTCTCCCCTACCTTCCACAACACTTTGCATCTGTGTCATGTTTTATTTTGAGATCGGCCTCTGACAGCAACGGAAAACACGAGCGCCCGGGCAAAAAGCCGAAAAACGCGAAGAGAAAAAGCGCACGGAGACGTGGTGGGATGGACAGAGACGGGGAGCAGACAGAGATATAAAGAGAAGAAAAGGCATTAAAGATTCAAACTGCGAGATGGAGGCAGACACAAGCCATGACAGAGGGAGAGAGAGAGAGAGAGGGAGAGAGGGAGGGAGAGCTCTGTAGAGCTTTTTTTTTTTTGTGGCTCTTCCGCAAAGTTCAAAGAGAGATTCCATGAGCAGAGCTGGAGGTTTGCTGATGTTGACTCGGTGTGTACAAACATCATATACCCCGAGCTCTTTGTGCATTACGTTTGTATGAGTGACAGTCTGACAAAAAGGGCACATTGCACCGCCTTATGATTTTATCATTAGAGACAGCGAGACTCCCTGTTTACTATTCTGTTACATCTCTGGTTTTGGTGTGAGTTGCATATTTCCACTGTTACCTCCTAAGCATCCCCCCCACCTTCATTTGGGTACATTTAGATGTATTCATGAGAAAAGATATAAAGATAAATTTGAAAGTAGGTTATCCAAAATGTGATTTATGAGCACATTTTATTTCAGAATGCCGTGTGCATGGAAACACAATCGAGCCACTGTCAAATGATGGAGCTGCAGATAAGAATATTTTATTCAGCTTTTGGAGAGTGTCATTTTTTTTTTAAATTATTCTATTTCAGTTTCAGTCACAGTTGATATCAATGGTCCTCTTCATACCAACTGTATTAATTCATTTGAGAATGTATATTAGTTTTTTCAAGGGACACAGGAAATGCAGTGGTATAATGGTTAAATTATAGCCCGTCCAATAAATGTAGGTTAGTTAAAGGGGCATTGTGTAGTTTTGGGGAAGAAAGTCAAACTCAGAATTTTAATATGTACAATGATAATGAGGTAATCATACAAACTCAGAAATATTTGTCTTTGCCATAACTGAAAAAAACAAGCTGTTCCTGGAGGAAAATAAGAACAATATGATAGAAAGGTGGCAGGGTCCGCCACATATAAACGGCAACGTTTAAGTAAAACAGCATGAAAATGCATTGTCCTTTAAGGTCAGGTTGTTTATTCAGTCATGGAAACAAAGACATACCATTTATTTAGTTTATTAAGCAGCTGGTTTAGTTTGTTTAATCCTGTGATTAAAATTTCCCCTCCAAAACTACGCAGTGTGCATTTAAACCATAACACATTTTAAGCTATTACCATGTGGGCTCATAGGGACGCAGTGCATTGTACCAAACATATAGTTTGAAGCGACACTGGCAACTGGGTGACATGCTCTCCCCTCCTGACCCGATCCATTCACATGTTTGTGAGGCTAATCCAATTACGGCACGACACAAACGACAGATGTTAAGATTTATTTCAGTAAGAATCTGAAAACACACCGTTAATCTGTGAGGATGGAATGAACATCAAACATTTTTTCCCTCCAGGACCTTAAATACACAAACCTGGGTCCTCATTCAAGATAAGACCTTTGACGGGAGGACATTTCCATTTATGATGAAATGTTGATAAATTATACATAACTCATCACAACCTGGGAGGTGTCAATGGTGAGACCACCTGTATGCTAAGAGAAGTCATTATTATTCTGCATTGGAAACTGTCTCGCCAAAGTTTTCATGTTGCTAGTCACCCTGCGGATCCTACTGAAGGACCCCTAAAGGGTATCTAGAGTCCCTGTGTCACAGATAACAACACTGACAGACACGGCGGCTGTGCAGCTGCTACTTAAAGTCTGCTCGCACAAGGACAGAGAAGGAGAAAGGCAGTAGGAACAGATTGGGAATGCACAGATTGGTATTCATTGTCTGATTGTGGTTCAATCAGAGCTGTCATACCCCTTTAACACTTGTGCGTGCACACACAAACCTAAAACAGAATGCCAAACAGGGCTGGGTGGCATTTTATGTGTGTGTGTGTGTTGTGAAGCAGCTGTCAGGGAGTTGAAACTGCCGTCACCTGAGAGGACATCCGAAAGGCTGAGCAAAGTGCTGCTCTGTTTGTCGTCTCAGAGGGTAAGGTCACGGGCCTTGTTGATAATGTGACAACCGGGGTCATCATCTGCCAACTGCCATCAGATTTGAAAAGTTTCTTGCTCGTTTCCCAATCAGCTTGATTTATTTTTTTATGAATCTGATCATCGTTTACAGCGTCCTATACCTAAAATCTTAGCAGTGTCTAGTGCCCTGTGGCACTCACATCCATTCTCGTAAAGCACTTTGAGAAACTGGTTTTCTCCATCACATCAAAGACAACATCCCTGCCAGCCCTGACCCTCACCAGCATGCATTCAGTCTCAACCTTGAAGCTGATTGGAAAGTCTTCACACTCTGGGCTTGATTACCACACACTGCAACTGGATATTGGACATCCTCACGAACAGACCCCAGACAGTTCAGATTGGCAAGTCACACAGTGAACACTGGAGTGATTAAATAATAACATGTCTGTGTTGGATTTCTGCTCAAAGCTGACAAATGACATGTAATTAAAGGACAGTATTTAAAGACTGTGGGGGCCATATGAGGCCGGCTGGCCTCTGATTGACCTTCAGCATCCTAGATGCTGCTGAGGCACTGGATTGCTGATGGTTATTACTCAGAGTGTAGTCACAAAGGGGCAGAGAGGTGGCTGGACAAAGTACAAAAGGACAGATAGATATATGTGAAGGACAATGAGTGGCTGGTGTCAGGCAGGAAAATGAGTCATTCAAAATGGAAAAAATACAACTAGTAAAATGTTTTTAGACAAGGAAAAATATACAAGAAAAACAGAAATAAAACTTTATACAGATAATCAAGATTCCATTTGTAAAATTAGGACAATTTGATCCACCATGTACAACATGTTCATTTGGTCATGCCCTCGTGGTTAAACCAAAAGGAGCCCAAAGTCAATACACATGGGCAGGTGGGTAACTAAACAAAGGCTGGTATCCAAAATACAAGAAACAAGAGGCAAAAAAAACAGAAACACAAGAACAAACATAAAGTATCAAAAAGGCAAAAATCTAAATCAAGTACAAACCAATGGAGAGCTGGGAACATGAGGAACAAGACTGACACAGCGACACAGACAGGAACAGGTACAAGAGACTTATGACAAACAGAACAGACGGACTGAAAAAGAGAGGGGGAAGACAAGGACTTCAATTCACAGGGAGCGCTAACTACCAGGGGAGCAAAAAGGGTGAGAAACAAACTGCTATTAGAAACAAGACATTCAGTACATCTGATTTCTGTCATCATTCTGTGGGATTATACCCCAAATAAAAGAAAAAAAAAACATGATCTAAATTTTGAAGTTTTGAGCAGTCATTGATGGGAGACTTTGTGCAGCAGCGTCCTGTACAATCAAATTACCACCTGAACCATTAAGAAGAGCTCCACAGCTGTATATATGTTTAAAATGAGTGTGATTGTTGGACCGTCACTTATAAGACTGTTCCACTTCGTTCCTTTGAAGTTCATTTGCTGTGCGATCACGTATACTCAAGTGCATAAACTCCACGAGTTCCACTTTACTAATTTGAATTTCAGCATTTAACGTGTGTGTGTGTGTGTGTGTGTGCGACGAGAGGCGACAGCAGTGACGGCGGGCCCTTATGCGAAATTGCCCGTCGCATAAGCAGAGAGGCGACCATCTGCAAGCTCGGGCTTTCAGAAAACACGTGCTGTTTAAGATGCAGAAAGCCTTTGTCTCGAGGAAGGTCGGCACTCTGTACCCCCCTCTCACTTCTCTGCAAAGCAGCAAAACTAATGTAACAAACTGTTCCTGATGCCCGGTGACAGGAGCATGCATGGGGGTGAGGGCGAAAAGTAAGGAGGAAAGTGAGAAGAAATGGGTATGATGATGAAGAAGAAGGAAGACTGTTTCATCGCACGTCACAAAAAGTGTTTTCCGTGTTACACATTGTTGATGAGATACACACATGGATTGAATCATGGAGGCAAGAGCACATGCTCACAGCTGATTTTCCATTCAGTGGTTGCTAATCGACACACTGAACTGGAAAGAGATGATCTGACCAGGCGCTAATTCCCAAGTGAGTACCCTGATTTATGTGTGTGTGCGTGTGTGTGTGTTTTCTGATTTTTATCAGTCTCTTCTTCTCAATGGCTTCCCACGTTGAGGATTCATCTTTTTATTATTTATTTTCTTCCACAAATTACGTGATTCTCCGCAGCTGCGTGATGGACCTGTTTCTTGCCTCGGTGCACACTTGGCAGGAACATAAAGACATGTTTGTTTCCCTCTCATTTTATCCCCTTTGTTAGCTCACCTGTTTCATGCCTTTGCACCACACATAAACTGCCACTGTACCTCCCTAATTCCTCCCTATTTTCACAGATGGCTGATCAACATCAGGAGAAGTGAAAAAAAACACAAGGATCGTTGATTGGAAGGAACCAGTGGGTGCACCTTCCATCTCTCCATCTCGGCTTTTTTTTTTGGTTTTGTCTCCATAAATCTAGCACCCAAATAAAAACAATGGAGATGGATCATTATCTGGCTTGAAATGCCTTTTCACATGGTTACATGTCCATACATACCCTCATATACGTGTTCATACCCAGATACATTCAACATCTCACAAAGTTTCAAAGTCTTTTCTATGGTTCATGTTGACTTTCATAGGATCCTTCTGGTGTGACGGCCTTCAGACGAAATCTCGGTGCTGAACGCATCCCGTTCTCACTCACCAGTCGCTTGTGTTCCGAATCCTTCTACTCTTTGAAGACTGTCTGTTTTGCTGTCGCCGTCACATAAAAGGAACTACACCAAGAAAAAGGAGTAAAACTTTTTGATGAGCAGTGTTGTTTGGAAGAGCAACCCTCATTATTAATATTCATCAGCGTTAGTAGGAGAACACAATTAAAGTCTGTTTTTTGGAAGTAAACAAAATCCCCCAAAAAGGCATTTGCATTCAAATCTCTAGTAAGGCCGGCATCACTGGGAACATTTAAAGAGGAAATCAATTTGTGGATATGTCACTTGGTTCTTGTTAATTAAATATGAAACTCTGAGAGCTTTGGCATTTTGTGCATTTAAAAAAAAAAAAAAAGTAGCAAGCCCAATATATTTAATTTGATGCTCTGATGATGGCGTAATGAAATCACAGTGGTAGTCTGCTGCCACAGCGTCTGTATCAGACCTGGAGAAAGGTACATCTCTCTCTCAAGGCTGTGTATGACTCTCCATTTTTAAACCATCTTCTTGATTGAAAGGAAGCAGATCCCTTTTTGTTTATGTGAAGAAATGCCCTTCACTGCCCGCAACCATATTTGCTTTTCCTGCAGGGGAGGGCGCAAGCATGCGTCCACAAGTGTTTGTTTTTTTTTTCCGTGTTTGTTTATGTGCGCGCATATTTGTGTGTGTGCGTGCCGCTCTGTGTGGCGTTAGCTCTCGAGAGCTAAAAGAAGATGCTGATTGGCGATAACCAGTGTGAATGACTAATTAGAGCTGGTGGCAGGCAGAGAGGCTGCCTCTGCCACTTCACTGTGAATGGGCCTTTGATGGGGAATCCAGGCCCTCTGTGTTCAAATAACACATGTGAAACCACACACACACACACACACACACACACACACACACACACATACACACTTGTGCAATGGGATACTCATGCAAATGGTGATGAAGAGGAACGTTCAGCAGCACACACTGACCCATATTCAAACAAACACATGTCAAAGATCTGGCACACTTTTGTTTATATGAAGCCTATTGAATTGTCAGGTCTGTTTGGTCTTAATGGTAATTCTACTCTACATTATTCAGCTCTATTTTCTGTGATCCAGAGTCATCGGCTGTGTCTGAATTCACTCCCCATTTGGCACATAGTGAGCTGAATTTGCCCTACACCATTTTAATTAAGTGGGCAAACGATGACGGTAGATCCAGAGAAATCCAGCTTTGGTTGCTTCTGCTTCTGCTCACCTGTTAGCTCAGCCCTAGCATCAACCCTCTCCAGGTGTGTATTTGGGGTTACTTTCTATATTTCTCACTGTTCCCAACACATGGATTGCACTTGATTATTAAGTTGCTGTCCTTTCTCTGGTGAACACAAAGTAATAGAGACCGACTCTGCAGCCATTTTTTATGTTGACTCACTGGTCTAAGGGCAATGGTATGAATAAATCTTCGACGAAACAACAGTTAACATTTAATTTCGGGCGGCGGTGTAATAGTGGATATGGTTACTTTAATAATATTATTAGAATTCTATGAGAAACATGTCACATTTTATGCAAACCTTATCGCCGTGGCATTCCATAGTTGTCAGCAACGACGCTGAAATTACAAAGATTTTACAGCTCACTATATTCTCAACTAAACAGAATAATGAATGAGTGAACAAGGACGCCCCCTGAAATTCATAGTTCATAAACACAATGCTAAATTACTCTGCTCTCCACTGCTCGGTCAGGGAGGTGTGTTAATCATTCGCCCCTCTTTATTTGGTAGCCTCTCAGACCATGTTTACCATCATTCACCATTTGAAAGAAGACAGTCCTTACTTCATCAAGGAGGATCCTTTGTGATTACTTCAACTGTAACAACCCCTGGTTTACATTACATCCGTCTAACTAATGCATTGAACCAAAGTGACTTTCAGCCATTCAACCATGTGGATACGACCCCAAAAGCTGAGGGAGTCACTTCACTTCAGAATCACCAGTCTATCAAACATCAAATCATCGTCAGTTATGCTGAATGTCATCAAGTACAACATTTCGAATAATACATACTGGCCAAGGTTCAGGTGTGTTTTCAGTCTGCGACAGAAGATGTGCAATTTTGGCAGTCCTGATGACAGTTCAGAGCTCGTTCCATGTTCTGTATGTAGACAAATACTGAGCCCTCAGAAAGAATGCACTAGGTAATTGCTGCCTTTCCCTAAAATTACAATGTCATGTGATGCACTGGGACTCCAAAATACTTTTTTCCCATAAACTACCAATTTGAAAGAGGGAAAACGATGGATCATCTTCTTGAGCATCACCAGCCCCTAAAAATGACTTTGTTCACTCTCACAGTTTGATCTGTTCACTCCGATTACAATTGAAAAGTCTAGAAGAGCCCCTCTAAGGTTAGCCAGGGGCTGACCTGCAAGTCAGACGGCTTGGTCAGCGGAAGTGTGACTTTGCACACTCTATGGGTCCAACATATGCGGCCGATCTGAGTAATTCTGTACCCCGGAAGTTTAGGATTTCTGGCTTCATGTGCCACTGAGCAGCTTTCCGTATCCAGATTTCCCTTGTTAGATCCTCGACGAGTACCAGTACCAGTGTGAAGTGGGAGCCGCTGCAGGGTGGTTTGGGGAGCTTCTTTATCAAACACTGTTACTCCTTGCTGACCAAAGCTACCTTTTCAGTCCTCTGTCTTTTCTTCAGATGGTCCAAATCAACCTCAAGATTTGAATATCTGGTGTTCACAGTTACAAGTGAGCTTCTCTGACACCTAGTTGTCCTCGCTGTGCTGTCAGCTGAAGTGCTGAAAGTAAATGACAGCGGATCGGTAGAAAAAATGAAAACTTCAATACATGATCCCTAATGATCTCGCCTGAGGGGGCTCTCGTATGACATACTTGTCTATACAGATCATCCATGTATTCATTGATTGTAACATTGAGCTGTGGGTTTGTGGGGCAGGAGCTGAAAGCAGAGCAGATGTGTAGTTCAATGGCAGCATGGCAAGATGAGGTATTCTACTAAAAACTGGGCCACCTATACAACAACACACACATGCATGATACTCTGATGTGCCTACAGCAGGGCTACCAAATAAGTGGGTAATTAACAGCTTTGTGCTGGAGGCAATTGCATCTTTTAACTCATTTGCAAACTTGCATCCATCTCCCTCTCTTTCCTCTACCTGAACTGTGCCCTGCTGAACACACTCCCATCCGCAAAGCAGAGCCACACAACACTGCAAAAACTCCCAGCTGTGACACTGCTGCTGCTTTTTGCTGCTCTACTTTGACAGTGGTGTGTAAATGCATGGCTCACACTGCCCCCAGTAGGCTGCAGGGAGTAGTGCACCTCAACCTGACATGGCCAGCTGCAGCAGCAGCAGCAGCAGCAGCAGCAGCACTCGTGACTTCCCTGCTGTGAGATGACGCAATGTAAGGCTAGACAATAGATATGCATACAATACACAACAATGTATGAGAGAAAGAGATCTGATTATATGAGATAGATAGATAGATAGATAGATAGATAGATAGATAGATAGATAGATAGATAGATAGATCCCAGGCACCCGGCATACTTGTTAATAGATGTGTGTGTAAATGAATAATAGCAAATGAACCTTTCACTCAAGAAGATATTGTGTATGTGCATATCTCCAGTCACTATATAATACGCTACACACACACGCACATATAATTAGGCACAAAATCTGACAGAGGAATGTATATTACCCCCATCGGACCACTTTCCAATCATTCTTTATCATTGCAGCCTTCATTCATTCATCTACTCATGAGAGGGAATGTGTAACTATGTGTGTGTGAGCGTGTGCTTGTGTGTGTGTGTGTGTGTGTGTGTGTGTGTGTGCGTGCGTGTGTGTGTGTGTGTGTGTGTGTGTGTGTGTGTGTGTGTGTGTGTGTGTGTGTTAATGTGATATGACTTGGCCGGGCTGGCTCACCACAATGCAATCCAACAGCCATGATCTGTGGCATCCATCAAACCACACACACACACACACACACACACACACACACACACACACACACACACACACTACACACATTTAGAGTACTTGCCATCTTGATCTGAGTGCAATCCAGGAGAGGTTGCCAGAAGTAAAGGTCGAACTGCAATCACTCATAAGACATGCACACACACACACACACACACACACACGCACACTCACGCGCACACAATCATACAGGCATGCACCTGCTCCTCAGCGTGTATTAGGAAGGTAACAGTAAATCTGGGCTTCCAGTACAAAGTCATTTTACACCAGAGCTGAGGAGACACACAAATTAAAGCACTGAATACACACACACACACACACACACACACACACACACACACACACCAATCTTTACTGAAGACCTGAAAAGATCCTGTCCTACATGATCATAAATCCTGTCCTGTATCCAATCAAAATGATCCCACTATTAGCATCCATATGAAGTCTCACTGTGATCTGGTGACTTATGGTAAAATGAAACTGCTGCTGATATTGCTTTGAACTCTTCAGAACCCCTTTTAGGAGCCCACTTCTGCAGCCACTTCACTGGAGCTCAGGCACAAAAATGAAATAGTTTAAAGGCAGAATATTTTCCATTCCTGCGTTAAAAATAACTTTAAAAGACTTTGTTATGTAGTTTGTAGATTGGAGTGCCTACGTTACCCTGCGGCCTTCTGAAATGCTCTGTTTTAGCTCCTGTCCCTGTAAGGCCCCTTTCCTGAATACCAACTCTCTTCTGATTGGTCGGTTCACACACACCTGAGCCAGTGGTGCAAACAACAACAGACAGCTAAATCAATTCTCACATGCCAAACTAGCCACAAAGCATAGTTTATTCAAATATTTGACATCACAAAGATGCCATAAAGTTGCAAAAGGTAGGCAGGACTACTGACAAGGCATTTCAGGAGCAGTGGTTCCTGTGGGAGGGATGAGCTTTCATTGGTGCAGTGTTGACCTTTTCAACCTTTCAAAACTTTGTACATGCAAAACAACATATAGGAAAGGAAAGTAACAACATAAATGTAAAACATGTCTCCTTTTTGTCTTGTGTTTTTTTGCTTCTTGGATATCATACTAAAAAATTTACACCATGGAAGAAAAATTTCTGATCGTTAAACATTTATCAGAAATATTTGGATATGTTATTACCTATTAGGACACTAGCTGTGGCCTGAAGTCTCTGCTGACAGCAAGACTTTAGAAAGTCACTGCTCCCTACCAAAAAATACTCCCTCATTTCACCTCCAGCAAAACCACAACATGCTGTTTTTTTACACTGCAGTTTTTGTGTGTATTTAACACAACTGAGTGTGTACTATTCATGTCAACAAGCTGTTTACCTCTGTTTCCGGTCTTTATGCTAAGACAAGCTAAGCTAACCGTTGCATGCTGGGGTTGCATGCTGAGCAAACAGCTACCAGAGGGAGAGCATGAAAGCAAATAAGCATATCTCCCAAAACATCAAACTAGTTCTTCACTTTGGTGATTCGGGATTTGACTTTGCTTCATTCATCGTTTTGGTTTGAGCTGCAGTGATGGCGAGCAGGTTTACTCCTCTAGGGTTAAAAATATTTCTCAAAATATGATTGGAATCATGTTGAATGAGGCTTTAAATCAAACCAAACCCATGACCTTCATCCCATGCGCTGTCTCTCTCCCAACTCTCTCATCACTGGAAACTGTTCACCATCTATACCAAATCTACCAAAGAGAGAGCGGCACCTGACTGCGAAGAAGAAGTCACCAATGGAAAGAAAGACTCAGGGCATATGGGAAGATGTTGGCGCTGAGAGGCAGATGGCAAACGATTGGAGTGGTGCGGGAAAAAAGAAGATAGATGGATTGAGAGTGTGACAGAGACAGCGATAGATGGAGGAGAAGGCGGGGGTGTGGACGGAGGGAGAAATAGTTTGCGTTGCTGCGCGGCGCGCGTGTGGTCATGCGGGTGTGCGCGCAACTGTTCGCTGAGTCCTCTTATTTGAGAGTGATTAGTCAAAGCCCCGAGTTTGACACAATGAGATCAACCCAGCTGAGGAGAAGGCGCACATTACTGTTCTAGGCCATCACACACACACACACACTCACACACAATAAAGGCATGCATGCACAGAGGGAGAGATGCAACAGCAGTGCCCGAGCACACGAGGGTATGCAGGTGTTTTGTCAATCATGTGCTCAAGCGAAACACAGCTTGTTTTGTTGTGTGTTTCGGTATCTTCTCTTCTCTGTCTCCCGGCGCTGATATTGCTTTCCTCCCCCTCAGACCTCTCTCTCTCTCTTTCTCTCTGTCTCTCTCTCTCTCTCTCTCTCTCTCTCATCCCCCATCTCTCCTCTCCTTCTTCTGTCACTTTCAGCGTTCATCCCGTTTCTCTTCTCCTCTCCTCCACTACCGAATCACTCCGGCGCAGCCCGCAATGTTTCCTCCGTGGTGGTTACCTGGTGTGAGATGGCCCCTCCGATCTCTTATCATTCTTTTTTGTTTTTCCATCTGGGAGCAACATTTATCCTCTTTGGCCTCCCTTTTTTTTCTATCAACCCTTTCTCCTCCTCCCACTTCCTAATCCCCCTGTCATCCCCCTGAATCGAGCACTCTTCCCCACCCTCCTCCACCTTCCCTTGCTGCTCAGTGGGTATCCGAGTCAGTTTACCTAACTTCCTGCCTTTCTGTATTACTCTGAGGAATGAAGTAAGGAATTTCTGCCAGTTTTTTGCATTTCCCCTGACTCCTTTTTCTCACTTTTGTTTGTCTGCTTCTCCGCCTCCTCCCTGCGCCTCCCTCTCCCTTTCCCTTTTTTCTCTCATGTAAAGGTCACCATCGTGACCCATGGTTCAAATTAAGTTCAACTCCTGCAGGGGTAAGAGTGCCGTGTGACGCTGTGTGCAGTCACATGTTCCCTGCAACTTTTATGATGATGTGGATGAAGCCAAAAGATTTGACAGCAGATATTCAAAAGCAAAATGAATACGATTTTGACTTAAAGTGTCCTTCATTGGTCCCATTATCAAAAGTAATTGTAGCTCATAATTCAGGTCTCTAGCCTTTAAGGTGCTATTATGTAAGAATTGTCCACCTTTTCGTTAGATAAAAGATAAAAGAGCTGTCGTGAGCTAGTTAGCCGTGAAGTAAGCGGGCTGGACTTGGAGCTAAGAGTAGTTCTATGAGGAATAACAGGCCAGGGCTAGCTGTTTAGCATGCTAACTTCAGTAGACATCTCTGCATGAGGTCCAAACTCTTATTTCTTTGCATTCTGTTGATCATTTTAATTAATTCTAATTTATTTATTTATTTATATTTTACTCAAATTCTTACATATTGCACCTTTTTGTGCATTATGTAGCTTTGGACAAGAAATCCAAACTCAGAACATTAATAAGGTTATAAACTGAACATAACTGAATAAAGAAGCTGTTCTCAGGGGAAAACAAGGTCTTCAGTACACTGTTTGAAGCTACAAAGGTGGCAGGGTCTGCCACATATAAGCAAAGTCAATCAGAAGGAAACTATGTTGTCCTTTAAGGTCGGTTTGTTTATTCAGTTTAATCAGCCATAAAAACAAAGAGAGTTTGATTATTAAGCTAAAATGTGCACCCTTAAAGTCTCACTGATATACTTTTCTTCTTCTTTATTAGCTGATGCTGGTGCTTTATTTTTTTCCTTGGATCTTGATTAGAAATTAATTATTGGCGAATGTGGGGAAAGTGTCACAAAACGCTGAACAATACTTCAATAAACTGCAGCAGCGCGAGAACGCTTTGTGAAAGCTGTGTAAGGTCACCCTGTTCTGGGCGGGTGAACACTATCAATCACTGCGTCATTTCAATAGAGAAATTGATTTATTGACAGAACCGAAATGGGCAGAAAACGCATACCCCGGACAGACGTGTGACCCTAATAGGTGTGTGATGTGAACATTTGTGCACGTGTGTTTGTGTCTCGCTGCCACAGAAGGATGTATGGATTTTAGCTGCCTCGCTGCCTAAGTGGGACACTCAAAATAGCTCCTCGGGCCTCACATCAAGGACACACTCTACTGTAAATTACCATGCGAGTGTGTGTCTGCGTTCACACGCGCACGGCGGTGCTTTTACTCACGGCCACGCGTTGGAAGCATGTGTGCATTAATGCATCGTGCACCTGATATCATTTCTGCGTCAGGTGTTCCTCACTATCTCATAACCCTCCAGTCTGGCTGAAGTAACGCCTGGCTGTTCAACAAGCAGAAGCTGCTTCATCAGACATAAATCAAATGGAAAAACACCAACAGATTGTTCGAGAAAGTTCCTCGCGGTAAGGAAGTTGCAGAGAGCAGAACACAAAGCTGCAACAGCAGCGAGCACGTGGAATAGGGGGAAATGAGAACAGGCTCCATTATTTATAGCTTTGGCCTGAGGTGTAGCTGCGCAGGGAGTGAGGGTTACATATAGTACACCCAGTCACACCTGGGAAAGGCCCTCATTGGTCACAGTTTTGTCCTGTAGGTTGAAGAGCAGAGCCGGTGGTGCGGTCAGTCCCTCGGTGCTCCAGCAGCACACACCACACATTTCCTCGATCATCCCGAGAGTTTAACCTTCAGCCGAAACCTTTCGAGGTGAGAGTTTGTTTTCTCTAAACGTCAGACTGATGTTGCAATCTTTTCACCGTTCTCCAGTCGCAGATATTGACCGTCTACAGTAACTTTTACAATGGATCAATTAACATTGATAGCCACACTGTGGTTTTAATAGTTTCTTTGATTTGTATCCGCAATAAAAAAAAAAAAAAAGGAAAAGAATGGTGTGCAATCTGTTCTCGGTCTGCACATTTGCCTCAGGGCGCAACACTGGCGGACATACTGTCTATTCAGATACATTTTCAGACATTTCTAATTAAGGTTTTAATTAATGGATGGATTTTTTTTTCCCCCTAAATAATTTGTTTTGTATTCTTTAAGCAATCTCCTACATGGCCTAAGGGGACACATCCGCAATATACAACCTTACATTCAGGCAGTGACGGAGGTACATGTGGGGGGTGGGGGGGGGAGAGAAATCATTAAATCAACTTTTCAAATAACTCCTTTTAAAGTTGGATTCCTTGTGCGAGGAGGTCAGGAGGGCCGAGCGATGTGAGGCGCTGCATTCAGGTTGCAGTCTCTGGAGGCGTCGCTTTAGATCCTGCATCTGACCGATGGCTTTTCTAAGTGCATTCTGATGTCTCAGTACTTCACAATAAAGCAAATCTAATGTAATCTAAAAGAAGAAGAAAAAGAAAGATCTCATTCCTGGTTCATACTGCGGCACCCACAGCTTCTAGTGCTAACGGTAATGCAGTTGAATACTACAGGAAATAGTACAGAGGAACAGCTTGTGTATCTGTTTTCAGTCCTGTCACTTTGTTTTAATAAAGAAGTCGGTCAATATATTGAATTTCAAATGGCACAACAAACCACGCTATGTTGAATGCTTTTAATTTGAGGGAGTCTGTTTGCAGTAGCAGTAACTCAATATGCCTCTAACACACTGTAATGACAGTGAGCGGTAAACACAGACGCTGATATCAGTGAGAGACAATAAAAAAAGCAGCAACACTGGCTCTCATACATGCTGCGCTTCCTGAGAATCCCTTGTGAATTTGTGTCAATGCACTGACTTGTTTGTGCGTCTGTGTAGTTTTGTAGAAGAAGCTTAAACTCAATTTTAATATTTGCGATATTAATGAGGCAATAATACAAGCATCTTTTCCGTAACTGAATAAGCAAGCTGTTCTCAGAGGAAAATAAGGTCCCCAGAACAAAGTCTGATGCTAGAAAGAAGGCAGGGTCCGCCACATATAAACAAAGTCATACCGTAAGAAACTGTGTCGTCCTTTAAGGTCAGTTTGTTTATTCAGTTTATTCAGTCATGAAAATGAAGAGAGTTTGGTGATTTAGTTTGCTTATCCATAAAGAATCAGTCAATAAAGAAAATAAAGTTAAATTTCTTCCCCAAAAACTGCATAGTGCCCCCTTTAAACCGATCACTATTGTCTGGCACGCATTTGATAATGTCTCTGAAGAATGATGTTGAGGAAAACTTTGTACATGGGGACTGGAGTCAGGGTCAGGCATCATATTTGCCAAATAACTCCAAAAAAACAAAACAAAAAAAACAACAGTAACAGTAACAAGTAACAGCTGCTAGCTTGTTTACATTCGTAGCATTAGCAAACAAGTTAGCGTTAGGCTGCCAGCTTGGAGGTTGTTGTTTCGCTTTACGCCAGCAGTCCGACTGCTGAATGATTGAGTGCTCGAGCGCCAAACAGCATTGTGTTTGCTCCCTAAAAAAAGCTGAACTGATTGTCCTGACGAAACATATAGATTGCATCCATCTTCCGTCCACATTATAAAAGAATTTCATGCTGATACCCATTCCAAAAATGTCTGTACTGTGTCTGTTTAAACGTTCTCTTGTCAGAGGCTCTCGTGGAGAATCTGAATGTGTCCACTGGCAGGACAAACAGCTTGGCTCTTGCATTCACTCTACCTCCTACAAATAACACTGATTTATGTCCTTGTCTGCGTGCCTGACCACTCCAGCCCATTGTTTGTGTTTGTGTTAGTGTGTTTGTGTGTGTGTGTGTGTGTGTGTGTGTGTGTGGGAAGAGTGTTCTTTCAGTCATCAGCGACATCTCATAAAAAGGCCAAAACTACTAGAATAGAAAACAGCGAATATAAACTAAGAGGGTTGGAGGCTGGGGGCTTTTGCTCGTTATGTGAAAGTAATGTGTGTGTGTGTGTGTGTGTGTGTGTGTGTGTGTGTGTGTGTGTGTGTGTTTGTTTGTATCCGTGCGTTTAAAATTACTGATGTAGAATATACACAATGCACTTGGTCTGTCAGCAGGCATGACTGAGTAGCTAGATCGACCGTTTCTGCCTCGACATGCAGCGACTGCCTCCAGTCGATTTCTGTTTCTCGTACGTTCATTCAGTCACACACATAAAACGTAATCGAAAATGAAAGGAGGTCGGGTTGATTAAGGTAAAAGTAGAGCCATATGTGCAAAAGCAGAGCAGTAAACAAAATTAGAGGATTCCCAATAGCTCCGACTGACTCAGTCCAAGCTAATGTGCCAGGATAGGCTCACAGGGTAGCAACTGAGGCTGACACTGAGGTTGGTTGGGGTAATTAAAGAAGTAGGGAGTCTGATAGGACATATAGGAAAAAAGGCAGAAATCACAATGTGTGCAGCGGGACGTGTCAGGGCATCAGTCCGCATCTGGTTTTTGCTCGAATATAACAGAAACATGAGGCAGAGTCGCGTGAGAGCCTCATTTAACCTCACGGAATCAAACATTCGAACTAAAAAAAAAAAACTATATCTCAGAATCTGACCGTGCAGCTGTGTTGATGCTGTGAGCTGTGCAATATTCCGACTTGCCCACAAGGCCGCGTGCATCCCGGGACATATGCAGGAGGCAGTGACGTCAGGCGGGCCACTTCTGGTCCGACCGGGACTCTGCTGCATTTTACTGAGGTATAAGAAAAGAATTACCACGGTTGCGTGAAAAGTCTCATTGAGCCTCATTAAATTGAACATTTTATTCAGATTCAGATTAAATTATAGTTTTTGTTACAATTTTATTTGCCTTAGGACTGTTTGCTGGCTCACTATTCAGTTGCATGTGACCTTGTCTTTGACTGAACGAACGTTCAGTATCTGTTGGTTTTTCTTTTTCACGGTCATATGACCTATTGTCTTCTCATCATGCACACATACAACAGAAAAAATCCCTCTATTAACATTTTGTGAGAAACACACTTTACTGTGGATTTCAAAATAATAATTTTGTTCTTTTTTTTATCCTAAGTTATTGAGGAATCTCCCGCTGCTGTCTCCATTTAACCATAAAAGCTTGTGGTGAGGGCCATTTGCCAGCACACAAAAGCCAAGTTATTATTGAAAAGAAAAACAGACAGGAAAGAAAATAATTGCGTAAATGTCCCTATTTTCAATATACAGCGAGAGGAAATACAGCTTTGGGTGACCAGCACAACTCAACGAATTAAATAAACTAAACTCCATGAGGTTCAGATGACATTCTCAGCCAAACAGCTTCTCACTGCACTCATGTTTTTCTTACAGCCCATCACTGATGAGGTAAAAAATTATCATAAATGAATGCAACTGGAATCAATCTATTACTGTAGTGATGACATTAGTGGAATTGTACATGACTCTGAGTGTGTCCTGACAAAAAGGTCAAATCAATCAATCTTTATTTGTTTAGTGTCAATTCACAGCAAAAATACTCTCATGACACTCCAAATTGAGCATGTCTAAACCTTGATTCATTATTTACAGAGACTCAACCATTCCCCCATGAGCAAGCACTTGGTGACATGGTGAGAAATAAACTGCCTCTTAACAGGCAGAACTCTCCGGCAGAATGGGACTCAGTGGTGGGCGGCCATCTGTCCTCCGACCTTAATGTAGCTAACTTGTTTGCGAATGGCTTCCAAAACAATATGACTATCCGACAGTACCAGTGACCGTTTCCTTCATGTGCTTTACATTGTGGAACAGTTGAAGTTTGGCTGGGTTAAGGCACCAAACTCCTTGGTTAGATTTAGGAAAAGATCATGGTTTTGGGTTAAAGGTCCGATTTAAAAGAATCCCCAACTCTCAAATGCTGATGCTTTAGGATGGTGACTGACCCTACCTACAATCCCAAAGAGTCAGAATCTGTTGAGTTGTGAATGAGACTCAAAACTTAACTTTCTTACAAACTGGACCTGTAAAACAAGTACTTTAGTTATGTAAGTCCAAACTCCAGTGTGTAGAGTTTGGTGGATGAAAAACATTGCTTTTTTTATTGCTTCAGATTGAGCCTATTATCCACAGAGTGATCCATGTAGTCAGCTTTATTGCACTGCCATGTTTCTACAATAGCCAAGATTGGACGAACTGAACACAGGCGCTAGAGATGGCCCAGTTATATCATATCACAATACAACAATCTCTAAAATCTAAGATGATATATGGTCTCATATCACAATAAAAATGTAATATATCAAAACATTGCCTGGCTTTAGCTGCTATGCCACTAAATCCTACACACTGGACCTTTAAGAATTTCCACCAAGTAACTGGCACTTTGGGAAAATTTGACATGCTACTTGTTTACCCACTCTGAAGGCTCACAGTTACTGTACAAGCAGGCACGACACACAAAAACAGGCGTTTATAAGCAAATAGACAGCAACTGAGGCATGTAGCAACAGCACAATGCCAACACTGCTCAATGTAAGACAAGACAGATGACAACACACAGCTTCACACACACACACACACACACACACACACACACACACACACACACTCAGACTAGCACACAAACACGGTAACACGCAGAGTTGGTACAGTAGACATACACATGAGACGAGGAAAAAAACAAAACAATGTGTGAGCAAGATGTTGGGAAGTGCTCTGAGGCATGAATTCAGAGTTATATAATGCGTGCGTATGTGTGACACAGTTAGACATAGGGTTCAGTGGTTAATGTATGTTGTGTTGTGTGAGCAGTCAGGTGCCAGCTCGACTCACGCTGATGGGTAACAGACGGAGCCGATGGAAGACAAAGTACCGATAGATTGATGCTTGTACGGTAAAACGTGTTAATATGAAGCAGTCGACTGTCACTTGGTGTGTTCTTACATCTTCATCTACAACGTGAGTGCTGTATAACTTTTAAAGTGATCCAAAGCTGCCCTGATAAGAAAAAAAAAACAATATTGACTGTAAGTGCAACCACATTATAATCCCATCTCGAAATAGAGCTGAAAGAAAACTGCCCAGTTTTTAAGTGTGTCGTAGAGCTGAACTGCCCTCCTCCTCCCGTCTGAGAATTCACTCGTCTTCCATCCATCTCCATCCACTAATACCAGTTCCGATGCTCATTTTGCCCGCAGACATTCAAACTTTTAATAATGTGAAGCAGTGGATTTACTGTCTGTGACTGCAAGCAAAATTTTTAATCTGAGCACCAGTAAAGTGGAGGCTTAGAATGGAGAGGTAGGGTGCTACAGCAAATGTGTAGGCAGATCGGCGGAGCTCGCTTCTTTAATCAACTGTGTTGACCTCAGTTCAGTTCAGTCACACTGACAAAACCCATTAGCCAACACATGAACACAGCAACACACACACGTACGCACGCATACCAGAGCTGCACAAGCTAACATGCACACTTAAAGACATACAAACAAGGATACACTGTACGGAAAGACACAAGCCTACAGTACACACAGACACACACACAGTGATTAAGGACATAACACTGGAGTCAGCAGAATCACTCTCTGGACACAAGAGGGGTGAGTCAGTAAGCCAAATAACACACACACACACACACACACACACACACACACACACACACACACACACACACACAGGATATTACAGGGGAAGTTGAGTCATATAACAACCCAGGAGCCCCTGAGGTAAAACTGAAGAAAATATTTGAGCAAAGTGAATGTGATTCTATTGGGAGAGGCAATAAAGATTCCCTTTCGGTCACTATGTGTGTGTGTGTGTGTGTGTGTGTGTGTGTGTGTGTGTGTGTGTGTGTGTATCGGCATTTTGTGTGGAGCATTATTTTCTGTGTGTGTGCTTGTATAGGCGAGTGTGTGACAAGAATGACTACAGACCCACATGACAGCGGTTCACATAATGTATAATCATTTGAGGTATAGTGCAAATATATATGTGCGCTCTGCTGTTGTATAGTAGCATGCATCTGTGTGTGTGTGTGTGTGTGTGTGTGTGTGTGTGTGTGTGTGTGTGTGTGTCCCTTAATTGTGCCCACTGCAGTCATACTATATCCGACCCCTGTGTGTTCCTTGCTGGCATTTTGCTGGTATTTGGAGAGGTCATGCATAATCAGCTCAGCCACTGACCAACTGTGTGTGTGTGTGTGCATGTGTCTACCTGCATGTGTGTGTTCAGTGGTTTCATTTAAATAAAAGCTATTAAAGAGAATGGAGAGTGAAGCCAGAGAGCAGCATCGATACTTTCTGCCCTATTTGGGCCCTATTTCTTTTTTCTGGTGATATCCTGCCACCAATTGGTCTGAAGTCTGTATTTGAAAGGTGGTCAATTCTTACATATTGTACCTTTAATGTGGCCTCAGTTGTCACTCTATTTTAAAACAAAGTGAAGAAACTTTTCCCTCAACCTCACAGACCATTTTTGTGTCTTTGGGTTTTAGTCGTTTTTGCCAAATTAAAAAAAGCTCTAAAATGCATTTGCAAACTGATTTGTACATTTTATATTATTTGCCGTGTCACATTCAAATTACGTGTATATGAGCTGACTTTCAAAGAGAAGAGGAAGAGGATGGTGGTGGTGCGACGGCTGCCTAACAAGATAGCTATTAACCATCTTTGAGTGTGAAACTGGATGATTTTAATGTGAGGGCACCGATCAAGTTAGTGTCCCAGCTTGCCGCAACAGCTGTCAAGCAAGAGAATACGTTTCACCATTCCCAAAAGCATGAAACCACTCGATATTCCTGACACCACACCACTGTTTCAAGATGGATGATCAACATCTTTAAGTATGAAACCACTGGGTGTTTTTTATGTGAGACCTGCGATTGAGGTGATGTGCCAGCTTGGCGCAATAGCTGCTGTTAAACGTTTCAACATTTGCAAGCGCGCAACAACTGGATATTTTTAACAATATGCCGGGCCCTGTCCAGTCACGTAGGTGGCAAGGCTAAATTTTTCTCAGAACAGTTTTTTGCCAAAAAACACTGGGTATTTCTAACGAGACGGGACAATCTCCAGCTGCGTTTTTGGCGACAGAACCAGGTAAGCCAAAACATGATCTTTTAAAAAAAAAAATCATTTTTGCACTTGCGAGTGTGGGAATACTTGTTTGAGCATGTGTTGTTAAGGAACATCTGAGTGTGTTTATGAGCAAGTGTGCGTGTGTGTGTCAGTCTGTGTATGTGTGTGTGTGTGTGTGTGTGTGTTTTGCAGATGGCTAGAGGAACAGGCAGCCAGTGGCAGTGTCAGAAAGCATCTCATCAGGGATGGGCTGGAATAAGAGAGTGAGGAAGGGAAGAAAAGAAAACAGAGGGGTAGAGGAGGATGACGGAGGCGTTCCAGGGTGGAGTGCAGAGCATCCTTCTCATCTGCTTCCTACATCCCTTGTTTCCTCCTCTGTCCTAGCCAAAATGTTTCCTCCAAGTGCTCATCTTCTTTTATTACAGCAAAAGAAGAAAAAGGAGGTTTTCTTGGTTCTCTCATTTTCAGCCCTGTCTTGTTTCCCACTGCGCTTCTTTATTATCTCAACAGATGTTCTGCCATTCTACCCTGTTCACTTAGAGTCCAAGGCTCTGGATGGAGGAAAATATACATTTGTAAGTGTCTTCTGTTTGCTCTCCACCGGACTGTAATAACATCGGGCTCAGCTTCTCGCCCCTGGCTACATTTTTTTGTTTTTGGGGAACTGAAGCAGAACACAGCAGAGCCCTCTGTTTGTGTGCACATCCAGCTCTGTGATAGCCCGACCAATCAGCTCAACTTTTTCAGCAGAAAACTTTGTTTTTTAGCAGCAGCAGTTGGCCATGGGGAGGGATGAAGGGGAGGACGGGGAGCGAGGTGGGAGAAAAACAGAGATGAAAGGATGAGACAGAAAACTGGGGGAAGAGGCAGGACGGAGCAACGGTGGAAACAGCGCTCGGAGGTAGA
The DNA here is from genome assembly GCF_904848185.1 of Acanthopagrus latus. Taxonomy (NCBI): domain Eukaryota; kingdom Metazoa; phylum Chordata; class Actinopteri; order Spariformes; family Sparidae; genus Acanthopagrus; species Acanthopagrus latus. The sequence continues at coordinate 8,621,533 of NC_051061.1, read as the reverse complement.
GAAAGGGAAGAGGGCGGAGGCTAACCGAGATGATAAAGTGAGGAGAACCTGAGGTGAGGGGATGGAAGGAATCTGAGAATAACGAAGGCTGAAGGAGGAGAGGGGAGTCCGAGGTGGTGTGGGCAAATAAAGCAAACAGCAAAAAAAAGGGGAAAAAAGAAAAAAAGGGAGGGAAAGAGACTCGTCGGGTCTTTATTCATTCTTGGCTTGTCTCTCTCTTTGTTTGCTGTCTGTCTCTCAAAGTCCCTGTTTTCAAACCTTTGTCACTCTTTTCTTCTCATCATTTTCTTTTACTTCTCATACAGCTCCTTTCCAGTGACGATATAAGAATGTTACTGTTTTGCCAATTGTTGCTGCAATCCTGAAGGGGCACTATGTGAGAATCTTAGCTGAAAACATTCAACTTTTAACAACAATTATCAACAGAACGTGAATAACAATCTGTCACTGTGTTGCAGAGATATTGACTAAAGCTAGCATACTAACCTGCTAGTCCTGGCCCAAAACTCCTGTGCAAGCCGGTATATTCACAGATTCGACGACTTTTAACGAGCTACAACCGTTTTTTCATCATAATGAGCTGTCCTCCGGGCTGGACATTAACATTGGTCTCTATGGTCAGCCGTCTGTGAGACGAGGGTGCAGGGACCGTCTACAAAGTGCAACGCCAAAAATAGATACTACAAAAAATACTCAATAACTTCACTATTATTCAGTGTAGTGGCCCTGCCCCTAAAAATGACAAAATTCCAGCCCTGGATGTGGTTTTCGGTGGTATGTGAATGGATGTTAGATGCCATCACTTAAACAAGTTCAACAACTTACCTTGGCTGTTTTTAGCAGCCTCTAGATGTGACAGCAGACAACGCCAAAGATAGTTCTTATATACAGTGGCATGTGCATGACAATAAGTTTTGTTTTGCACAAGCTTTGCGTAAAAATGTGACCCGCAGGAGAGCTTCAAATCTGTATTCTGATGATTCCTTTTCTATGACCTGTCCTCTTTCAGGTCACCAGAGAGAGGAGGATGTGTCGTCCCTCTGTATCCACATTCTTCACTTTTCTTTGTTTATGATCTATTCTTATCAAATATGTAGTCAATGAAATCTGTATACTCTGGGATTTTGGTCTGCTCTCCACACGTGACATGTATGGCAGGTCTGTTCGTCTTCAGAGAGGGGTCCCTCCTCTGTGGCTCTTCCTGAGTTTTCTGCTTTCTCCAGATTTACTTAGAGAGTTGAATCAACACCTGTTTCTGACACAAGGTCAAAGCAAATGATTTATCGGAGGGCAATTCAGACTGAATTAAGTCGGCCGAAGAGCACAAAGTGGCACTCAAACGTCGCTATCAGCTCACTATCATATGTAGATAAAGTACTTAAAGTAGCTATCATCTGCAAAAATGAGTGAGCAGTGGTCTGAAATTGCAGAGCATTAGTACCTGCAGTGAGAGCAAAGCTTTTAAAAAAAATCTATTTACATACTGGCCCATGAGTTTAAAATTTGCCTAAAACATTCTTGCTTTGTTTTTCAATTCCTTTCAGTCCCAGATGGTTGCATACTTATTGATTCCCAGTCGCAGCTAAGCCTTTCAAATTCCTGACTCTTTTCCTTTGACATCTGTACCTTTTCCAGTAAAATCTGATTTCGTTGACTGTCAGGGCTCTGGGCGGACATCTTTGATGCAGTTGCTGTCGAGGCCTTGTTGAAAACAGAGCTACGTCTCCTGATTGATAGATATGTGCGCAGTGACATCTTTCAAACTAGAGCAATATAAATAGACTTTGATTTCTCCTTAGGTTGTTTTCTGATCAAAGTTTAGCATTCTGTTTCCCCGGATTGCGGCTTGTCACCACATTTGCATCTATATGGCTTTATGGATGAGGGCTGGGAGTCATTATTTCTTAGATCCAGATGAAAGGGAGAGAACTTACACTCCACACTGATACATTTTTTAAGTAGGGCGACATGGACTTTATGTATGTTTAAACATTTTACTATGACTTTGTTCTCTTCACATCATCTAGACTCTCTCTTTGATGCATCTCATTCTGTAATTTTTCTCTCTTTATCCCATTGTTTTGATTCTCTGTCATCCTGCTTTTCTTCCTCCATCAGTCCAGCTGTCGACATGGTGCACTATCTGACATTCTACGTTTGCCTGTATGTTTGTGTGCGTGCATGTGTGTGTGTGTGTGTGTGTGTGTGTGTGTGTGTGTGTGTGTGTGTGTGTGTGTGCGTGTGTGTGTGTGTATAGCCATCAAAATAGGTTACATTTGAAAGAGTCACATTCTGTATTCAGACCTCGAGGGGATGTACGTCCTTCCACCGAAAGGAGAGATGTGCAAACTCATGATCGGGCCCCCGAGTCAACAGATGACCTGAAGCTTGAAACTCATGTGAAGCAATCAATAAACACCTTTCGCGCGAACACACACTTTCAAAACTTAAACAGGCGCATACTCCCGAAGGGGGAAAATGCACCGAGCATACGACCAGCGCAGAACAGACAAAGGTGATGAAATGGCCGACATTACCACCTGTCAGCTGCTGTCTCCTCCGCTTTCTCTCTCTGGACTCCTCTTTAACACACACACACACACACACACACACACACACACACACACACACACACACAGTTTAACTTAACACACACATAGGTGTGCTCACAGACTGAGTTTGGCGTGACCTCCCTCTGCTCATCACATTTCTGAAAACATGGCACACACTGGTTGGCAGCCAGAGCCGCTGGGATTAACCCAGCTGCGAAGCAGAGAGCAGAAAAAAATGAAACTTTTTTGCTACAGGTGACAGTTTTATTATTACCAAGTATAATGACGTGTACACAGCACAGCGAGACATTTATTAATCATCATAACAGTCGTATTCGGGTAAAGACTGCAGCTGCAGGTTGGATGACCCCAGGAACCCTGTCCAATGGCAAGACAGGAGGCTCCCCAGGCATGACCGGTGTATAAAAAACAGATAGGCTCCTATTTTTACAGTATATTTTACTGTTTGTTTGTTTTTTTTTTCAGAATGAGAGGGAATGATCAAAAGATAAAAACTGAAGCCACATAACAGTGAGTGTTCAAGAATTACAGAACACTTATAAAGTCATCTTCAATCCCTGTCTCTATTCTTTGCTAGCGATTTAAAATGGTACATATAAGTAACAGCAAATGTAACTGCTAACGTAGCTGCTAGTAAGCTCAGTCAATTTTGCAGCCAGCAGGCTTATTAGCTAACTCTGCTTGGACTTGGCACTCAGGGGAGTGTTGTTTTCCTTCACCTCTTAAGGTAAGTGGCGAGCTGCTAGCTGGTTAGCATTCGAACTTTGGCAGAAATCTCTGCAACACATCGGCATCTTTGACATTGATGTCAAACCTGTTATTTCTTAACCTTGTTTTTATAACTTTCGCTAATTGTTTTGAACTAAAATTCTTACACATTGCACCTTTAATGCTGACATTAAACATTAGTCTAATGTGCCATTAAGGATCAGCTTGTTATACGGTACATGCTAATTTTGAGATTGTTAATTAAGTTGCCGTAGCTTTTAGTCTTGAGAATACGCTGGAAAATATGGTTTTACTTCCTGTATTCATCCCACATGTTTTGAAGAAAAACTAAATGAAAACCAAACAGTGATAATGACAACTCAACACGGGGGTTATGCTTCCAGTTTTATTCCAAAGGATGTAATCAGAATGTGTTTAAAATGTTTTTTTTTTCTCTGGCTCACATAAATGATAGCCTCTTTAACAGGCTAACACTCTAATGGGCTACCTAGCTAGCTAATTAGCAGCACTTAATGCAACCAGATGGTATTCTCTGAATAATTTAGCATTTATATCACACTACAGACTCTACAGGGAAGGATATCTAATATATTTTTCTTCCTGACAAAATACATTTCATTAATGCTTCGCCGCAACAACTGGCTCAGCAGCTAACGAAGGGGACACACCATAGACCCCAGACGTGACGTCAGCAGTTGCACATTATTTTGGAGGAGGCAGAATCTATTTCCGAGAGGACATGCATCTGAGAAAGACCGTAAATCAAAGTCTATTTAAAAGAGGTTAACTATTTTTATTTACAAGCTAGTTCATGCATTGCTGTTCAGCACCAAATTTAGTGGCACACTTATTGCCAAAGTGGGCTTTAGTTCCTTCAATACAACAGAAAAAAATACCACATGATTTTATGATACTACATAACTGTATGAAGGGACAGAATGAGACTGGTGGAACCAGATGGAGAAAACATCCTTTAGGTTTTTCTTGAGTTTTTAAATCCTAATGGACTTTGTTGACATGCACCCCACTGGAAAAAAACAAAACACCGCAGGTTAGTTTCCGATTTGAGGACAAAGTTCTCCCAAGCGTAATTTTATACATATAAAGTAAAATGACAGCACACTATTTCCACACTTTTCTAACTTTGTACCTTGAATTCTCCAGACCACTGTAAACTTGGCTATGCAAGATTAATTTAGGCCAAACCACGTTGCATGATTTATTCAGCTCTACTGTTTTTTTTTTTTTGTTCCACACAATAGTTTAACTTTGATAAAAGGAGTTCCAGGTCACGGGGAAACAAAAACAAAGGAAAGAAAAGGAAGCAAGATAATTGTAAAGAATACTGACATTTCCATTATTCGTTTGGTATCTGTATGATATTTATATCATTATTGTGACTTATTTCAGATCTTATCTGGTCTATCTGGTCTTTGTAGCACTCACAGCAATGTTGTCACGTTCTCACACAATCTTCTAGCGTGACATTTACTGTATTTGGGCCATACTGAATCTATTCACCATGTCCAAAACCTGGTGCTGATCCTGCTTCTTTCACTACACGTGTGTTGAGAAATGGGTCAGTCCTGGGATATTTTAGACAAGCTTTTTACCTCTCCTGCCTTTAAGCCATGTGAGAGTCTGAACTGCTACGAGCATGTGACCACTCATGGGAGCGCTGTAAGTAATGTGCAAGCAAGTATACTCACACAACGATGTAAACTTGAATGAAGACTTTAACTTCTAACTTTCTGGCTTGTCAGGGCATTATTAATGATCAATGAGGGTCAGTTTCACCATTTTTCAATGAATGGTGATGATGATTACTTGCAGTTTATTTTTTTCAATACTGTGAACTTGAAATCACAGCTTATTCTTTTCAGCTACCTCAAGAAAACGTGCTTCAGCATACTGTGATAATCATTACTCGATTCCAGGTATACAAAATTTGCTTTGTGACGATCAAACAAGGTGAAGCCAAATGCAGAACCCATCTCAGGATTTGGTGAATAACACTTGGTTTAAAGAACAAGCCGAACGTTGAAGATGATGGCGAGGGGAGGTCCAGAGATTGAGGCAGCGGGGAGCTGTGAGGCCGAGAGTTGGTTTGAGTGAGGCCGAGCAGGAAGTCGCAGGAAGAGATGAGTGCTGTATTGGGCAGGCAGGGACGTGGTGATCCATGGACAGAGGAAAAACAAGATTGAAGTGAGGCAAAGAGTTAAACTGAGTGCAACAACTCTAGTTGGCTGGCAACCACAGAGCCTGACACAGCGATGCTGAGTGGGTTAAGGACTAGGACTCAGTAATGAGTGGACTGATCACAGATAGTCAGACTGCCCCAATCAGGCCGCTGAGAATGAAGAGCACCACATCCACTGGACAGACGCTGACAAACAGGAGGAGCACACACTTTTAGAGGCTGCTGAAAATTGAGAAAACTAAACAACTGCATCATTAGTTCTTTATTTTTAAAGGTCCTAAATGCCAAATTGAGCACCATTAGCAGTCGCTGTTCAGCACCACCATGCTAGACCAAAACAAAGCGCCATATCAGCCACTCCTCCCCCTCTCCCATCGCTTTTGATATGAAGATGCTGACTACATCATCACCATCATGTTGCTGCTGCTCACACACACCCTGACGCACATTCAAAAGATGCACCGTGTATTTTCTATATTTCCATATAATTAACTTTCTTTGTGTTTCATTTTGCTATGCATCCCTGTGTTGTGTAATGACAAATACATTACCCTGTGTGCCTCGTGTGTATCAAATCTAACGCCTTCAAGGCCAGAATGTAAAGACGTTCTGTACAGACAACAGCAGAACATATCTTACGCGGCAGTTAGACACGTTCTGTCTGTTCCCATCTCACGCCTCGCTGTCGTCTATATGCTCCCACTCTGAAACATAGATCGGCCAGCTCGGAAAAGTCATTGAAGTGCACTGAACAAGCTGTTGGCTGGTGGCCGTAGAGTGGGAGCAACAGACGAAATCTACAAGGGCAAGCTGGGCGAGACAAATGAGGGAGAGAGAACGAGGGGGGAGGTAAACCCATCATCTATCGCCAGCACCAGTGGGCGAACTGCAGGGAGTATCAGTAGGGAGCTGGTCAGTCATGCCAAATAGTGTCTAGAAGCAATTGATTGTGCTGTAACGATGTTGTACGTCACATGTGGCCACTAAATGACAGAAATATGTTGTTGGCATACATACACTACATAACAGAAACTGTGTGTTGTAAAGTTTTCTCTCAGGGTATGAAAGGCCGGCAGACAAAGGAATGCTCATCTGTATACTGCTGTTAAATACTGAATGAGCCAAAAAGTGGAAGCTGATAAGGGAGCATAAAGGGACAGTGAAATAATGGAAATAGAAAAAGGTGGTAAAGACAGAGAAGAAGGTAGGGATGGATGTTTGAAGTGACTTCCATTAACGCGCTCTACACCTGACAGATTGTCATCTGTCATTATAAATGGCAGTCACTGGCCCTGTCCTTCTACAGAGGTGACCCTCAGTAGTCAGACAGAGGAAAGACACTGTGCCTGCTGGGTTTCCAATTTAAGCAGTTTGACGGAGACCAGTGAGCACAAACCAGGGTGGCAGCGTCATCTTCTAGACAAAACTTTCCGAATTCTGGTCTGAGGGTCTAATACTTCTGTTCGCCGTCTTTTAAACCTTCCATGTTATATGTCACAAAACATACATTTCTGTAATTATTTTTGATAAATTGTTCAATGGTAGGTTGAGGGAAAGATGATAGTGATTATTGTGAAGGTTTTTCTCCGAAGTCACATTGCACTGGCAGGTGAAATGTCGATGTAATTTAAACACACCATTCAGCTACAATAGGCTGTGTACTGCACACAACACAAAGCCTCCAGGAAATTGTGATGTGAGCACTTTTGTAAATGAATGTTAAAGAAGACCTTGTACCGCTGTAAAGCACAAGTGCAGGTACTTGGAGCGTTACAGGTGTGACTAGTGCAAAACACTTATGGGTCAAACTTCAACAGATGAAGAAATGAATACAATGTTTCATCCCTTCATAATGTAGTGACTACTGTGGCTGAGTTCCAGCCTTGTCATTATGTTTCTTATTGCTTTGAAAATAATGTTTAACGACTATTATGTGAAGGTAAGAGTGTATCATAAAGAGTCTGACTGAAAACATTCCTCAGTGGAAGGCCTGCACTGCGAATTCAGCTGAAATATGGTCTAAATGTGAACGTCTACTTGACCCCCCAAAAAAGTCTTTAAAAGGACGCTGAAAGGACTCTCACTCCTGAACCACTTGTGAATGTCTTCTCAACAATGACAATGGGTGTTTCTTCAATTGAAGAAATTCTTGCCAGGGCTGGTGAAATTAATTCGTTAGGCTGCATCCATACCTGGGGTTAACCGTGACTCAAACTCATGACAGTGTATTTAATACCAACAATCTGCAGGTCACGCTGGCGTCTTCGTGGTTTGGACAGATCATAAAAGGTTCTGTTCATTCTCCAATTAGCACCCATTGGTCGGCTCATCTCCAGACCGTGTTATTTTGCAGTGGGGGATGATAAAGCATTGTGACACAGACGATGTTGCGTTGTTTCTTCTGTACTCATTAGTTCATACATCATCGGCACGCACATAAACGTACTGTAAATGCTCAATGCAAATGCAAAATAAAATGTTCTACAAAAGATTGGTGAAAGTGCAGTGTATTTCCAGGGAAACTTAGTTTACAAGATCTGCTATTTCCTGTTAACCAAGTCGTGATGTTGGTATCCACTCTGTTGCTCGTCTGGGTCTGTGTGATCGTCAGAGAGCTCTGACGTCTCTTGAGAAGCACCCTTCAGCTTCTCTGGGATCTTCTCAGCTTCCTCTTGTCTTCAACATGGTGGACACTTATGGAAGGCAGCAGTTTGCTTTCCCCCACTGAAATGCTTATGTGAAGAATGAGCGAGTAATTCTTTATCTAAAGTCTCTTATCTCCAACTGCTGTCTCTGTCTGAGTGGAAACACAATGCCTGACGCATTACACAGATTTGATTGACTGAGCGCTGTGTTGCCTTTTTTGTCACTTTGCTAGCAAGACAAATCCCAAATCAAATGTTGTTAAAAGATGTGGAAATGCTGTCCTGAACAGTGGTTTCTCGCTTGGCAGCAGTCTTGTCTGGCCATCACCCAACTGCCAACATCTCCACCACTGCATGACACTAAAGGTGCAATATGAAAGAAGTAAGTTTAAAATATTCAAAATGATCAACAGCGAATGTGAAGAAATTACTGTTTTGACGTTGTGTCACATACTAAGTCCTGTGGTGCAGAGATATATCTTGCATACTAACCAGCTAGCTCCTAGCTGACAGTAAGCAACACCTACCCTCCTCTGGTGCTCCAGTCAGAATCAGGTGCATGGTTAACTAAGCTTACTAACTAATGGCAGCCACAGTTTGCAGTCACCATGGTGATATACTTCCCCCCATTTATCTGGAGTACGAAGGACAGGTGGCCTGATTTTTACCTGTTGCAGCTTTAAATTCAGCTCACGATTTACACAGCGCAGACACGCCCTGAATATAAATGTATCCTTAGGTTTCAGAAACACACGCAAGGCTGTTGCAATTTCTGCCTCATGAACTCAACCCGCAGCCTACTCAAAATTTTGGTTACATCCGGCCTCATCAAAATTCTGAAAGTATAATCAATAATGTCACATTCTGCAACATATAAAATATTTATCACACGTCAGAACAGAGTGCAACGGTGGTAAAACTCCAATGCAGCAGGACATCGGCGGTGCAGTCAGACTTCCTATCATTATAATGACATGTGTAAGTGGTGCACTCGCGCCGCTGGTAGTGAGCTAAGGTGCAAGGTGCCGGCCTTCCCAATGGGAGCAATTTGAGGGGTTCGGTTTCTTGCCCAAGGACACTGTGACGAGTGGACAGAAGGAGCTGGGGATCGAAACTGCCAAGCAGCAGACAACCCAACCTACCTCCTCAGCGCCTGTGTTTGTATGTATGATGAGGTGTGTGTTTATCCGATCATGTGATCCACGCGCACGCACAGACGTACCCGAACGCATCCCGCCGCTGCATGAGGGGTCTTTTATTTATCCCTTTTTTTTTTTAGATCATCACTCATGACCCAGTTGAGAGTGAAACTCTTGCTCCTTCTTGTGACGCGCGGTTAAAAATAACTCTGAGGAAAACACATGCACACACTGCTACTGTACGCTCACGCACACACACACGCGCATAGAAAACACATGCGCGCTCAAATCCAAATATAAACTCCCAATAAGAAAAAACCCTCACGCTTACACACACACACACACACACACACACACACACACACTGTTTATTCCACATTGCTGACCACAGTGATTCCCTAAACAACCTCAGACACATGCAAGCAGCCACACACACACACACACAAGGTCATGAGTGAAGGCCAAGATCCTAAAGCTTGTACGTACACACATGCATCAAGGATGCATGCAAACGTGCGCGCGCACACACCGTGAAGCATTCTCACGCCGGGGAAAACACAATGTCACTCTCTCACTGCTGTGTCAACCTGTGTTTGTCTCTTCTCCTCCTCCTCCATCCTTCTTCTCTCTTGTCCTCCAACTGTGCATCCCTTCATCCCTGACCCTGTTATCTTCTGGAGCATCTCAAAGAGACGGGGGTGGGGGGGGAGGAGCGGGAGAGAGAGAGAGGGGGAAAAAATCTTGCTCCCTTGTTCATCACTTCTCTTCTCCTCCACCCCCAGCTCCCTGCCCTCCATCCCGTCTTTCCCCTTTGTTTATTTTGGCTTTTGTGCAATAAAAGAAAAAAACCCAAAACACACTCTTGGAGGATTCGCTTCACACCTACTTGACACTTTATCCCGCATGGCTGCACACACACGCGCGCAAGTACATGGACACGCAAATACACAGCATGCACAGGGAGCCAGTGCGACGAGCGTATAAAAAACGCAGGCCTTTGAATTGGATGGCCTTTTATAGTTAGTGAGCTGTTTGAAGAGGCATCTCGGCCAATAAAAAATGTACACCGAGAGATAAAGACAAAAGCAGATAACATGAAATGAGACATGGAGGGAACTCTCCCAAGGATAAGGAAAAAGTCAGGTCTCTGCATCGCCGGCATCCCTCCTCCGCCCTCTTTATTCCTCACCTCTTTTTCATTTCGCTCTCAGTGTCTTTGCTCTCTTTTTCCACTGCAAGGTCATTAACTTAAATGCGGGGGGGTGGCAGCGAGGACGAGGACAGGGAGGAGAAAAGAAAGAGTTTGACTTGGTCTAGCAAGGACATGAAGCGAGCAGCGGAGTGGCCCGTGGATAAAGAGAAGGAGCGGAGGGAAATGAGAAAAACGGCAAAGGCGGCAAAGAGACAGGAGTCCTTCTTACATGCAGAAACCCATTAAGGAGACAAAGGGACACATTATGTCGTGGCATGAAATGTTCCTTTTTGTTTACATATGCATATGAATACCCTGTCAGGAATTTGTTTCATCACCACATCAAACTTTTGGTGTTTCTTCCAAAACCAGAGGGGTCATGAGGTCACCCCGATGGAATTGTGAGTATAACTGATGTGTCGTAATTTGAAGAGCCGTTATGAAACATTCCAATGCCACCGTGTGCAGAACTTTAAAGTTAAACTGTTTATATAATTATATGTACTTGTCTCCGGTGTTAGTGGCAGGGTTTGTCATACACTGTCAACACTGAATCATGTTTAGAATTCATCCACATCCATACTACACACACCAAAGCTGTGAAGTTATAGTTACTGCATAATATAAAGTATTGCATTGGCTCGATATTTGGGTTGCTTTTATCATGAAGGAATTCCAGGAAATAACCTATATTTCTGTGTTTCTGACCATATTTGACCATATACATTTTCCCTTCGCCAGTACGTTGCGCTATGACTGTGATTTAACATTGGTATCCAGTCAAGTTACGATTGCCTGTTTCATGGTGAACACACGGCTATGTCGTTCAACAGAAGCTCGTTGTTAAATCTTAAGATGCTCTATCCAAATTTCAAAGGTGACCAACAAGGTTAAATTTAAAGGTTAAATCAATGAGAAGTCAAGTTAAAGCTATCTTCTCATGTCCTCATGGACTTGTCAGCCCTTTCATGAAGTCTGCTACTGAAAGCTGGCAGTTGCATCGAAAGTCTCGCGCAGCACTTGATGAGGTCAGGGAAGACATCGCACTTTTTATTCCTCAACAGTGGGATTTTGACGAACCTAATCACAGCCCATTCTACTGTTCCACTTCATTAACACTCGTGTGTAGCCGCGCTTGGTATTACACAGGATCATGTCATCTCGCAGAAGCAAAACTTGCCTTAATTCAACTCCCTGTGCACTGCAAAGAAATACAGTAGCTAGTTTTCGAGCCTCCTTGCTTCAGGACTACGGTCTTGTGTGTTGCTTGAAGTCTTAAACCAAACTGGACCAAGTAGCTCACTGAAATAACAGGGTGAAATCCCTTTACTGAACCCACCAGCCTGTATGTTTTAGACAGACATGTGAAGATAATGCCATATTCAGTAACCTGATAATAGCCAACTTGTAATCAGTATCATGTTACGCATACAGTCGGTCTGCGTCGTCTGTGATCAGCTTGGATTGAACAGCTGGCCACTTCTGCCTGCTTCTGGGTGCCAATCAAAACAGTTTCCCCAGCAGGTGTAACTGTGGAAAACTGCCGGCGTGTAATTGAACAGAGCCGACTTGAAAACAATGGCGACACCTGGTAATTAAATCTGACACGCGTCAGATTTACTCTCAGCACATTTACGACTTTACTCCTTTTATTATTTCTTTCATGCGTGACACGTTGAATGTTAACAGAGGCAGAATTCTGAAAGGACTCGTTTATTCATAACAATTCACTGTGTGCAGGTTATTAATTTGAAAAAAAAAAAGAAGAAAAAGAATATCCTATTTTGTATGCCTCGGACTGGTTTTCCCTTTTGCTGTGGTAAGGAGAGAACTAGCTATTGTATTTTAGTGGAATTAAATTTGTCTTGAGTGACCGGATCTTGCGTTCCTGCTGTACATCCAAGATATTTTACACAATGCAGAGATACCTTAATGTGTAACACTTGTTGAATGAATAAGAAGGCCTACATAGTTAAGAATTTAAGCGTATAAGTGTATATAATTTCTCCTAATGCAACAAGTCTCAAAATGTAGCGTTGTTAAAGTGATTCTGGTGACTTTTTTCACTTCATTCTCCAAAGAAGTAACCAGTATACTGTTTATTGGATTTGTAAGATTCCTTGATTACTGTCAGTAACTTATATTCTTTATCAAATTCGGTGTAAATGGTGAAATCCCTTGAAACGGTGTGTTCAAACAGCTGCTGGGAGGAAAGACTCGCCTCAAACATGGAAACAGACAGGCTTTTGCAGCGATACTGTGAGAAAATGACACTTTTTTTTTTACAAGGAAAGAAAGAGCTTCACGAATGCAGATGCCGATTTTACGAGAAGGCGTCGGTTGTTTGAACTTTGTTTGAACGTGTCACAAGGTCTGCTGAGTTTCTCCTCATGATGCAGCAACTCTCAAAAGCAGGAGATTTGTAAGTTACTTGTGACTTCACTACTTAGACCATGTCCATGACTTTAACACACACACACACACACACACACACAAACACACACACACAGCATTACAACAATTGTTCAAAGTAGACCAAAATTTGAGTTACTTGATTTTAATGAGAAAGGTATGAGAGTACACAGGCCCAGAGGGAAAGAATTACTTGGCCATCCTCACTGTTATTCACAGGAGAATATGGCGCCTTGCTCCTCTGGAAGATGTGTCTTTTAACCTGTTTATGTAATTCATGCACAAAATATTCATTACATTGAAAAAAAAAATCTTTGTGATTGAAATAATGGCTGTTGGTGCTGTATTAGCAACCCCCCGACAGCATTGTGATTTTACTGCTCTCATGGGAGACCCTACCTGATTGGCTCACACTTACCTCGAACTTGGAAGTTCATATTTCTGTTGTCTGAACAACATTAATTGAGCTTACTTAGTTCAGTTTATTTTAATAATATGGATTTAATGTTTATTGTTCGTCTATGTGTTACTAGGCTTATTGTTTGCTTCTTACACACTCTACATTCATTACTCTGTTTCCATTACTGTAGTGTAATTTTTGAGCAATCTCAGGCACAGGGGTCTCCCACGGGATGAATAAAGTTTTATCTTACGTAACGCGGCGCGGTGCGAGAGAGAAACGGGGCTGATTTCAAAGCGCGGCCTTGCAAAACCACAATATCTCATTATGTAGAACATGTAGATCCGCGGTAACATTTTTAGCAAGCAATTACTCTCCGTACACGATTATTGAGCATATCTAAGAGAGACTGATAAACACGGCAGATTCACCGCGTCACGTCGGAGATCATTTTTTGAGAAACAGCTTCAGTGCAATAATCATAACCTGCCTAAACGGCTGAGCTCGAACTGAAAAGCAATTTAGAGTCTTCGCTCCCATTTAGCTCCTTATCAAGCAGCACCCACACACACACACACACACACATGCACGCACAGTCACACACATTAAGATCCTATTCAGAATGATTGGCCATTATGCTGTAATAGCAGATTACACAGTAACGGTAAAGGAATAAAACTGTCAGCATTATTCATTTACACATGCCTATTATGTGAACACACACACACACAGAATTCAAACAGCAACCTTATAAATTCACATCCTTGCTCGCACACACACACGCCAACGTAGACTCTTTTTGTGCACGTACACAGGAAAAGTACAGTATGGTGCATTTGTACGCGCAGTTGCACACACACATACATATACATGAGGAACAACAGCAGATGGCTGAGTGACCCTGAGGTTTTGTCCCTGCGACAGTTTGCTTGACATTCTGGACACAGTTGTCACTTAGACTTAGAAGCAGTTCTGCTCCCCGTCTCACAAAGACACACACACACACACACATACACAGACACACAGCCGTACTGTATATGCACAATCGCAGATGCACACACAATGTGTAACCATAGACACAGATTTTGGAGGAAACAGCATGCATGGTGCCCTCAGAGGACCTCCAAATTACTTCTTGGTCGGGCTGTTGTCAGTCCCGTTAAGCTGCAGTGTATCAGGGCAACAACATGAAATGCACTTAAGGCAGAGGAGAAGCTTGTTCCCCTTTATGTATAAATTTTAGGATAATTTTTCAGCCAGCTTCCACATTAATAATAAAATATTATCACCCTGAAGGCTGGGCTGTGAACAGTGCATCTTGAAATGTTCTTCATTTAGCTTTGACCTTGGGCAGTTTTGTTTAATCATTCTAACTTACAGTTCCCATAAAGTCGGAATTGATGTTTAAGTGTTTTTATCACATATATCTTTCTCCATATCTCACTTAAACACAAGTACGGTAGCAGCAAGTTGTTTTTAGGATTTCTTTAAGGCTATTTTGGGAATTTAACTACCTGAAAAAAATCATTAAAATGTTCACGACTCATCCTACACTCGGGGGCGTGTGTTCATTTTTTTGTCCAATAAGCACTCAATTTATTTTATGAACCTGCCATGGATGTGTAAAACGAAGAACGCCTTCAGAGGAGTGTGTTGCCGGTGGACCGGGACTCACCGATTACTGCGCAAAAACGTAACCTTTTTGCATTGCATTGGGCGAAATTGGATCACGTTTTATGGAGAAAATTTCTGGTAACGTCTAGTTTTTCAACACGGCATCCATGTTAACGAGTAAGGGAGGTGCAGGCCTTACCTATTTTTACCACGACACAGGCAGTCGTCAGCACAACCTTAAAACGACCTGTCGACACACTTGTCGACCATCTTATCATGCTTATTTATCATACTAGCCTTTCACTACAATTTGAATCTGTAGAATACATATCTATCTATCTATCTATCTATCTATCTATCTATCTATCTATCTATCCAGAGATTGAGGTATACGTGTGTGTGAGAGATACGAGGTAAGAAGCACCTTTGTGTATAGCAAAAGCCGCTAATGAGGAAGAGGCGGTGCTATGAGGTTGATGAATTGTAGATAATTCACTATAGGCTATGATTATAAGAGACTTCAGAAATTCATCTATTGTTAGTAGCACGTGCACGCACATGCACGCACACACACTCTCAAGCACACATGCACAAAGGTGGTGATTTGTGGAGTAATAAGGAGGAAATATCAATTCCACGCTCCACTCTACACAAAGACCTTCATGGCTCTTCCTCCTCTATATCATGTCATCAGCGGCTGTAATCGATGGCACGAGGCTCACTCTGTACACAACAGACACCGTCACACGTTCATCACAGATTGAGGAGCCACAGCGAAAGAGCAAAACGGAAACGGCTGCACGACAGTCGGTGCAGAGCTGAATAATGTTGCCCAGCTTAAAGACTCTCCACATGTGGTTGCAAACTTTGCAGAAGTTAAATTAACCATTACAGTGAGTGAAAAATGAATTCATTAATTGCCCGGCTCTTTAAGCTAATCACGGAGACAGAAATTATCGTCTTCCTCACACTCGTCCATAGAAGACAGAGCTGTGATGATAACGAGCTTTTGATGATTTTTAGATTGGAACGATGCATAATGTTTCACATGGAGGCATTCATTTCAGAATGCAAAAATCATTTGGTTAAAAAATGCTACACTCTGTTTGATTTACTTGGCATTATCCCAACAAAAGAAAAAAGATTATCTTTGCAACACCGCTGTGATTATAATGTCTTTTTATTCTACTCGCACGTCGCACTGCTCACTTTCGTCTCCAAAATGCGTTTAGATTAAGTGGATGACATGCTGATTTTCATCTCAAGAAGTTGCTGGTTAAAAACTTGTGTGTGTGTGTCCGTGAGTCAAATGCTAAATCAAAGACGGGATGAAGTTGAGGGAGAGGATTGAGAGTCATGGAGGAAAATCAAACAAAGACGTGGGAGGAGAGGACAGAGAGACGTGCGAGAGAAAGCTGTGAAGGCAGCAAGACGAAGTGTCACACCAGCTTTTGGCAGCTGCTGTCATTAAAAAGACATAGTCAAACACCTCCAGCTGTGGAAGTGGGATGAATGTTCACAAAGAGAAGATTCCTTATTAATTTTACAAAGGAGCATATTTAGTTATAAATGCCTTTTAGACTTGGCTTTTTTAAATCTCTTTCAGCTCGATCTTTGCCATGTGCCTGCACTGGTCATAGATTTATTTAGCTCTAAAAGTTCCCTTTGAACTTTGGGAAATAAATCTGTGTATGCACAGATCTCTGGCTACTTCAGGCAACAGAGTGTACAGTATGTCCATACATGGTATCTGTACATGTATAGCATGTTATATATACATATATGTATGTACATACAGTACATATGTAAGTCTCGTGCTTCTTGGGCAAGGGTGTGTGTTGCATTTCATGCACACATGGATCTTGACAGGGGCTACACTGTGGGGCAATTATAAAGCCGGATTGTGGAAGGGTCACTGAGAATAACATCACGCACACACTCATTAACATTTCATACTGTACCAAGCATTAGCTGTTTGGATGGATGACAGCCCAAAACTGTCTGCTTGCATAATGTCACAGAGTTGATGCAGAATTTCAGGATAAATTATGAACTAGCCTGAAGTTTACAGCAGCCCCAATGGGTTTATTGGTATTCTTAAGTCACATTTAACAACAGAGCTGCTGCACTCCACCTCAACACATATTAATCATTTATTTCCAATTACATTATGTAATGTAGTATGTGGGGATATGTTTGTAAAACAGAACTGTGGTTTCTCTTGTATTACAATGTGTAGTTGTATCAATCTACTCATATTTGCCTTCTAAATGCATCCATTGAAATGTTTTAATTTGGATGAGATGAAGATTTAATGTATCTTCTTCTGCAACTGAATTTGGTCATGAAGGTGCAATATGTTGGAAGTTTAGTCTAAACCATTAAAAAATTGACAAAACTTTTCAACACAGTATGAATATTAGTTGGCATGCTAACTAGCTAGCCACTGGCATGGCTCCCCCACAACCTCTTGCTTGAAAACCTGTTTCCAGTAGTCCAAAAGTCCTGTGTTTGTGGTAGAAATACAAACACTCCCTCGGTGTTCCGAGTTTCAAGTCCAACCAGTCCACCTTGAGTCAGCCATTAGGACAGCTACAGTAGCTGCACTGCTAACTGAGCTAACTAGCGCACATCAACTCCATTATCAGTGACATGCCGACTCCTACTTGTTTGAAGTTTGAAATGGATAGATGGCTAATTTTTACAGAGGGAAACCAAAGGTGAGTCCCTCAGATAGTTGCTATGTTGCAACCTCCAATCCCTGTGAATTATGTATGAACATACATTTTTTGTCCAATCACTACAGCTTTTCTGCAGATTTGACCAATTATCATAATGATGCAGTGAGGACACATTGTACAGATCGGCCACTGCAACATTGCAACTTCCTGGACTGCCTGCAAAGGGAACAGGACTCTCTGTACTACAATACAAGGGGGAGATGCTTAATGCTGCAGCATCAGCAATCGCAATGTGTCAATGCACATAGTCACAGGACATGGACGGTCATTAGTGAGGCTATTGTCATGCTATAACTTTTTTGCTGCTAGATACAAAATGAACACTCGCAGTTCTCATTGTCCATGACCAAGCTACAAGAGAGTCTGTCTTATATAACATTATTCAGTCAGATTTAAGAGTTCTTGGATGAATAGGAGTTTGTTGATTGTGAGTGACATGTAGGCTTTGCGCACACAGTGAATTTCTAATCACAGCCATTCGTCATCAGTTTATCAAACACAGCAGGGCCTTTGTTGGTCAGTTCAATCATTCTATAATAATATCAAGGTAATCATGGGAATTTGTCAGGCATTATAAATCACAGGGTTACAAAACAACATGAATGTTCCTATGAATGAAAAATACCTGAATCACAAGGTTGCACCAATCGCCAACTGTGTGACTTAGACAGGTAGACTTGGGCCGCATCAGCTGTAATTCAAGCGTTGTAGCGGACTGTTGAGATGAAGAGCGAGCTAAGTCGAAAAGGAAAGCTTTCCAAACCCTTACCTATGCTTTTGGGAAGGATGGAAAGAATAAGACTGCAGATACAAGTGTCTGAGGGTGAGGAGTGGAGCCGCTGCTTCTTCGTGTTGAAAAAAAAAAAATCAGTTAAGTCAGTTCGGGTAACTCCTGGGCGCCTTCCTTTGAAGGTTATCCAACTGGGAGGAGACCCTAGGGTTGACCCAGAACACACCAGGGAGACTGGAGGGATTATCTCATCTGGCTTCAGGAACACCTCACTATCTCCCGAGAGGATCTGAAAAACTTTGATCAGGGAGGGATGTCTGGACTATACCTCGCTGAGCTTGCTGCCAGGCAAACCTGCTCTAGATGAAAAATCCATTCGCAAAATGAAGGGACCTGCCTTGCAAACTACAAAAGGTTAATGCATCTTCCCACGAAAAGGAAGCTCCAGAATTTCATGTTGTGTCCACATTACTGACCCACAGTATGCCGGCTGCCCAGTATTCTCCGCTACATCTCAGGTGCCGCTGTATGACTGCATAAGAGATTGCAACGGGCCTTCTCACAACTAATTCTGCCTATGAAATAATATTGTGTGCCGCTGTGTGTAAAAGAGTTGGAGATTAAGAGAGACAGCAAGAGGCAGGAGGAAAAGAGTGTTAATTAACTAGTGCTGACGTCTGCAAGCTTTCTCCTATTAGGATCTGATTAGGGGAGAAAGCAGGAATTACAGGTGCTATGAAGGAGATGAGAGAGAGTTAGAGAGTGGAGGAAAGCCGGGGAGAGACTGTTGAAAGAGGGGCCAAGGAGAGGGGAAAACAGGGAGCGAAAGAAAGGGAGATGAAAAGAACAATCTCCACTCTGTTTCCAGGTTTAGAACAGGAATATTTCCCATGGGGCCGAGCGACGCCGGGCTTTTGCCCTTCAGCACACACCAAAGGTAACTGTCAAACTGGACCTTATTTACCCAATAGACACACACGTACACACTCACAGACTCACAGTCCTGGGATTTTGTTGGATTTGTTCGGAAATGTAATGATCATGTTGATATACTGTTTCACAAAATGCAGTTTTACAAATTAATGGTGTCAAGCAAATTATTAAAACAAAAAAAAAATGTCTAATGTAATGCAAAATAGTTAATTTGATTGGTCATTTGATCAGTTTGATCATGGAATCTCCTATTAGTGTTACAGTTGACTTTTAAATCTCAATTCCAACTCATTGAATACTGGCGCTTCTGGATGGCATCAGTAAGCATCAGTATTTGACAAGTTGGAAAACCCAAAGCGTCATTATCGATGTCTTAATAATAGGAGCTTTAAATGCTGATCAATCACAACATTAGAACCGCTGACAGGTTAAGTGAACAACATTGATCTTCTCATAACAATGCAAAGTTCTGCTGGAGGAATATTGGGTCTTGGCACCCGTGTTTATTACAGTAGTCTGACTTCTACCACCCACCTAAAGATTGGCCATGGCAACAGCACTCCTTTAGCAGGACAATATCTGCAGCTAAACTACAAGGCTGGCCTGAGGATTTTGATATGTAGGCATCAAGCTGGCCATCAAATTTCGAGAATTGCTATCTGATCAAGCAAAGGCCTGATCCAAGGAGCTCCAACAACCCAACCAAACAAGCCCCAGAGGTCCTTTGTCCATGCCCAACAGGACAAGGCTGCCTTGGCAGCGCAAGGGGGACCCATGCAATATGTAGCTATTGGTTTTAATGTTGAAAATGTTGGGTTAGGGGTTAGGGTTAAGGTTAGGGTTAAAAGGAAAAGTCAAGGAATCCCCAACATTTGAGTGATTTGTCCACTGTTGGCCATGAAGAAATGCACACAAGTTCAATGCACTCGATCAAATAGTTGTTGCATTTCAGTCAGGACCAACAACCAACTGACCAACACTGCTATCCATTGAGACTTTTGACAACAAGTTGGCTGCAACACAATTTTAGACAAATATTTGTTTGGGAGCCAGTTTATATTTTCACTTCTTTTGCTGTCACAAGAAATATATTCAGGCCTCGATGACTTCCAGTGGTTTCACGCTGTGATAAGCTTGGCATTGTAGTTTTAAACGTTGAATAAAAGAAGGATCTAAATGCATATTTCAGCAGGAGGAGTTCGACTGAGTTGAACTGCATTCATCAGAGTTGAAAAGAGAGAGTAGTTGACGCTTGTAAACCACTGTCTGGAGAGACTAATCCGTCACTTCTTTCAGAGGATAGGAATACTGTGCAAGTCCTCCCCACATAAACACACGCGCACACATAAACAAGCCAATCCTCGCTGATTTATGCACAGACACACTCACAAAAGACAACATCTGACATTTGAGGCCCTCTTCAAAAACATGTTTCCTGAAGTGATTTGTGGTTGCTTTATAGAGCCGTGGTAGCAGATTGCTCTGATGTAGAGCTCATTCGTCAATGTCATCACACACACACACACACACACACACACACACACACACACACACTAGACATGCATACAAACATAATCACACTTACACAAGAAAGACAGGATAGTTTTAATTCTATTGCACTACTTTGACTTTCTGCTTATCTTCCATACATAATAAGCATATCTCAGTTCAGGGACAAATGTTGACCAGCACCCACCTGAAGCTATTTGCGTTCTTAATTTCTGGCTCAAGGGCATCCCAGCAGTGTAGCTGTTTGCTATCACAAATTGTATCGACTCAAGGACACTCTCAATCATGGTGGGTGATTTTAGATTCTGAGCAATCTTAACAGTCCACAGTCTTCTTTCACATTGAATCCTAGAGACTGTGACCAAACCAGTGGAGTTCTGTAGTCGACTAGATGGTTCTTTGGAAACAGTTCAACATGTGTTATCGCTAGCAACATGGTGGATGAGGGGCTCAGTGCAATAATGTGTTTAAATTGTGCAATTCCTGAAGGGGACACCAAAAGTAGTGCTGTGCCTCAGCCAATGACGCTCCATCACCCTGCCAGCTAAGGAAACTACATTGCTTCATTTGCTCTGTCAAGGCATACACACATCTCTGGGGGTGTCTGTCACCAGGGCATCAGTGAAGGATCATTTCAGTCCTGTGGGTTTCAAGTGGGGCCCTTATGAATGGGACTTGTCCCGGCAAGTCCCACGGAAGCTCGATTAGATTGAGATCTGGGGAATTAAGAGGCGGGGTCGACACATTGAGCTCTCGTCAGGTTGCTCGGGCTGTTCCTGAGCAGTTTTTGTGGTGTTGTAGCAGCCATGTTCCTGCTGGGGAAGCCACTGCCATGAGGGAGTGCTGTTGCCTGGAGGGGGTGTATGTGGTGTGCAACTGTGTTTGGGTCTGTGAAATGGTCAAGTGGCATCCACATGAATGCCAGGACCCATGGTTCTCAAGCAGAACACTGCATTTGTAATGGGAAGATAATTGCTATTCACCTCTGCTGTCAGTGGTTTCAGTGTTGCGGCAGTCAGTGTGTATATCTCCTCTATGTTCCACACATTTGCCTTAAATCCAAATATGCCACTTTGTCCAGAATAATCAGTGTTTATAAGTAAGAATCATTTTGCAATGCATGCTAATGTTTTTCTGCAATTAAACAATATTGTAAATTTGCATTTGATACTCAGAAGTGAATATTTGATTTAACATCGCAAAACTGCTTTAAAAAGCTTATGATAATTTCCCAATTAATATTGGAGGGCAGCAAGACTGAGATTAAATGTAGAAAAACACAATTAAGAGACAGGCTGATGGATGACAGACGGAATGGGGGATTATTGTTTAAGTTTTAAGACAACAGATGCTCAACTCTCTTTTTTTCAAAATGGAGGAGCAGCTATATATACAGTATACTGCTGCCTTATGTGATGCTGAATCCATTTAGAAAAAAACATTTGGTTTGACAAATTTGAAGGCTTGCGTGTGTTCTGTTGGCTGACGGCATAAATAGAAGACAAAGCGATGGTTCCCAGTTAGCGCAAGTTTGAACAGTGAGGAGAGAGCCATTTGTTTGATCCTGAGCAGGAAAATTCACTTAGAGACACTGTGGGAGCAACCACCTGTTCTAGCATATGGCAGCGCCATAGCATATCAGCACAAAATGTGTGTGTGTGTGTGTTTGTGTATACATATATTCTTGTTTCAAATGTTTGTGTTTGTCTGCAGAGACAACGATGGAGAAAGTGAGGCCAGCTCCTTCTTGCATCCAGACTTGCCACAACACTTCTGTTCAGAAACACTTGAGGGTCAATACTCTTTAGTGAATAAACAGCAATTTCAAAATTTACATTTGGGCCTGATTGGATTATGAGTGAATCGACCGTAGTGTGTGTTTGTGTGTGTGTTCAGTAGATAATAGCGACCCAGACACTCTGACTGACTCTGCCCCAGCTCTGATCCTCCCATCACGTAATCTCTATTGACTGCACAGCATCGTCATGAGCACTATGAGAGTGTGTACAGTATGCATGTGGGTACGTATGCATGTTTGTTTTGTTTACTTCCTCCCGATGTCTTTAGGCAGAGCCGAACACAGCGCTCCCTGTCTCGGCTGTGTGCGAGCGCATGAATGCAGGCACGCGCACACAAACACACACACACACACACACACACGGTCATCGGCGCTGATTTGGTGTGACAGGGCTGTAATTTTAGCTGTGCTGACTCTCTGGGCTTCTATCTGCCTCCCTCTTTCTCCCTCCTACCCCTTTGGCTCACGATCACAGAGTGGTGTTCATCAACCGCTGCCTCCAGCCACGTCTGTTTGTTTGCATGTGTGCGTGCGTGTGTGTGTGTCTGTGTTCGCCATTTTACCGTGCAGTTTCTCCCAGGGTTAGGTCAGCGAGTCAAACTAAGGATGAGGCTCCTTCACTAATATGTTCCAAAATCTCTTGAAAGCACACGCGGATCTGAGCGTTGCAGCAGTTTCCTGCGTGGACAACACATGCAAATCCCCTCTTTACACAGCTGCTCTCTCTGGATATGTTCTCTTGTGCTACTATTTTTACTCAAATTAAGCTCTTCATCCAACTTTTAGTCTTTCTGCCGCAAAGGGAAGTAGTGACTCTCATAATGCAGTTGCTTTGTGTGTGTGTATAAACTTTTTTTCCAGAGTCAGTAGCAAAGAAAGAAATGTAGGAAATAATATTCACTGTCAAATGTTTACTTTTATGTCAATCCAAAAATGTTATCACTATATCACCTTCAGTTAAAGGTGCAATATGTAATATGTCTATATAAGGATCCATACATCGATCATCTTTTGTTTTATACATCCATAAATCAGAATTTATTCAAACTCAACATAAACAAAACCATCTTGGTTTTTCTTCACACTCTTCCAACAGCCACCATCAAATTAAGTCCATAATTCACTGTGCTATATGCTGCTCTTCCCCTGCTTGTGATGGCTGACTATCTTTCTCACTCATCTCACCTGCTTCACACTACAGCCCAGCTACCTTCCCCCGGAGTCCCAGCCAGAGCCGCTAGATTAGCTTGGCGCTTTACACCCTGTCGTCAGACTGGCCTGCATCGACTCGGAGGCTGGGTTCAGTCCCAATCCCACCATGATCGCTGGGAGGTGTAAACATCAGCATCCCCGATTGCTTGGGCCCACTAGTTGTATGGCTAACTCTGCTATCTTTCTGACGGCAGCTAGTAGTTAAAGCCATAGATAGCTTCAGCAAGGTGTGTACTGAGTAGCAGTTAGCGATCACTCTGTTGATATGCTCCCCCCTTGTCACCTGGACTTACCTTTGACAGTTTGTCTGACCTTTCAAGCCCAAAAAGTGTCACCAAATTGACTTTAAATGGTGTCACTGACATGACATCTGTTGTAATCATGATGTTTAATTGCTTCAATACAGTGTCTTCATGTGACAGTGACTTTTTATGTGTGTGATTGATTGATATAATCTTATAAACTTCTACAACCAAATTTGATACTGATTTGATTGTACTCAATTGTGAGAGAACAACATTAACCGAGTTGTGTTTAACAGTGATTGGCTGAAGACAATTATCCCTCTGTGTCACCAACACAACTGAATGCCAATCATCTTTGTACACATAATCACAGCCACTTGTTTGACCATAATAGCCATAATATAGCACAGCTCACACAAGCCCTTTCTTTGCAGAATCAATTTCTCCAGTACAGGACTGAATTACATTCACATCCTGTAAAGCGCGGTTGTTAATTATGGCATGCTCATGAAGCAGGCTCATGAGAGCAGCCAGTAAGAGAGGTGGCTCGTGGATAATGTCAGTCATGCTAATAAGCCACAAACAGCCAACAATTAGACTGTGCAAAATGTGTAAAGGTGATGCTTTTTTTTTCCCAGACGAAGGGAAAGTGAAGAAAAGTGATCTCATTACAGTATTACTGTGTTCAGTGTTTTCTTATTGATACACGTCGCTGTGCTTTCTACAAGTCTGAATATTTTGTGCGTGAATTTATAAACTATAACTAAGTAAATTAGATTATTCTTTTAGATTGCACATCACATCTGAAACTTGTAAGAGTGTCATCTGATATTCAGGTCAGAGGCCTGTTGTCTGCCTAATATTGCTGTAGTTATGGTAGAGATTCAGCGAAAACACAAATGTCTCATGTTCATAGAATATTCATTCACATTTAAGCCAAATGCAGTGTGTTTGGAATATATGGAGGGTAAGAAAAGACAGCTCAGAAGTGGGGATGACACAAACTGTGAAACGCTGAGTCTAAACATAAATGACGTCAGTGATTAGCTTTGTGTTTGCCGCGCCTGTGCTCTTTCACGAGCAGAGGGAAGCAGAGAGCAGCAACAGGTAACGACAGCTGCTGTTTCTCGTTAAAATCCCGATACCTCAGGCCTTACAGGTAAGTGTGTTCTGTGCGCCTACACGTCTGTGTGTGCGTGTACATGCTCGTGTAGTCCCTGTTAAGGCCACCCCGTCATCTGTGTGTCACTAAATAATGACTCTGTCTGAGCTGCGTGCCCTCTGGGCTCTCCTGTCTGCCCACAAATACACACAACACACACACATGCGCACACACACACACTCCACTCTGCCATGGCTGGCTGATTCTTAAATGTCAGATGACTTCACTCCTGGAACAATATTTATTGAGCACAGTTCCTTTCACCCTCTCTCTCTCTTTTTTGCTTTTTTTGTGGTAAGTTGCTAAGAGAATCAAATCAATCAGTTGAAACCAGAAACCAAACACGGCCATCTGCAGCTGTATATTGGATTTTGTTTCATATTTTCTAATCTGGGGGCGCCCTTCATCACCGCCACGCACATTCACACCTGGGTCACGACGGGGAGCTTCGTCGCCTAAAGGGATATTCAGCACCCTTCCTCATTCACCTCCACACCCACGGTCTCGCAGCTGCGGCGAGATAACATTTTGGTCACTAGATTGCTTTCTTTATAGAGCCTCTCAGCTACTGCTGTACCTTGTGCTTTGCAGAGCCAGATAATAACTGCTGATAAGTTTCATATTAAAGGTGCACTGGGACACTTCACATCTCTGCGCCGTCATCACACTCATTGACGAGTTATACGAAGGGGCAACAAGACAAAAAGTCGGTCGTCAGCTGTGTTTTTATGATCAAAGCAAACTCATACTCATGTTAGTAGTCAGCATCTGTCAAAATGAACACAACCCCTTTCAGACTAGCAGCCACACACCTACTAGGCCTTAGTCTAATAGTTGCAGTTTGGCAATTAAAGCTACTCGGTTAGGTTAAGGGAAACATTTTGGTTTAAATAAAAATGTCCAAATTTCTTCTGTAACTTCTATTAAAAAAACACATCTACATTACATAAGCGTTACTTTATGTACGTGATGTAACAACATCTTACCCGCTTAGCGTAATGTATAATTACATCTAAGGAACTCAAAGCATGTACTGTGTTATCATCACATCAACATACAGTATCAACATTGATCAGTTTTTCTGGTATATGATCAGCTTGTTGCATTTAAAGATGAGGAAGAACACAACGAAAGGTTTTGGCTGTATTTTGCCTTGTGACATGAACATTCAGCTACAATATAGAGCAGGTGTTGAGGTCCTACTTGACTACTTAGCCAGCAGATGGAAAAACAGATCTATTAAATTACCCGACCATTTTCACAGTCAAAGGCAGGAGTATGTGAGCGAGTGTGGCAAGCAGACGCGCAGCAACATATTCAGTCAACGGCAATCTAAACAAACAAGCTAATGTTAGACAGCTTGTTATGCTGAGCTAAACTTGTTTGCTGACCGACCATAGACACTGACGTTATCGACAGCCCCCACACTTAAAACAAAGAATATTCACAAGTCCCATATTGCCAATCCAAGTCAAGTATCAGGACTTTTAATGCGACTCTAGGTCAAGTCTAAAGTCCTTGTGTGTGTGGCGATTTTAAGTCGACTCCAGTCCCCATCTCTGATCTGAGGTGCCTGACCCTAAAACTAAACAAAACACCAACATTTAATGGAACATTCTTTTTCAGAAACTCTCATTTCAGAGTTCTAATGATGTTGTGAAACGGCAGAAATGGCTTTTTCCATTTCAGGGAGATTTCTGCGTGCTCTCCGTCTTTTACCGGACTGTTTCCTTCCACCAACTCATGCACTCCCTGCAAACGCACACTCGCGCACAGAGTCATTAATAATAATAATCACTCTTGTTCTGCTCGCGGCTGAACTTATTTCCATCTAAAACGGGATGGATGAAGGGAGGGGAGGAAAGATGGATAGAGTGAAAGAAAGACAGATGAGAGAGAGAGGACGGTTGATATTAGTGCTGATGTATGTGGTGTTCCGAATCCTTTCAGGAGCAAATTGAACTTAATTAAATGAAGCTAAATGAGAAGCGGAAAAGTAACATAGAGGTCAAATATGAGCAGGATCACACGGGCGGCACTGTACTACAGAGAGCCAGAGAAGCAAAAAAAAATGCTTTTGACTAAAATCAGGGCTGTTGAATAAAAAAATGTTGTTGTTTCACTGGTTGCAGATGTATAATAAATATTCCAACGATGTGACTCGTGTGTATCTAGCACGCCTTCAGATGGTTTACTCAGCAGCATGAATTGTGAAAACATCCGCCTGAGGTAGCCGTGTGGATTTCGCAGCACCGGCTGAATGCCCGAAAGCAGGTGTATGAAGCTATGAAGTATTGATTTGGTTTTCTGTATACAATTTTAATATGTTATTTACAGATACCTGAAAAACAAACAAGCAGTTTAAAAAGGGGCTCATAAACACGTGCTAGCTCACTCAGCTTAACATGGATTATAATAAGACAGTTCTGATTGCGACTAATAACTAAGATGAAGATGAATGACATTAAATTAAAGTGACTGCAGCCCTTTGGCTGGCTAACTTAGAGGACTCACTATAGATGTCAGTAAAAACCAGCCAAGCAAAATTAACGTGTGTGTGTGTGTGTGTGTGTGGTAGGGGGGTGAAGTGTTAAATGTCATTCTTCTGTCTGGGCCGCCTCGGGTCATTACAACATCACACCGGAGGACAAGACTGGAGTAAAACTGACAAATGAACCTGTCACACACACACGCACACACACACACACACACACACACACACACACACACACACAGATGGCAGGACGGTCTCGTACGTCAGCTACCTGATGGAAATCTGGCCCGGGCTAACCAGCTGGAAAAGTGACCCTCTGGTTAATGGAGTGACCCAGGGAACGAGAGGATGGGAGGGACAAGATGAGTGAGCGAAAGTTGCAGAGGCAGAAATAGCGAGGGGAATGTGTGTGTGTGTGTGTGTGTGTGTGTGTGTGTGTGTGTGTGTGTGTGTGTGTGTGTGAGCTAGAGAGAGAGAGAGAGTGGCGCAAGTAGATAAAATTAAAATTCAGAGCTGGTAGAGAATCATCGGAGGAAGAAAACTGAGAAATCGACAGAAAATGGGAGCTTAAAGGATAATTTCCATGTATTTTGGGGGTTTTAGCGATCATGTCTGACATCACACTCAACATAATCATTTCTGGGATCTAAGACAATCATCCATGTTAAAATTACATTCAAAAACACAACAACCGTAAGCGCAGGTCACATTTCAACCTCCAAGTTGTCAAAACTTAGCAGAAAAAAAAGTTCCATGTCACAATAAACAGTAATTCGACTCAGTGCCTACCAGACTCAGCCTACCGCTTACCTTCCTGTTTATGCATGAAATGCTGTTTAACAACCAACTAATCGCCATCTTTTTCGTATAATTAATTTTGTGTGAGCAGATAGAGGGGAGGGAGCGAGAGGAATCTGTTAGCCCCACATTTCTTACAGCAGTAATTATGAGAATATCTTCCAACAGCCGAGCATGAAATCATGTCATCTGGTCTTATTGGGCAGATAGAGGGGGAGATGAAAAGAGGAGGAGAGGAAAGAAGAGAGTCGGAAAAAATGGAGATGGTAGATAGACGGTCGTTGTCATGAGTATCTGTCTCTCTGTCCAATTAGGGAATCTTGGACTGCCGGCTAACACTACTGAGGAATCTAGCCCCCCTTAATTACTAATGCTAGGTGGGACAAGCTTGATTTTTCACAATGTTAAAAAGGGGCTCGGTGGAACTTGGGTGTTGTGCTGGAAGCTGCTTGTTAGCTTACATAAGCAAACTCCTTGATCTTTCACTTAAAATCTGACCCAAGTACTTCACAGAGACATCCACAGTCCAGCAGCGTTAAAGTGACTTCAACAAATTGTCCACGGGCATGTAAAGGCGACCGAGTGACACAGGGAAGGACCCATTTTTCAAGTTACGTTACGAACCTGCTCTCATATGACCTATAAAGAAGTGATTTATACATGTGAATGTCTACAAATTTGTTATGTAGAGTGCCTTTAAGTTTGGTGAACGCGGCTAAATGACGTGAACTGAGGCCAATCCATTCTGATCTAAGTGAAAGTGAGAGTAGTGAGAGAGAGAAGAGAGAGCAAACCTCTCTGTTGCTTGTGATTCAAAATGTGGGCTAACTCCTGCTGATGTAAAAAGCTAGTTGGGTCATGCTTTGCTAACATGTACAGTGAATGTGAAGTGTCTGTGAAGCTTATGGCATCTTCGATGTGGGATCAGACTAACTCATCTTGATGTAATGTTAGCTAAGCGTTATGGTTAGCTAGCTAGTTAGGTAGTGTTTTGCAGGTAACAGCCGACCTAACGTGACATGTACTGTACAATGTGATGTGTCTGTGAACATGGTGGCATCAGGAGAGAGGGACTTTAAACTGTAATGTTGCCTTTGGACAAACGTAGGTGTCTGGTGATGGTGTTGACATTCAGCTGAGGCACAATTTGATCCACTCTTCACGTCCGACAAAATTGTTTTCTTTTCAACGTGGACAGAGCTAGCACATAGTTTGACATGAAACGGGAAAGTCAATGGAGGATCCTCTAGTATGGTTGGGAGCAA
This sequence comes from Acanthopagrus latus, assembly GCF_904848185.1. NCBI lineage: Eukaryota > Metazoa > Chordata > Actinopteri > Spariformes > Sparidae > Acanthopagrus > Acanthopagrus latus. The sequence continues at coordinate 8,591,742 of NC_051061.1, read as the reverse complement.
AAATGCTTAGGAAGGGTACATTTTCATAGCGATGATGTGGAAATTGTGCGTTATCTATCCGGACTGTGCTCTTGTGTCCGTTTTTTTACCAGCTTGCATCCGTTTCGCACAAAGAAGGGCGCTGATACAACAGGGGCGAGAGACACAGTGGGCAAGTAAAGGAGGGAAAGGTGACACATTTGTTTTGTCAGCAGTCTACCTGCCATCAGCCATCATCTCATTTCACCTTGGACACACATAAACAAACACACACTTCAACAGGTCACCGTGGTCCCAGACTCACTGCTCCACGGTCACATAGCAAATCTGTCACTACAAGTACAGGAGCACACTCACACATCTACACGCAGCTGAAAAGCCTTTGAGTAAAAAGAAGGTGAACGGCACAATATAAGTTGGAAAAACAGGTATTTTTCTGTCTTTCCTCTGAAACCTGCAGTAAAAAAAAGTGTTTCTCTGCCAGATTCCTGGCAAAGCACTCCCAGGTGTTTACCTCTGCACCCAAGGTCAGACTTTTCGATGAGTTATTTCGCCATGTGGTAGATGCTATCGACAGCAGGGGAGAAAAATAGTCTCAATATGGGCAGTGACAGTGTATCCCCTGAGCTCGGAGGTAAACGGCGCTTCGTCTCCCGCGGAGCTGCGTGTGCAAAAAGTTCTGACAAAGTCATTTTCAGACAAAGCTGAATTTACATCAGAATCAACCGCCACTTTTCGGCAAAGCGCATCATTCACAGCAAAATCCATTTAGATCTAAATCTGGTGCTGCTTTTCCACACAGCGTGTCTTTTTGGGGGTTTTTTTTGACTGTCTGAATCAAGGTGGTTCCAACGGTTACACACGTTCCCACCTGCTGAAGACAAATGCAAGCTCCTATTGTCACCTTACTTATCTGCATGACAATGCAGCACTGCACTTACATTCATTTCCCTGTTAAATTAATAGCCTGACAAATACTGTGTGTTTGCTTAGGAGAACAATGAGGGGAAATAACTAGCTTGGCCCTGACCGAAGCTAACAAGCACCGCTGAAGCTAGACAGGTAACACGTGTTATCTTGGTACAAAAAACGCAGAATAAAAATTACAAGTCACCGTTAAAAGTGCTGTTATGTGCCCATTTCTTGGTTGGAAACAGAAACTTTATGCCTGACAAGCGATTTCAGCCAAAAAGTAGTCCAGCACATAGCCAAGCATAAAACACCAAATCTACTTTTTACACCTTTAAAGGTCCGTGCATAGATATGTTCAGCTGCTGTAAGAGGTTTTATATTGAAATCAAAACAAGTGTGTCAACAGTAGTGACTGTAATAGAGTGCTTGGTCATGTATTTCCTCCTCTGGCTGATGCAGTAAAAGATATTTTCTGGTATCCCTGTCCGCTTTATCCAATCAGGACAGAGAACTGCATAGAGAAGCCTTCCTGTCTGCATCTAGGGATCTAATACAGAAAACATGTAGTACAATGTTTGATCACATAAAAATTGAGTCAATTTTGACAGGCCAAGGGTACCGCAAAGACAAAAAAATATCTGTACTTTTCTGTTTCAAGAACAAAGAACTACATTCCCTAAAATTCTCTCTCAAACAGCAACATGCAGTGCTCCCTGGGGAACTCTTTCTAGTCGTCCCAAGAGATGCATTTCATGCAGTTCCTTTCTGAAAAGCTGCCACCTGGGTATTGTGTGCTGCCGCTCCAGGATCAGCACCCATTTGTCTAAATCCAGCTTGTTGCAACAGCCATTACGGATGAGTGCGCTTCCTTGTAAATACGGCAGCTTATTGCTTCAGTCACAGCCTTCGAACCGGGATGAGTTTTGGGTTGGCCAGGCGCACACAGGCGACACTTTCTGCTACGCAAGCAATTTGGCTTTCGGTACATTCAATCACATGCATGATCGACAGCCACTAGCTAATGTTTAAACATTATTCTCTCCGCGGCCCCCGTGGCAGATCATCCTCCAGGCACTGAAGGAGTGCTGATTGGCGCGTTTAATGCATGAGGCGCGGGGGCCTCGGCTCGCCTCGCCACATCTGAAATCGAAGAAGTGCGATGGATTCATCACGAGCAGCTGAGAAGGAGAAAGACACCGATACAGAGAAGATGTGAGGGGACAGAGAGGGGCAGATTGACGTGCTCGCAGAAAGGTCTCGAGAAAGAGACGCGCTGGGAGAAATAAAGAGATTAATGGAATCTGAAGCAAACAAAAAGAGAAGCGGCTCCCAGCAGAAAAAAAAAAAAAAAAAAAAAACGCTCATTTTGTGAGAGGGTTTTCTCCGCGGGTTAGCGCATGGGTCTCGTTTAATTTCATGTTCAATGAGTCTCAAACTTTTTCTCCATCGCCTCCGATTTTCTGCTCTCTCTTTCACCGCGTCCTTGCCTGTCGGTATCTTTTTCTCACACACACACACACAGAAAGTGAGTGATAGAGCGAAGGACAGGAAGGCGCACGGCACAAAGAAAAGAGAAGTCAGCGCAGATGGGAAGGAGGGATCGAGGGAAGAGGGAGGGCCACGGAGTCACTATCACGTCTTTTTATTCGAGGACAGGACGGGGAGTGTAAATAGGCGGTCACGGTGAACGCAGCTTGTACCACGCACACACACAAACACACACACACACACACACACCTAAGTGCTATTCTTACACACTGCAGCAGACGGAGGTTATGGGTGAGGAACTGTACACGGTGTGACCTAGATGGTGGAAAGTAGGCTATAAAGAACAGCGAGAACACACACACACACACATGGTACAGTGCGATTGGTCCCTGGCTTGATGTACAGTATGCAGGTCGGTGTGTTTGACCATGTGAGCATCATGGGGCCAGTTCATTTACATTAAAGGAACAGTTACATCCAAAAATGTGGGTACATTTTTTATTTGTATATATTTGCTGACATGTTGCTACAAGCATCAATTTACTACTAATCTTCTTTTATCTGTGGCACTGAGAGGACGTCCAAACACACAGACAGGCAGGTAACTGAACAAGAAGCAAGCTTTTTTAACCCAAAGCTGAAGTCGTAAGTTTAAAACTCAAACAGAGGTCAAAATGCTGGAAATAAAAAAAAAAAAGACAGGCATCGAAAAAGCACAAGAAGCAGGCAGGGGCAAAATGCAGCACAGAAAAACTACAGAAACACAAAAACTAAATTTAGCACAAACCAAAAGAGCTCTGGGAAGAGAGGCAGGAACACGGGGAACGTGAGGAACACAAGGAACACAACCGAGGTGAGAGGGAAAACATAACAGATGAGCTGGTAAAGAAAGAGGACTTAAATACACAGGAACTGATCACAGTCACAAAAAACGGGCAGGACGTGACATTACACTTACGGATGAACCTCATGACAATAAAAACACTAAACAATAGCTAAACCATGAACCCAAAACACACATCGGGGCTATAAGTTATGAACTTTGGAGGCTGAGGGTTAAAAAAACGTTACCAGAAAGTTGTTGTTGGAAACTGAATGTTTGGTCTCTGAAAGAGGTGGTAACTCAAGAGGAAGAGGGGTCCTAATGACAGATGCCATCCAGTTGCATCATGGGAATTGTAGGGTACAGTGTTTTCAGGCCCTCTCTTGCCTGTAACATTATGCACCCACAATCTTGAGAAGAAAAACAACAGCTCACAGTGAAGTTTAGCAGGCCTGCAGCAGCTTGTAACTAACATGCACACACAGCCAGCCCGGGTACCAAAACAAAGAACTCACACATGTAGAAAGTGAGACTTTACTTTTTGGTCAGGATGCCATTACTCCACCATGTCTCTGTATAGCAAGTAGTTGTCTGGTGTCATGTTAATGTTCCAAATCTCACTTACAGGCCCTTTAAGACCGCATAAATGTTTTATCTCTTGTTTTCTGGCAACTCTGAAGCCAGCGGAGACGGACGGAAACACAACTCTCAAAATTGTATCGGCAAATGTGTTAGCAGGCAGTTGTGTGTTTGCACGTCCACTCGGAGCAGTGTTTCTGGCCCCCTTGATCCAATATTCGCTCTCCTTTCAGCTCTGTTTCTCGTGGGGGGGGGAAATATCTGGCTCTTCAGCTGAGTGTACTCCACCAAGTTCACCGGCTAATTGCTTTCGACTGTTCAATGCGGCTGGAAACTGTTGATGAAAGCAGAGTTTGTGCTCCTCCAGGAAAAATAGAGACGACGAGATAAAAGGAGGCAAATGGAAGCTGATTCATCTCTGTTGGTCGCGAACTAATAGCAGTTGACCCATTGGTTATATGAAGATATTCATTAATTCATCATCCAGCATGCAGATTTGTTCAATGTAGTTGTAATGTACTGTATGTGCTGAGTGTCCAAGATGTTTGAGAAAGGTTGTACAGATCTGACCTTAGTAGGATTTTGTCCAGCAACCCTGAAGATATGGAGGAGCTAAACCCTCCCCTCCTGTCCTGCACCCTTTACCTTCCTACCTATCGTCCCTTGTCTCTGCCTACCTGGTTGTCAGGTTGACTCGGCCTCCTGTCCCACCGGACGGCCCGCCGTTGATTTGTCAGTCAAGCTGATGAGCTGTTTGCCTTTCGGGTGCTGCCACAGTGTGTCCGTCTAGATCGCTATCTTTGTCTCTCACTGATTCCCCCTCACTGAAAAAACTCCCTCACACACACACACACACACACACACTCACACTCGTACTGTTTTTTTTGTTGTTTTTTTTTCGTTTTATTTTGTCTCAATCACTCTGGTTTGGACAGCCGACCTTGAAGAAGCCCTTTGATTTTGACCACGCCAGTGTTTCTGCTCCGCTGGGGACTTCGATTCAGAGGTCTTTTTTTTTGATGCACTGTAGTCACTCTTTCCTCCCTCACTGCAGTGCTTCCCTCCTCCTCTCCAAAAGAAACAGCGACACAAACTGCCATCTACTGCTCCAAACGCAGCACTGCACTCCTGCTCTCTCTCTCTGTCTCGGCCCCCTCCGCTCCTCAAACCAGCTCAGGGTTTGTTTTGAAAAAAGGGGTCCATTTACAATGTTTAGTGGACGTGCAACGCAAAGACGTGGTTTCAGAGATCACAGAAGAGAGCGGTGTACTGCGGGAGACGCAGACTCGCTTGAAATCAAACCAAATGATAGCATGTAGAAAATATTTTGTCGTCGATATTAACACACTGTAGGCATTTGGTCCGAGAAGGAAATTAGGATGCTTTATGAAGGTAATACAGCCAGAAATGTGATTTGCAGACGGGGGCAGAGCCAGTGCCTGCAGAGAACAGCTGCACTTGATGGGCCACTAGACTGTGCATGACCTCTGGTAACAAATATACATCCTCCGTCATCTTCTGACGGGGCAAAGGCCACAGCAGGGACGTGAACCTTAATGAGTCCTCATGAATAGCAATGAATATCGCGGTATTGATCACTCTGCAGCTGCACAGCGGCATCCATCCGTGATGCTGGTACGGGCGCAGTGTCTTGCTCAAGGACACTTCAGTGGAGCAGATGTTTGCTCTCATGGGATTGACTTGAACCAAAAAGAAAAAACCCATCGGGTGAAAACATTCCACCCTGCTGCCTGATGAAGAGACGTGGATTGCTGCCTCCAGCGAAAGGAGGGGAAGATACAGCTGTTCAGCTCGGGATTCAGTTGGCTTCAAAGGTTCAAGAGTGCAGGATCCTGCCAAACTCCCTCTTCTTTCAGACGCGTCTGTCCTTTTTTCTAATTCATGAGCCCGCTGGTGGATTAGCACAAATGAAAGTGCAGCCATTAGCCCTGTCGGAGCAGGACAGCGTTTACCGGAGGGTGTCAGGGTGACTGAAATATCATCCCCCGTACTTGGAGACATGAAACAATTGAAGTGAACAAAGCAAATTTTAAACTGACAGAGCGACCGGAAAACCCTTCACAGCACTGCCTCCCCCAGTGAAATTCATAACGTCTCTCAATAACCTTCAACTGAGCTTTTAAACATTTAGTACAATGTAGTTTGAATTCATCAGGTAAAATACTGACCGACTGGCTGGACCATCTGCCTCCATTAAAAATGGTTCTTTTGATGATACTGAATCTTGGATGACATTTCATTTTCATGGATGTTATTAGGGTTTTTCTTTTTTCTTTTTTTTTTTCTTTTTTTTGTCTCGTGTGGGACAGAATCATATGAAATCCTATCCCTTTATGAAAAATCATTTTGGATCAGATAACCAGTCATAATTCCATACAAGTACGACTCTCAACCATACAAATCAGCTTTGGCAAAGGTCTAAAACACATACGGGAAGTCAACCTTTGCCAGTTTTGCATTGCACCGTTTGCTTTTTTTGAGCATTATGTTGAAATAACATATGTAGGAAACACTTATCTGTAGCTATAGGAAGAAGCCCACAGAAGGTTTAGAGCAGTAGTTAGTGGGCGTCTGTAGCTGTACTTTTTCTCTCTGAGTGGGTGTGGAGCAGCCTTGCTCTGGGAAAGGCAGAAATGACTGTTGAGCCTTCTGGAGGTGTTGTGAGCCTAATTAAATGAAACATCTGTGATGGAAAGATAACCTGGTGTCATATAAAGACACTCCAACTCCTTCACATAACATTGAGTTTAGGCAGGGGATGAATATGACCATCAAGTAGATTTGATGTGCTCTATAGTGGCTTACCTGAGGGTCACCTTAGTCAAGAAAATGTGATGGCACATAGGTGGCGATTACCAAAATGAACCCCAAATACTGCAATAATGACCTCAGACCATATTGAAAAATTACCCCAACGTGATTTAATAATAATATTATAACAGCGGGTCATTCCTTTAATGCATTTCTAGGAAACCTCCGACTAGTTTCTGTCTAACATCCCCTCAGGAGGCTACTGAATTGAAGCTGAGCTGTTGCAGCTTGATTTCCAAGTCGTTTCAATGGTAAATGGTTAAAAAAGATGCAATTCAGTTTACTGACCGGCAAATGTTGTTAAGAAACTAATAAGAATTTAAGCTGCGCCAACCCGCTACAATTTAGTGGCCTGCTGAGGGGAGGTTAGACAGAAACTAGTTGGAAATTTAAAAAAATGGGGTTATCAGCAGAAGTTAAGCAGAATCTACATGTAAGTTTCCCAGAAATGTGTTAAAGAAATTACAAGCTATAACTGCCTGTTGCAAACTATTTTTATTAAATACAATTGGGGTAATTTCCAATAAATATGGTAGTAATTACTGGGGTAATTTCAGCTAAATGCCAAATATGTTACTTGGGAATTACCATCCAATTACCATAAAATCTACAGACCCGTAAAATGAAGTGCGAACCAAGTTGCAACACTAAACTGCGTGTTGTGGTAAACAGATTGGGGCAAATCGTTCAAACAGCTGACACGCAAGCAAAGATTTCCATTTCCAGTCAAATCAGTCAACTCAATAGTAATGTTGTCCTGGAGAACTCTTCCCGTCCCAGCGCAGTGAACACAGCAGTTTTCTGCTGTGCACTTGGATGACTCCAGATCTTCATGTTTTAATGCATTGCAAATACTTATATCAGTTCAAATGTTGTGACACCCCATGCTGCGCCTTAAACCGTGACAAATATTTTCCCATTTTCCTCATAGTGAGGCAAAGCCAGACTGGCTTTTTGCACACTGTGCTTCGCTTGGTGATGTCACGGTGGTCTTAAGCAAAGGAGGAAAAACATCCAAATGACTCAAATCTGGGAAGTGAAATGGAAGAGCTCCCTCTTGTTCAGCTGCTCTCTCGGATTTCTATTTGCATTTTATTCCACATTTATATTTCAGGTGTTTCGCAAGAATCTCTTGTGCTGGTGAGGTGCACGTGTACAAGCAAAGAAAAAAGGTTAAATTCCTACATACCGACATTTCAAGATAGAAGTGGAAGTGCAAAGTAAAACCTGCTGTTTTCTGATGCATTTATGCACCTTGTGTCCCCGCCATGATAATGTGTGATGGAGCAGTGACGCAGGAAAGGGCACAGAAAAACAGACGAGACTTCAGGGGAGGGAGTTTAACAAACTGAATGCAAATGTTATGCTATTATATAAAAGGGATTAAAGACATGCAAAGTGGTCTGCTCTGTGAACGAATGGTTAACAGTAAAAGACAACTCCTTCTCTCTTCAGGCAGGACAGGGCGCAGGAGCAAAAAGGCCGGATCACAGCTAGATCTTCAGCTCGACCTTTATGGCTGCAAGTGATGCGCGGGAATGACCGGGAGGGCTCTGCCCCGAGGATGCGCCTGAGCTGCAATGTGACACGAAGGCAAAGAGCACCGTAAACAGACCGAAAGGGGAGGCAGAGACTACATAAAGGTCTGAACACCAGAGGACAGGAAAGGAAACAGGTGTTACATTTTCAGCATGATGTGAAAGAGAACTCACTTTCACTCTCCCCCCTCTGACGATCTCTGACTCTCCGAGATAAACACTCACGTAACACACATTCGCACACTGTCCCAAATTTATTTCTGCTTTACAGAACAAACACGTTACACACACATCATGTCTCTGCTCACTGAAACCACTCACTGGTGCAGAAACTCCTACTCAGACTGTGTGTGTGTGTGTTTGTGCGCGTGTGTGCGTGCGCGTGCTCGTGTGTCTTTCCATCTGGCAGAAATAGACAACAAGACTGTTTTTTCTTGCCTCCTCCTTGCTGCAGTGAAACCCTTCAGCACACACTAAAAAGGCTGAGGAAGCACATAAGAAAATAAGGAGCCATAATGGCCTCGTGACGATGTGTAATGCTTGATCAACTTCACTGCCGAGATGGTGGGGCAGTTTGTACCTTGAGCTGATGTTGATGCCAGAAAACTAAGCGCCCCCCGCTGTTCTTGTTGCCAGCAGAACAGTTGAACTAAGAGTTTAAAACGTATTGATGTAATGTCCTCGGAAAGGAACAATGTGATTTCGGTTAAACCAGTACTGTTGCAGCTGAAAAATAGTTCTCTTTTTGTCGGTTACACAACACAACATTAACAATTATTAATCCGAAATTGAGTATCCTAGCCATGCAATGCTGAAGTCACTACTGCACAGTCAACCAAGCATACTGTTCACTTCACTAAGTGCAAAAGCTGAAAAATACATATTGAGTCCGCTGCAACACCTGAGCATTGACTAGGATAAAACTTAGCCAATGATTAAGGGCATGGTAGCAAGCATGTAGATGTAAAATAATATAATATATACAATGAATATATAACAGAACAGCCCAAATAGTTAGCAAAAGGTAACAAATAAACTTATGCAATAGGAAAAAGTAGGGAAAAAATAGGTAGCTCAAAATTATAATAACACTAGCTCTTGAATTACTATTGTTAGCTAAAAGTAACAGTTTGAATTGTTAGCCAAATTTAATGGATAAACTGCTGATATAGTTAGATAAAACTAACAGATAAATTGTTGAAACACATGTGAAATGTCACATGTGACACAAGGCCTGGGACCACTGCTGTAGATTTACTATTGCACTGCATGGTTGTTCTGATAGTACTTCCTTCTGTGATGTTCTCAATCGAATGCTGTTTCCATGAAATGAAAAAAAAAAAAACATCAATGTTTAACGATCTTTTATAACATTAGGAGTCCATTGACATAACACAGTTCTGTCAGATTAGAAATCCACTGAAGTGTCTGAGCCCAATTTCAGCTGACAGCCGCATGTTACCTCCGAGGCAGCAAGCCGATGATGGACACCTGACTAAAATATCTTCCCTGTACTCTTCACTTAAAAGCCTACGGGCATTCAGCAAAACAAAATAGTTCACAGGGACATTTTTAATTCAAACATACGCTCCTAAAAAACTCACAGCGCTGCCTCATCGGAAAGGAATTCATATTGTTTTCCACAGTGACCTTCAACTGAATATTTTTGCACAATGTAGCCTAATCAGACAAAATACTGGTCTTGAATGATGATTCTTATGGAACTTTCAATATCCAAATCAAAACATTTCCAGTTGAGCATTTTTGTAACGTGTCACACTCCTGGAAATATTGATAAGAGGAGGTCTTCTGAGAGGCCATGGGACTGGTGGGTAAATGAGTTTTGCTGTTGGCGCGATCAGCTTTCATCACATCTGACTTTCATCTCGTCGCTCGTCTGTCTGTCTCACTCCATCTAGTGTCAACTCTGTGTCACTCTCCGAGGCTGAGAGGAGGAGATGAGGCGGCCCGAGACTGAGACGGATAGAGAGAGGCATGTTTGCCAATTTGGAGGAGGGGTGGATTGCAAACGGAAGCTAAAGCGATGAAAGTCAACAGCACGAATCACTCTTAAGATAGATAGATAGATAGATAGATAGATAGATAGATAGATAGATAGATAGATAGATAGATAGATAGATGACAGGGAAAGTATATCAGCTGCTACAAATCAGCTGAAAATCACAAAGTAATACACAGTGAAATATTGAAATGGCCCTCAGGTTACAGCGTGAGAAAGGTTTGCTTTAAAAGCACATCCATGAACACAAAGAGAATAAGGGGGGAATCCAGGCCAGCTGGTTTTTAATTGCTTAATTTGGCCACTTGAGTTATGATAAAAGTTCCCGTTACAAGTCCATGTGCCTGTGTGAGTTTATATGAAAGTAAGAGACGGTACGCTAATCGGCACCAACATTAAAAGGATGTTAAAAACATTTAGCGTTTGAGATGAAAAAAAAAAAGTTTGTCTCATTACCATGCAGTGTTCTTCTGGGAAACTCTGGGTACTGGCTTTGACACGCACCACCCACCCAAACACTGCTGAATACCAAGTGCACCCCCTCAAGGCAGCGCTCTCCCAGCAGGACAATGCAACCCGCCAAACTACAAAAACTGCTCGAGATTGGCACGAGACAGAGAAAACAAGATGAAGGCGTCGACCAGATCCCAATCCCTTCGAGCATCGGTGGGTCATGCCGGGAGAAGACCGACCCATCGGGACATCAGCCTACGACCCACAGGACTCATAGGATCTGCTTGATCCACAGTGGGGCTTTGTTGAATCTGGCTTGCTGTGGACTCTTGCCACAGGTGCTTGACTATGGAGTACAATTTGTGGCTCCCTTACTTTTTGTTCGCTATTCTGGCACAAACCTCTTGTGTGGGTGGGATTTTTGTCAGGCGTGTTGCCCCCATTGGGAAAAGGTTGTTTAAGTGACAGCTCAGTGCCGCAGACCACGCCATGGATGGTCTTCACCCCGGATACAATTTTGTTGTGGTATCCACCACCCTAAAATGAAACATACCCTGCTGGACTATGCAAGTTCATGAAGTGTAAGTATTGACAATATTTGTTGTCTGTCCCGTGCGAGATGATTTTTTAAGACTGTAGTTAGAGGTAAAGCTAAGATTTGCTATAAAGTTTGTGTCTAATATTAGCGACTTAGCATCGGCTTACGTGCTGACTCTTAACTCGAACATGCAGGTATTTTCAGAGTTTGTAAACCCAACGCGTCACAATTTGGTCGAGTTGAGACTCAACAATCAACTCTCTTGCAAATTGGACCTTTAAAGAATTCTTGGCTAAAGAAATTTAGCCCAAAGCTTTCACACCCACACTCCTCTGACTCTGTCCATTACCACCTATTTTGCACCTTTGCTTAGGCAATAAGAGAATATTGCAAGAGTGCACTTTCCACTAAGTAAGGCTTTGAGTCGAGTCTTGTTCCGCCTGCTCCCAGAGGTCAAACTAAGCGGGGTAAGAGAGAGATAGATAGAGAGGGAGAGAGAGTGCTTGTTTGTGTGGTAAACTTGTGCCCTCCTTTTAGAGTTGCAGTCTTAAAGTGCTGGCTTGGCTGTTCTGAAGAAATGAAAGAGTGAAGAGGCGCAGAAGGAGCAAGAGGACAGAGAACAAATTCAACCGACGCTCAGAGAAGCAGGGGCTGGTCAATTACGGCCACCGCCTCCGCATTGTCCTCGTTATTAATTCCTCTGACTGGCTTGCTGTGTCTGTCGGGCACTTTTAACCCTGCTGGACTAAGTGTGGGAGTTGGCGTCAGCCCGAGGTTTGAGCACAGCTCACCGCGTTCGGGCTAATCAGCTTGGACACTCTCCTCAACGAGGCCACCGCGACAGCAGAAACAACTAATTAGAGATGGGATTAATAAATGTTCACATGTTTGCAATATGTATATAATGAGAGCGCACACAAACACAACGCGCGCACGTAGCCGAGCACGAGGGATTACCCTCCGAGGACAAAAACAGCTAGTCCATGCAGAACGGAGAGTTATTACCTGAAACACTTATTTAAACAAGGAGGAGGAGGGGGGAGCGGTGGGACGAAGAAAGAAAAGAGACGGAGGGAGGGAGTGATTCGGTGAGCGCAATAACGCTCTTAATAGCGAAGAGAATATTAACAGGGCGTGGAGGCAGTTCTCAAGGGCATATGCAAATTCAATCCAAAACACTGCTGTAGGTGGTGATTGGTGCGGTGGTGTAAACCCATGTTTGTGTGTCGGAGCCATTTTTATTTCATTTTTTTCCTGCACACAGAGTCAAGCTCCCTTAGAGACCGAGTTAAGCATGATGCGCATTACTGTGCATGATGGGTCAGGGGGTAATAATTCACTTTGAGAACATTTCGCAGGCTATTTCATTTTACAGTCTGATGACTTCTTGTAACAAGTCAATTGAAATATAAAAAAACAAGCAAAAGCATAAAGTGTGTTGTTAATGTGCAGGGTTAGAGGTGCGTTACCTGGCAGAGATGGATGAAAGGTGCATCCTATAAAGTGTGATTTGGGATCCACAATGCAGTCTTTTAGCTGGCAGTATTTTGGTTGAGGACTATATTTGTCTTCTTCCCGGTATTTAAGAGTTGATTTCCCTGTCTGCCCGATAAACACTCAAATAGGAGGGTACATAGGTTCGCAATGTACTCCGTAACTCAACCTCAGCACAAAGCTCCCTCTCCTAATTTCCCAATTTGCAAAATGTTTTCATGGCTTGGTTCCCAGAACAAGAGGCCGACTTTCTCATTTAGATTCTTGTCTGCGAAATGATTAAGATCCCTGGTGCACGTTATGAAACACATCTGAGCAAGAATCAGATAACGCATTTACGGTCAGCACGGAACACAACCTGGAGTCAGTCAGTCAACGTTCAGTCTTATTTTTCCCATTCATGTACCAGAACTGTAACCGAACCTTTACAAAGAGTCTGGATTACTTTCCAAAAGAGCAACCGCAAACATATGAAAATGTGTAGTTTTTGACGCTGAGAAACATTTTGGGTGAATGTGGTGTTTCAGAAATATGTTTTTTCGTAGTTGAGGTTTTTGTGTGTGGGAATATCTGGGGAGAGATGACGGCTTCAGTGGAAGATAATGGGGCGCTTCCCTCCTTTTTCTAATCAAAGGGAAGATAAGACTCAGAACAGTTTTTGATTGGGGGATTAAACTTTTATCAGCCACATGGGAGCCTCATCGCGGCCCCTTGATGATCAATAAATATTGATGGAGGGATCATTAATCATTTATGAAAGCCTCGAGAAGTGACAGACAACACAAAATCCCATAGAGGTTAAAAAGGAAGGCCATCATCCATTTCCCTTCTGTCAATTATATAAAACTTGTCAAGTCTTGTGCTTAAGGATGTTTTCCAGTTTGGAAAAAAACAAAACAAAAGAGAGAGGGTATTTCATCATTTACTGGTGTTTGTTGTCTGTTTAAATGGTCCAACTCATCTCATATTGTGACCTTTGCTTTGTGTTTTGCTTGTAAATTCTGTTTTTCTAATTATTTTTAATTATGATTGTAGGTGTTCATTAATCGTTATCGTGACCAGGACTTTTCTCGTCTTCATTTCCTGTTGAGCATTTTTCCGGTGATAAAAGGGTCCTGCAATCACAAAATGTAAAAGCTTTTCTGTGAAAAGCTGCAGCGAAACACGAGGCTGTGAGGCTTAAAGTGATAGTGTCAGCTCTACAAAGCCAGTTACTTCAAAGTGACTTATCAGGTTGTTTTCTGTGTTTGTTGTTTATGTAGATTCTAAGACTGTACATTATAGAAAGCTTGATGGCACCATCTTTGAACGATGCCAAGGAAAGGCCTTTACATTAAAAGTTAAGTTCTTCTTTGACCATGAATATTAAATGAACATGTGAACAATTACTCAGTCTGATTTAACTTGATTTTAATGAGACATGCCAGTATGGAAGAAAGAACGACAATGGCAGTGGCCCTAGAAATGATCCTTGAGGATTCACTGAGGTTTGAGAAGTCATCTTTTGAGACAGGGACAGGAGGAACATATATTGAAAGCAGTTCCCGCTGTACAAGGCTGTACAACTCTGAAGGATCAAAGTCTGATATATTATGGGATGGGACTGAAATGTTTTCACTTGTAGGCTTTAGATATTGCAGTGTTATAATTGTGGAGAAAACACCCTGCGATTACAACACAACAACTGGCACGTCTGCGTATTTGATGAACCAGCTGGTTGGATCACACATAGCTCTGTCGACAATTCTAGTAAAGTGTAAAAGTTACCTGGTCAGCTCGTGGCAATCCACCCTAGCCGTCTTGATCATCAGCAACAGGTGAGAGAACGCGAGGGATATTTGATTCTCTGCCATCTTTGTTGTACTCCGTAGGAAACAACACGTGCTAGGTTAAAGGATGGACCACATTTCGAGGTTGTCAGCACTGCCACTCTCGTGGCTCCGGCATTAAAGGTGAGTCATGAAGTCATCTGTAGAGGATTGACATCATAAACTCCAGAGCCCTGTCTCGTGGTGCGGTCTGGTGGTGAGGCAGTGTGGGGCATTAGTTTATATCTGTGGCGACAAATTTATCATCCCGGGGATGTCAGCAGTATGTCACTGTCTTTACAGCCCAAAGCCTGCAGCCACCACAGGGGTTTGACAGATTTGTGTTTATGTGTGTGCGAGAGAGAGCCCGAGGGAGAAGGATGGGTCTCCCCAAGGCGCCCTCACCTTAAATGACCTTGTATCAAAGTGATTTAATGAAACAAAAGATTGATACCGTAGAGTAACAATGCGGGCACTGCCTCTGGTTCCTCGCGCTCGCACTGCTGTGTGCATGCATTGATCTCCATCTGTAACTCCGCCGAGGGTATGAGCCCCCAGTAACTGTACCTCCAGCCTTTGTCGTGCCTTCCAACAACACAGTAATCTGTTTTTAGCGGATGTGTGACTTAATAATAATCCCAGTTTTGCTTGTACTCATAATCCCCCATTTGTACAGTCGTCCACTAGCCCTTATATGATAGGCACTCAGTGGTTAAATGAAGTGAGTAGTAAATTGACACCGACAGTTGAATTTTTGCCTCTATAAAATGTGACACATTGCATTTTCGGGATTATTAGCAGAAAGAAGTGCGCTTGTCCCAGACGGTGCTTGGATCTAACATCAGTCAGAGCATAATGGAGGCTGACGTAGGCAGCGGAGGCAACCTGCTTCTGTTCTCCATGTTCCCTCGGGGTGGGGTCATCTTCTAAGCCAAGCATCAGACTGAAGTCTATTGTCATAAAGGATCACCTAAAGCGTTCTGTTTTTTGAACATATGGAGATGATCCCCAGAGGTGCTCTCACTTTTCACCAGGTTAACGGATGGGGATGAAAGTGTAAAGCAGCGTGGAGGATTGAGACGCCACGAGGGGTCACTGGATAAATCTGAGCCAGCTAGAGAGTCAGATCCTCTGAAGAATAAACACCTGTGCTCACTTTGGACTCTGGTCCAGAACTCTGATCCAGAGCACTTACTGGCGGGAGGAGAGCTCAGAGATCACTTTGAAACTTTTGGGATTAAAAAGTGGTTTTATCTTCACTCCTGTTTATCAACCTGACTGCAGCAGCGATCCACGAAGCTCCTTCTTTGGTTGTTTATGTACTTTCATGCTTACTGCCTACTGTGCTGTGGCTCGCTCAGGGAAGCTTCAGGCTGACGTAAAGTAAAATAATCTGGGATTCTGTTTGGGGCAAAAAAACACTGCACAAGTAACACAAATATACATAAAGGTTCATGCCGTCAAACTCGCTTCACTGTTGATGTGTTCACCATCAGACAACCACTGCTGATGAAAAGCTTTGTAATGCGACTCAAACGTTCACAGATGAGGTAACATTTTAAAGTTTTATTAAGTTAGTCAACTCCCCTTTCCCAGAAGTAGGGACAAGAGACCACTTGAAACGCAGGGTTACCTTAAGTAAATGTTTGAATGTATCTATTTATCTATTCAATGAGTCTTAACTCACATACCGTGCAACTGTTGGGACAATGCCAACACTTTGCCCAATCCACTGCCCTCTACCCAGTGCTGTAGTAGTTCACTGGCAACCAGAATATCCCTACTCAGGCAGGTCTTCTAATTTCAACTCACCACAGCGCAAAGTCAGTCATCGTTTCTTCTTTGTCATCTTGTTTAAATGTGTCTTCTCCTTTTTTTGCTAAATGGCAGCTGGAAAACAACTTTTATGTGCAACATGTTTGGATCAGAACCCTGGCGGATAGTTTAGTCCTTCCTTGAGATTACAGTTTCTGTCTCATTGCAATCTAACACGAAAGCCCTCGATACAAAACAAATGCGCACTTTTATTTTTTTGTCCTTTTCGCATGCTGTGAATCTGACTCTTCTTTCCACAGAAAGTAGTCGTGATCAGGTAGGAGCTCCTCCAGTGTCTGAGCTCTGCTTTACACCGGCACCAGCGTTTCTAACCACACGTCGAAACCCCGGGTGATGAATCATCTTTATGTTTGCGGACGTGTGTGCGCGCGCCTCTCTATTCATTCGCCGCGCGTCTCTCTCCGCCCCGAGGTAGAATAGAGGGAATGACAGTTTGGTTTGAAAATTAAATCAGTTTACTGTAGCTGTCGACAGTTGAGCTTATTCTGCATAATGGTCCTGAAATAGTTCACTATGAGTAATTTCAGCAGAGACAGAGAGCCTGGCAGGTCTGCTCAATAAGCACTCGGTCTACAGTATAGTGACACATCTTGCACAGTGAAAATAGGGAGTTAATGAAACCACTCAGGCACAGACAGAGGGAGAGTGATTCACACATTGCTGATAAATTGTAATTGTAGGGAAGAGTTGCCTCTAAAATATGAGATTTCGACAAAGGCCTTCAACATTAGCGGGCGTATAACACTTGACATCTTATTAACACCCACCTTTTCCCTCTCTAACTGCCTCTCTGTCTCTCTTCTAACTATAACTCTGCCTCCACCTCTATTTTATCCGGCCTGCCCTTTTCGCTCTGTCCCATTACATCAATATAAATTACTCAAAAAAAAAAAAAAAATCCGTATTCTTAGTGACCGGTAAGGTGATAAAAAACATGCGTAAAGTGCGGGTTGAGTGTCTGATTATTTAATCAGCACTCATAGGAAGACAGCTAAATATTGTTCTTGTGTGAAAGACAGGCAGAGCAACAGAACTTTGACCTTGGCAATCAAAGGCACAGACAGTGGGAAAACGGAGAGCCTCATCCCACCGCGATCACCCTTGTCTCACTCGGTTGTCATGGTGATTAATAGAGACCACAGTGGGGTCCAGAATTAGAGGAGATTGCACCTGTCACACACACACACACACACACAAACTGACAGAGTCAGGCGGAGGTGACCTGAACACGGACCTGGCCGTATCTCCTCTCAGATAAACACAGAGGCTCAGGTCGTCAATCGAGCATTGACAGCAGCAGCCTCACTGAGGGGGTCAGTGTTGCGGTTATAGATTCTAACAGGAGCTCTGCAAACTTTTCAGCCGGGCTCGGTGCTTTGTACGTCGTCCCGTAAAACCCCGACTCTGACGACAGCAAGGTCAGAGCGTCTCCAAGCCTTCAGCCTTTTCAGCCTGACTGCCATGTGTGCGGTCTGCATGTTTCCAGAAACGGACCGCTTTGCAAAAACCATAAAAAGTAAACATTTATTTTATACATTAGTAGTAAGTTAGTGCCAAACAGCATGTACCAAGATTGTGTGCAACTACAAATGGCTGAATAGTGTATGCTCGCTTTTTATGGACCAGAGGCAGCTGAACGACAAGAATGCAGTGAACGCAGCTGTAATGTTGCGGAATGACGTTCATGTCTGCTGTGCCGACTGGAATCCACTATAACTGCTGTAAAATTCAAGCTGACCGCATGTTGTCCTCAGTGACGGAGCATGCTGCACACTGAGCTACCACAAAAGATGGATTTTCAATAGAGCCTTCGTATCGGAGGCTTGTGTATTTCTTCTGATGGCTGGTCGGGAAGTAAATTGGTCACTCTGAAGAGGCTTTCCAAGTGGGAGCTACTGATCAAAGAATGACCGCTTTTCCAGTGTGGCTCAAATGTGGAGAATATTCAAAACTGACGACAGACTCTGACTGTTTCTGTTCCCACCCGTGTGTGCGTGTGTGTGGTTTGCGTGATTTACTGTACGTGTGCGTGACAGGCGCAGCGCTGCGCGGAGAATTTCAGAATAAAACCTAATAAATCTCACCTCCATCAAGGTTAATCTCCATGAGCTGAGGAGATCCTATACATCTCCATCTTAACGAGCCATCACCCGCCACGCTCCTTGAACGAGAGCCGGGACATAGATCCACTGTATGAGCCGCAGCGCGTATGGGTGTGTGTGTGTGTGTGTGTGTGTCGTATTTCCACACTGCTTCATTAGGGAAGGTTATTATAAGGCTTAGACATACGCATAACTAATTGTAAAAATGCAGTTTGAGTGCTGCCGTGCCACTCCCCCCATTTGAAGGAGGACAAATTGGATGAGAGAGGGAACATAAAGGATGTCAAAGGGAGGAGGGTGCTTGCATCATTCGAGTAGAAACGATTAAAGAGAAAATGTTTTAAGGGAGACGGCCGAGAAGGGAAAAAGAAAAGGGGAAAAAGTGGGCTCCTGCTTTGGTTTGCCGAAAAAAGAAGTGGGAGAGGCGGAAACTCTAATTAAGGATAAGAGAGTCTTTCTGTCTCTCTCCTTTCTTTTGTGTGCCTCAGCAACTTTTATAGCACTTCTCCCCCCCCCCCCACACTCTCTCTTCCTTCTTTTTTTTCCTCATTTACTGCAGTGGCAAGCACATTCCCCCCCCCCCCCCACACACACACACACACAGACACACGCTCTCTGCTCAGTGCCTGCAGCATGGGAGAGTGCTGTGCAGCCTCCTCTCAGGGCACACACACACACACACACATAAAGAAATGCATACAACCCACACACGAGTTGTGGCGCCTGCATTTTCTTTTTTTTCCCTTTTTTCGAGGGGGGGGGCATGAATAAACACGAACATGCTTAATCATGTGTTTAAAAGGCACATACAAATATTGCGCCGCAAAGTTCACCCCTGCCGGGCAGCAGCAGGGGGGCCGTAAGACTCAAAAGATGACGTGATTCCCTCTCTGATCTCCGCTAATGTGTTTGTTTCCGGAGAGCGTGAAGGAGGCGGAGATGGAGAGATAGAGGAAGGGGGCATTTGGGCAGAGTGAGAGGGGAGGGAGGAGCAGGTAGGGGTGAAGGAGGAGAAGGAGGAGAGGAAGGAGGGACGGTGAGGATCAGAGATAGATGAGATGCTGTGGACGTCTTAGCTCGGAGACTATTAGTATTCACACCCCGATGTCTCCCCCCTCGTTCTCCCATCGCTCCCTCTATCTTGTCCATCAGCTTCCATCGAAAGCCTTGAGGGTGAAGGATCCACTCACGCACAAACACGTACAGTCCCACGCTCACTTTGATATGAAAATTCTCAACACATCATTTCCTAAGTAGATTTTTTTTTTTTTTTCTCAGGTCGTCTCTCTTTGACGGCCGATGGCTGGTTGTCAGCGGCGGCGACTTCTCGATTGCCCCCTTTTCTTGTTTGCTTGCTATTGTTTTTCCCGGGACATTTGCATCTCGGAATCATGAATCTCTCAAAGACCCGCTGATGAGCTGCTCTGAAGCACTCCGCGTCCTCCTTCTTCCACATCCATTACTATGTTTTTCTGTTTCTCCCCCTCCGAGACAAGATCTCTCATCACACCTCGGAGTAATGGTTTTGAAGAGCTTGGGCTGCACACACACACACGCACACACACACACACATACAGGTAAAGTGAGAGTCCAAAATGCCAATGGATCGCTCCCCCGTGGACTGAACTCTTGAGGTGTAACAAAAGATAGATCGATAGACGAGATAGCCATTTATTTATGAAACAAAAATGCTCTTCTTTTTGTTGTAATAGAGGTGCCGTCTGTGGCAACATGGCGCCCCCCTCCCCCCTTGTACCACTGTGTGCGTTTGTTTTCTCTTTTGCTTCAGTGGACGATTAGCCCTGCCTGGATGGAAGAACGCGCCACTCTTATCTAATCTGAGGCATAAAGAAAACCCAGACGCTGCCTGTTGTCTCGTTAATGGTCTCGACTTGTTTGTAGTGATTATAGGAATGTCTCAAAACAGAAGCTGGGATGACAGACAGGCGTACACCCAGCAGCTCAACTCTACACGCCACATAACAGCTGGATGATTAAACGGGCATTGAGTAGTTTTGGAGCAGAAATTCAAAGTAAGAATATTAATATTTACAATATTAATGAGATAATCGCACAAACTGAGAAATATTTATCTTTTGCATAGCTGAATAAACAAGCTGCTCTCAGAGGAAAATAAGTTCCCCAGAACACTGTTTGAAGCTTGAAAGGTGGCAGGGTCCGCCACATATAAACAAAGTAAACCAGTATGAATGTGTGTCGTCGTTTATCCAGTCGTGACAACAACAAAGTGAGTTTGTTTATTTAGCTCGTCAAGAAAGATCTAAAAAGTTCTTCCTCCAAGCTACAAAGTGCGCCTTTAATAATACAAAGTTCTGAAAAAACTTTAAAGGAGGATCCCTTCGGTCGACCGTCAAGATGCTCAGCGGACATAAGAAGCTCTCCCGTGATTCAAAGGTCTTCTTAAGCGAGACGTGCCTGGGTTTAAGCAACTCTCTCTTTATTTTGAAAACCGAAACAGGATCCTTAAAATGTGAAAAGGCATCCTCAGTTTCATGTTCTACTGATGCTGCCTCTCACTCGCTGTTACCTTGAAACCACCCAGACTTACAAGGAATGGTCCGAATCGAGTTAAACCGTACAAGTCTATCACAACAGATGTTTCCGCTCTTCAGAAAACACAGTTCTGAAATTCACCCACAGATTGAACCTCCTTATACAGAAGGCCATCCTCGTCTGACGCTGGTTAGCAACTGTAAGGGTCGACATTATTCTATATTTTCAGGCTCAGAATTGTATTTTGGGTTACTACCAGAGTAGGTTTGCAAGCTTTAGTGCTGCAGCACTGAATTCCATTTTTGTCTGAAACATTCTGTTTTGGCTCCTGTCGCTTTAGCCCCCCCCCCCCCCCCGAATACCGAGTCTGCTCTGATTGGTCATCTCACACGTGCCTGACTCAGCACCATTAAAAACAAACAGAGCAGCTGTGCTAAATCAGTTCTTACATCGGCCGAAGAAGCCACTAGGCATGAATTATGCAAATATATTCGGCATAGTGAGGTAGTGTGATGTCACAAAGTCACGGAACTAACAGCGGGGCAACTGATGAGGCGTTTCAGGAGCTGTGAGATTAGTCGGTTCAGTGAATTCTCCAAAACAGCTGTTTATTTTAAAGCAACAAAGCCCCCTGGACTTAAAAGAGGAAGCACTGTGACATGATTATAGAGCCACAAAGTCCCAAAAGGACAGAAGGACAGTCGGGGGGGATCGTATGTTTGTTCCCTGTGTCCTCCCTAAACCTGTCCCACACTCGAGTGTCACTTTTACTCAAGCCATTATAATACAAATAGCCGGTATGAATGAAGGGATTTTTTTAGCATTAACTTTATGAATGAACAGTGTGGATCTATAAATGCACACACAAACACACACATACAAAGATTTTAATTATTGGCTGATTTTATCTGATGAAGTCGTGAGCCGCTGATCCCACTCGGCCGCAAATTGGAGAGAGTGTCGATGAAGGTGCGTGTTTCTGTGCACGCCGTTGTGTACAAAGAGAGGAAGACGAGAGGATCGGGGGCAAATAAATGCGATGGCGGCTAAAAAGGCAGGAAGGGAGCGAGCCTGAGGAGAAATCAATAGACAGAATGTTGACACAAGCTTCTGCTCATCCTGTATTAAGCACACCCTCGTGGCCTGTAGTGTACTGGGACAGCACACACACACGCACACACACACACACACACACACACACACACACAGATACACACATGCTTACAGGGTCAAGTGCACTCTGTAATGTATCATCTGGGGCTTCACAAGGGACTGCTGGAAGTTAAGAGGGAACATGTATTGAAGCTAGGTGTGTGTGTGTGTGTGTGTGTGTGTGTGTGTGTGTGTGTGTGTGTGTGTGTGTGTGTCGCTGCTCCTTCCCCTCTGTGCAGTTAATGTAAAACATAAACAGTGATGTAATTACAGCTCCTCCATCTCTCTCATCCTCCATCCTTTCATTTGTTATTTATTTCCCTTCTCCGTCGCTTTCTTCTTTTAATCCTTCCCTTCACTGATGGACTCAAGGGTGGTTGTACAGAATGGGTGATTCCCCCCCCCCAGTGCCCCCATGTTTTAAAAGAACATTGGAAAAAAAAAGAAAACATGATAAAGTGCCCCCTGTGGTGCCCTTCCAGTGGAGAAAATCTATTAAAGTGCCCTCTAACCTGCTTCTCCAGTGGAGAAAACATGATGAAGTGCCTTCTCTTCACTGTGAATTTCTGTTCACTGGTGCCCCTTTTATATTATTTTCACCCCTGCCCCTCAAACATCCTGAGTCCGCCCCTGCCTCCATCCATGACACATACCACCATCCGGTCCTTTATGTATTTTTTTTTTTCTTCCATGTGCAATTGTTCTTTTCACTTACCCTTGAATATTTCCTTCCTTTACACTTAGTTTTCCCTCCTCCTCTCTCTGCATCCCCATCTCAATTATTTCCTTTTCCCTCATTATGCATCTTAGATCACTTAAAAGCAGATGCCGTTAAAGAAAACTGGTTAACTATTCACAGATGTCCTTGCCTTAACCTGAATACCTAATGCTCCGCTGATGCATTATTGAGCGCAAGCGTCACGTTGCATTTCCATATTAGTTTACATTAAGCTTACACACAGCACATTAAACCATGCATGCCCTAAGTGTTTGCTCCTATTCACAGGTGTGGCCTCAGTTCACACACCCTCGCTGCCCACGAGTCGTTCTACAGCCATCTGCCAGTATGGCACACAGTCTCATGATGACAGAGGAAGTGTGTTAGTCTCGGGGTACATGCTTAATGCATAAGTAGTGTGCGTCCATCCTATTGTATCCATACTCATACATTTAAAATAAGAGTGGAAGCTGTAATCGGAAGTGACAAAAGAGCCAAATGTTTCCATATGGCACGGGGCCAAACAATATCACTGCTTTACAATATTTATACACACAACAAGGGCTTCTGTGAATACACCCTCACACAGAGAGCTAAAGCGGGTTAGTGAAGATATACATTGACAGGAAGTATAATTTGGGCAGATTGCTTTTATAGTCATTCAGTGTAATTGTTCTTTTTCTACGCTTATTTATCTTATTTATTTTATAGTTATCAGACTCTCTCTTCACCTCCCTACAGTTTTTTGTTTTTGTTTTTTTTTACTGGGGATAACTGATTTTCCCAAAAGAAAACAAAACTTAGTAATCACAGCTAAAGAAACTTTTGATTGATGGCATTTTAAAAAATTCTATATATATTGTGATAGTTAGTCTGGCCACGATAACCTGGTAGTGAATCTTGACAGCCCTATATCAAAACATTTTCTAGATGATTAAATACACTATATTACCAAAAGTATTCGCTCACCCATTCAAATGATCAGAATCAGGTGTTCTAATCACTTGGCCTGGCCCCAGGTGTATAAATTCAAGCACTCAGGCATGCAGACTGTGAAACAAGACATTTGTGAAAGAATGGGCCGCTCTCAGGAGCTCAGTGAATTCCAGCGTGGAACTGTCATAGGATGCCACTTGTGCAACAAATCCAGTCGTGAAATTTCCTCGCTCCTAAATATTCCACAGTCAACTGTCAGCTCTATTATAACAAAATGGAAGCGTTTGGGAACAACAGCAACTCAGCCACGAAGTGGTAGGCCACGTAAAGTGACGGAGAGGGGTCAGCGGATGCTGAAGCGCATAGTGCAAAGAGGTCGCCGACTTTCTGCACAGTCAATTGCTAGAGAGCTACAAACTTCATGTGACCTTCAGATTAGCCCAAGTACAGTACGCAGAGAGCTTCATGGAATGGGTTTCCATGGCCGAGCAGCTGCAGCCAAGCCACACATCACCAAGTGCAATGCAAGGCGTCGGATGCAATGGTGTAAAGCACGCCGTCACTGGCCTCTAGAGCAGTGGAGACGCGTTCTCTGGAGTGATGAATCACGCTTTTCCATCTGGCAATCTGATGGACGAGTCTGGGTTTGGAGGTTGCCAGGAGAACGGTACATTTCAGATTGCATTGTGCCAACTGTGAAATTTGGTGGAGGAGGAATTATGGTATGGGGTTGTTTTTCAGGAGCTGGGCTTGGCCCCTTAGTTCCAGTGAAAGGAACATTGAATGCTTCAGGATACCAAAACATTTTGGACAATTCCATGCTCCCAACCTTGTGGGAACAGTTTGGAGCGGGCCCCTTCCTCTTCCAACATGACTGTGCACCAGTGCACAAAGCAAGGTCCATAAAGACGTGGATGACAGAGTCTGGTGTGGATGAACTTGACTGGCCTGCACAGAGTCCTGACCTGAACCCGATAGAACACCTTTGGGATGAATTAGAGCGGAGACTGAGAGCCAGGCCTTCTCGACCAACATCAGTGTGTGACCTCACCAATGCGCTTTTGGAAGAATGGTCAAAAATTCCTATAAACACTCTCCTCAACCTTGTGGACAGTCTTCCCAGAAGAGTTGAAGCTGTAATAGCTGCAAAAGGTGGACCGACATCATATTGAATTCTATGAGTTAGGAATGGGATGGCACTTCAGTTCATAGAATGAGTAAAGGCAGGTGAGCGAATACTTTTGGTAATATAGTGTACCATCCAAATACCATCCAGACCCAAACATAGCAACCTGTGCAAAATGAGGACTCATTAAAAAAAAAAAAAAAAAACCTTCTAGTCTTTTAGGCTAACGTTAGCTAGCTAGAACTTCAAATCTAACCTCCAGTTGTAATTGAAGAATAGAAAACTCAAGCTGGCCACATCTCCCCACTCATCCAATCTCATTTAACATTCTGCTGTTGTTTTTTGTTATGCTGCATTAATCTGTGTTTTGTTTAAGTCTGCTTCCCCATGAGATCGCATTATTGGAATCAAGTTTGAGTGCAGCTTCAGTCTGCAGAGCCATTAGTGGCGTTTGCTGTTTATTCAAAATGTATTCATGTTGAAAGTGTCTTGCGTCCACAGCAACAAACTCGCCCACTGTGAAGTTGATTATATGAATGGCTCTTGAGCTCTGTGAATAACAAGCAGAGAGACAAACAGACAGGGATTCCTCGCTTTAAAGTTAGACGTGTTGCCTTCAAGTGTTCAGACTTCTGAAGATGAGGAGAGATATAAGCTTAAACAGTGTATTTACATCTGTCGAATTCAATGTGAATTAATGTTGTAGGCCAGCCTTGCTACATTTACCAACAAGATCTTTTGTGCAGTACAGAAAAAAATCAGCATCAGCTTCCCAGCAGTGTGATTCCAGCAGCACTCCTACAGGCTCAGGGCTTTGCATGGCTTCAGGGGGTTCAGGCCAAAATGCTGTATGTCTATATGTGGTGAGAGCTGCTGTAGCAATTTTGAGAACACGTCTTCACTATCTGCCAAGTACAATAAATACACAGGAATATGTGTGGGGGACATTGCTGTAGGAAGAAGCTGACAAGTCACAGTGGCATTACTGACACATTGTGCAGAGACAACAGCACCCAGTGTCCAATGGACAGGGACAGCAGACTATAAATAACATTGCACTTATTTGCTTTTAAAATTCTGTCAATACATACATTCTTACAGTGTGGCAAAGGACCAGAACTGCTTGGTTAGGTATAGTAAAATATCATGGTTTGGGTTCAAATAAGTACATTATACAGCACATTAAACCTGAAACAGACTACTATTAGACTACAATACCTTAGGGAAACCATCCATGTGTTTCCCTAAGGTATTGCTGTTTATGCCTCTGTCACCAAGACAGCTTCGGCAGCATGGCTACCGTTAACAGCCTTGTGACCGTCAAAAGGAAACTAACCCTAAGGATCCCCATTTGACCTAGAAACCCTGATCTCCATGCTCTAAAAAAAGCAAAGTCAAGTACCTGGTTTGATTAATAACATGGCAGGTTTTGTTACTTACCAGTATAGTAGAAAGAATGCTAGTTTTCAACCATCACAAACAACAGGCAAAAAAAGTGGGGAAATGACAAAGGGAGGACGTAAAAAGCAAAACATGAAATAGGAGTAGTGAACTTCAAAATAAAACAGGAAATAACTAAACCAAAAATTCAAACAATGACACGACCATGGTGTTGTCAGCAACAGTTCATCAGCATATTTCAGCAGACGTGCAATTTAGGTCTACTTTTTCTACAGCTATTACATTGTGAAACAGGCTCAGAGTGTCCTATGTAGCTGTGGATAGTTTCACGTAAGAGTTGGTTTAAATTGTCGATATCCGGTGACCCGGGAATGAAAACAATCCGTGGGTTGATGTCTCTGTGTCTTTACCAACTCCTAAGAGAGATATCTTGTCCACTAGCCGATAAACGCTCCGCTATGTTCACCATCTAGTCGGCGAGTTTGGCCATGGGCCATTTGGTATTGAGCAGGTAGTACAGACTTGTTCTCTTAGAGTGTGTTTGTTTGAAACTTTCGAGCCACGCTGTCCGAAGAACAACCTGCTCTTGTTTATATGGCACTTTTGTCGACGTGAGTTTACGTTTGACTTTGCTTGATAAATCATGTCCTGCAGGAGCGGAAACACTGTTGCAGTTCGCTCCGATGATGTCACCAGACCCCGGTCCCACATGGTGATAAAAGTGCCGCCAGTACTGTGAGTGGTCGTAGATGATTTTAAATGGTGTACTTTAAAAGATCACAACTGCTGTCCCCTCACTGCGCAGCATCTGAACTTCAAGAGCCAGTGTTTGGCAACACTACTGTTGCGTGGCGCTTTCTTATACGACCGCTGCTTTTAATTAACAACAGCTGCAAGAGTCTGTCATAATGAGGGGCTCTCTGAGACCTAATTACTCTGCTTTGCTGTTGCACATACAAGCCGACGCGAGCACATACGAACACACACATCTTCCTACTTTAGACCAATTAGTGATTCAACATTTAGCCACTCTCTCCTCCTCTCCTGTGTTTCCTTCTAATTGGTCGTCTTGGGGACTTGGGTCGTTCTGTGCAAATCTACTGTTTACTTTGGTTTCTAATGGTAAATCTTTTATCGCTTACGTACTCGGTGTCCGGTCATACCCTGCAGGTTTTAACAATCAGCAGAGTCCAACAGTCATGACTCACCCAGCGTGTTTGGCTTTTTCTAAAAACTCATTTTACATCCCCGGAATTTTCACGGCTGAACAGGTTTGTTTTCCTCTGTATAATTCGGCCTCTGATCCAACAACCAAGGCTGGTCCAAGTCAGTGAGTGTGGGTGTCCTATTAGCCTATTGCTGTACAGACCAGTGGTCAGGTCCTAATGAACTGATGCGACGTTGTGGAGCAGAAGCAGACTTAGACCAAGTATAGATCATCATTTATTATAATCTCGAAGCCCTGCCAGAATCCCCATTTTTGTTATTTTGTTTTCATAAAATGTTGCTCTCTGTGACTCTATCTGGATTTTTTATCACAGAACCTCATACAGTCAATACGCTTTACATAAACAATGACCGAAGTGCTGCGCAAACGTCAATATAAAGCCTTAACAGACTCAACATTTGTTTGTATTTTTCAAAAGCTGGATGTTTTTTTCTGTGGTGTGTCGTCTGTGGGCAGGTATTGACTTGCTGATGTGTTTACGCCTGTTGAAGGTCATCTCATTCACACTCATGCATAAATATGGCCCTCTAAATGTTAGCTTAGCCCTCTGATATTTAGGGCTCTAATGGACTTCTCCACTCAGACAAAGTCGGGACGAGAGTCGGCCCTGCCGTGCAGCAGTCTGCTGTGCTTGACCTTTTAACTCCCCCCTCGCAATTATTAGAAATATAGATACACGCAGAGAGGGAACACAGAAACAACCAGGACATAAAGAAATACACTTGAACAGAACACACTTGTGGAGTTCATTCAAATAATCCATTATTGTCTTTAAACTTCTGTCATGATTATGTTATTATTTTGCCACACATTAGGGATACAAGCTATGTGTTTGTTTGTTTGTTTGTTTACTTGTTTGTGTGTTTGTTTGTTTGTTTGTTTGACAAGGATAGTGCACAGCTTCTTAGGTGTACCAGAGTCAGCTTAAAGCTAATTTACATACATACATATGGACTGAACATACCAAAATTTGAAATAAACAAAGAGATACATAAATGTTTGAATACATTTGATAAATGTGTCCCTAAATGCAACAAAAACTGAAATTTAAATAAAGGCATTAATTAAATCATGAACTGTGACCTTGTACATATTTCTGTTTAATCTGCCTCTGTACTAACTATAATTACCTTTTTATTAATTCAACAATTTATTCACTCAATTTTCCAAGTTATTTTCTAACTTTAGATTAATTTCTGTATTTTTATACAGGAAAAAATATGTTTGTGGAAAGAAATGGGGGGAAATACATACGGTAAATAATACAAAAATAAAAATAATAAATGTATAAATAAAATAAATGCAGAAAAAGATTAAACATATATTATAATATACTAATACATAAAAAAGAAAATTTAATGGATAAATGTATTAATGCCTACATGTATTTTATTCTAAGTCCATTTATGGTATATTAATTTACTTACTGAGCCATTTATTTCTAACTTCATGTATTTTCTGACTTTTTTAGGTGGAACGTGTTTGAAACAGGTGGAAGTTGTCACACAAGCAACTTTTCCACCAATGATCTTCTAACTGGCCTATCGATCTATTACCAGTGCAGTTACACACACACAATATTCTAACTAACGACGTTTCACTTTACATGAAGATACACAAAAAGAGTAAATAATAATGCAGTTATTAATACATGACTCATCATTCATTTGAGATGTATTGGACACTTAGTGATTTTAAAAATGGAGTCTACTAATCAATCCATATCGTATTTTGAGAAATATCTTATGAGTGTAAATAGTTTATATGTTAATACCATACATCAAAATGTTCATACATTAATCCTACATTGTTAATTAACATGATAAAAGAAAGAGGCGTAAAATATTTTGCCATTCTCTACATGATGTCTACTGTACATGATGTTGTAACTTCTCTCTGACAGAAAAAATGTGTATATATAGTTTTCCTTGGAACCTTGTTCACGTGAAAAAAAAAGAAAAAAAAAAAGTGAGGTCACCATTTTCACATTGTGTACTTTTAAAAACTTTCCTTGCACTCTCGGTGAATCTCGGCCTTTCTTGTTTCCACCCCCGCCACCTCCTGTCCACTATTGATTGGCTTTTCATCTGCTCAACATTGCATTTAAGCCACACTTAAGGCACCTAAACGGTTCAGAAAGCTCACTTCTGTGGGTTGTGCTTTTTAAGGAAAAAAAAAAAAAAAAAACTCTGACGCTGCATTCTGCCACGGCCTCGGGGGTGGGATGAGAAATATCCCAATTAATCAGTATGGTGGGGGAAAAAAAAAAAAAAGGAAAAATAAACCCTTGAGTCAGGTCCACTCCACGTCCCCTTTAATCAAATCCACCCCAACTTCCCTTTAATCACAGCACTTTTCTCTAATGCTAAATACTAAATAAAGCCTGGAGGGCACGAGGGGGCGAGAAAATCCCCGGGAGATGGTCTGTCATCAGTTGAGCTTGTTACTGGAGTGGAAAATTAACCTCTTCATAGGCACCTGACACAGATATGGAGCGAGGTAGAGACATAGGTTTATCGAGTGCAGGCGGTACATCTTGTCATTTGTATGCATTGCGGCGCCGGGCCCTAGTTAAATCGCGCGCATTTGTGCATTCTGTGTAAGCCCGCTTCTTCTTTTCCCCCTAATAAGCCTCTTCTACTAAAATCCCCAACCCCGCTCCTCTCACTCTCTTCCCCCCCACACTGCACTGAATACAAAAAAAAACAAAAAAAAACTGCTAAATGAACCATATTTGTTGATTAGCCGACATCTTGTTCTGTCGGTGTACACTTTGCATCTACCGCTGCAGGGTCTCCTCCTTCTAAGAATTTCTGGAGAGTGAGGCAGGATCTCTGCAGAAGTGACATGTGTCAGGACTTCAGATGTGTCTCTGCGCGGCTTTACTCCATCTCAATGATGAAAGCTCCGGCAATTGGCCTCTTCGTAGCGAGAATTTCCTCCACCACTCTCTCTCTCTCTCTCTCTCACACACACACACACACACACACACACACACACACACACACACTTGCCACCAGTGTCCTCATTAGGGCTTCCTGCCACTTCAGCACTTTGTATCCTGTCTGGTTTTTAGCGGAGCCAATTTAAATGACTTGCTTGTAGATTTGAATCATTTATGGGTGAAGTTTGGCATTTGTAGGCCATTCCTGGATTCTCCATTATACACAGTAAGTGCGCATAGTGATGAAAAAAAAAGCATCTAGCATGTATGTATGTCAGACAGGTAAGAGTTGCGTAACTGTTAGAGACAGTTGTACCTCGGCTATAACGTCGACACCACCAGATGCGTGAGTGCGATTACTGATTTTAATGAGTCAGGCCTCCGTCCCTGCTTTACTCTGGGGAAATTATTGTGACTGGTGTGAATAGAGAGAGAAATCCAAGTTGCAAGTGCATATACGGATACTGTTGCTCTCATTAAAGATTTGCTCTGACTTTACCGCAAATGTTTCCAACAATGTTTTTTACACCCAGAGTTTACCCTGATGCATTTCCTTTGGTCGCCTGTCACTACTTCCAGGATAAGGATTTCAGCAAACGAGACTAGACTAACCCTCGAACATTCATGCCTGAGTCAACTCAGATGAGACTGACCGCAAAACCAGTTGTGTCTATTTACTTTACTTGCACAAGGTTTAAACTGCCTGATTACTGTACTTTGCTAGCGTGCAATGCACTCATTAAGGTAATCAACATCACGATGCATAAACACCCACGCCGGAGGTCACTTCAGTAGTCAGGTTGATAAACAGGAGTGAAGATGAATTATTTTCTTATTCCAGAAGTTAATCTCTGAGCTCTCCTTCGATCAGTAAACACCTCTGATCAGAGCAGAATCGACTGACTGGGTGTTTCTTCCACCAGAGGGCCGGCTCTGTCTGCACTCGACTCTCTCCTCTAGAGCTGGTCGGCTCCGATCAGATGAGCTGTTGTTATGCCCCCCACCTGATTTCCAGCGGTTTAACATTACTCATTAATGTAGGTGTGTATTCAGGGGTGTGTCAGTATACTCTGACAGACTGACTGATTGATTTTTTTTTTAGACACTTCAGGTTATGGGACAAATATCTGTTGAAAACAACACTGACACTTTATTATTACTTGTTCATCCCAATAATTATGTCAGAAACTTGATCTGGCAAACCTAAAGCATTTTCCTCTGCACATATTCAGCAGATATGAATAAAGCATTAGCATTCACTTGTGTTTGTGGCCACATAATGAATGTCAGCCCAAAATTCTTTCTCTTTTAGCTCTGTTTTTGGTCTCCACTACCTCCACCTGGATGATATATCTGGCTCGTTGGCTGCCGGGCAGGTAAGATGGTCTTGTTTTGACATGAGCAGAGCTTCTCCACTGAAAGCACCTGCCTGTTACAGCTAAAGAACGATGCAGTGAGAGGGAACCAAAGCAGCAGTGGCGCACTCGGGATGTTTGAAGGGCAGGGGCTAAAAAATAAATAAAAAGGGCACCAACACAAAGAAAGTTGGGATATATTTAGTGTGACCAAAGGGCACAGCAAAAGGACTATAATTTGCACACCGGAAGGGCACCCTAGAGAGCAGTTTATTATGTTTTGTTTAATATAGGGGCATCCAAATGGGCACTTTTGCTGCATTTCTTTCAAATGTGGGGGCACTTTCCCTCCCCGAGTCCACCAGTGCAAAGCAGTGAAGTTGTGTCCCGAAAACCAAAACAAGAGAGCTGAAAGATACCATGAAGTCAGTGATATGGCTCAGGCATGTGATTATGCCGAGTGCAGTACTAACCACCAAACCAACACATGAAATAGTGTTTCTCTTCCTCTACAGAATGCGTTTCTGACCCTTCTTTCTGCATTTCCCTTGAAA
Organism: Acanthopagrus latus; assembly: GCF_904848185.1. NCBI lineage: Eukaryota > Metazoa > Chordata > Actinopteri > Spariformes > Sparidae > Acanthopagrus > Acanthopagrus latus. The sequence continues at coordinate 8,559,412 of NC_051061.1, read as the reverse complement.
CTCAGTCCATCCCTTGTTTCCTCTCTTTCTCTATGTTGGGATGTGAATCACTGCTAATGTTAAGATTCTATCTCTCGAGTGTGCTTAACCTCTGCCCCACCCATCCGCCGCTGTTTCCTATCTCCCCCTCTTCTCCCTCTTTTCATTCACGCACAAGCACTGAGTCATAGCACATAATACACAGGGAGCTGCGCACACAATTACGGGAATATGCATGCATGCAGAAACCCGAGAGCCGACTCGTCTCGTCAGATGACTCGCTCTGCTAATGTGGGTTTTGTGTAATTTGCAGGGCAGAGCTCTAATTTTGTCATCTCATTGTGAACGTGTCACCTCGGTTTTTCCTGATGTTGTTTGTGCGTGTGGGCGGGTCTCTTGTCTGTGTGTGTGGGCCAGTTTAATCCGACGGTGCAAATGATGTTTGACGTTAATGAAATGTTTAATGAAGCCATGGCCAGAGGGCAGGTGTGGAGAGCCACATGAACGCGTGCACACACACACACACACACACACGCACCTACATTTGTAGACATACAAAGTGCACGCAAATACGTGGATTGTGGCCTTATCACACACAAGTGCAGCTACACGTGCACGTACATCTCGCGTGCACACATGTGCACTCGGAGGCATTATAAAAGGTCCCCGTCATGCTAAACAGAGGCGACAGGAAACCACCACCGTCTCTGACATCCTTTCCACCATCGCTCAATCCTAACACTGTCAGCACCAGGAGAACAAAAGCATTGCGTTGTTTGTTTATAAGCTTACAATGTCTTTTTTGTGTGTTTTGTTTTGTTCTTTTGTGTATTTCAAGCTCCAAATCAAAATGTTGTTGGCAGAAGTTTAGAAGTGGGTATCTGAAAAACCTCCAAAAATATCTGCAAGGTGAGACGGATACAATGGAGAACACATGGGTGAATTTACATTTTAATTTGAGTCACGGACCAATTCATGCTTAGAGCCTCCCCCTCCCATTTGAATATCCTCTGTTACCTTGCAGATGTACTTAGCGCCGTTTCTAACCTTTCACACTGCCTGGGCTCGCAGGGTCAGAGTTCTGTGATTTGCAAAGACCTGAGCAGCTGGAGAGCCGCCAGGGGCTCCTCAGGCATGGCACCTTTGGTTCGTCTGAGGCAAAGTCCACAGTAGCGCTGGGTGTTTTTTATTCTGCTGAGCTGTCTTCGTTTTGGCTGTCTAATCAGCAGCCGGTTGGACCTGGATGACGTGAATGCAGTTAGCCACAAAATGAAGAAAAACAGCAATGTTCTGAGCCCTGAGTGCCGTGTTTGAGGATCAGCCGCCCTTAAAGTCTGATGACTAAAGTGTTTCGCGAGTTTTCGTCTTGTTTTGTAAGTGGCACAAGTAGCAAAGAGACTGTACAACAACTAGTCTGACTCCACCATATGTAGACTGTTGTATGTACTGTTCGTGTATGTCACACAAGACAATTGTGATTGGTTGTAAGGATTACAAACCAGGCTGAGTGTTTCTTCACCTGTGCCAGAGAGACACATCACTCAGGTTGGCCGGATGCGAGACTATGCTACTGCTTGTATTTCGTTGCACAAACCCTGTGTCTAAGAGTGATGAATAAATTACCCTTGTATCTTGTACTTGTACAAAAATAGCAGTGTGGTTCGCGAAAAATAATGCATGACACAAGGCTAATGTCAAGTGTCTCTGTGCTGCGTGCACTTCATTCACTTCATCCTGCAGGGACGTGGACTCGGGTTGTTGTGACTTCGACTGGGTTCGAAATTCCTAGTTTAGTGCCCTTGAGCAAGGAACTGGCTCAGATCAGGTGTCGGTCCTGGGAACCGTACATTGGCTGTCCATCTGCTCCTCCAGGATGAGTTTAAGAGATTTGTCTTCTTCGTCTTCTTCATCTTCTTCTTCTTTTTCTTCCTCTTCCTCTTCTTCTTTAACAGTGGTCATGAACCAGAAATATGCACACATATGCATCTCAAGAGCCGGAATCTGTTTTGAGATGTCCTGCAAACAGGCAGAAGAAATCAAGAAATAAATATGTTTTTTGTTTTGCATTTATTTTAATGGATATCAATAATTGGATACATTGAATTCACTGTACTTTTTTTTAACCAGTTACCTGAACTGGCCTTTAATCCAATTATTAGAAAGGTAATATTACCTTGTCTTTTTCTCTATATAAAGACCAGATATTGCAGAAAAGACTGCAGTATCTTGAGGAGGAGACTTCAATTAGTTGAACCAAGGACTCTACTCGATTTGACTGGGCACAACTTGTGACTTGACTCACCTAAAAAAGAATGACTTGGGACTTGCCTGAGACTTGAACCAAATGACTTGTGTCATGTCCTGTCCTGTTATTTCTTGGCCACAATGGTTGGCCTCTCCACTTGGTCAGTGTTCCAGTTTGCAAGATTGGCAAATGCAAGCTCTGAGTGGAGAACTGTTCTCAAAACCCCACAAAATCAACAGAATTATGTACTGATGTCCAGAAGGAAAATAAAAAACTTTATGACTCTGATGCCACCATGTCAAAATAACTCTGTGAAAAGAGCCCTCTTGGATCGCCCTGATGGTCGATTCATTTTGATACAGCGCCCTCTAGGGTGCCCTTTCTGCATGCTGGTCATCCTGAGTCTGTGAATAAGGTTACACAGCAAAAACATGATTCTCCTTCAAAAGAAACAAAGCTCTAAATGAGCGGAAGATTTAGCTGAAGTTTGCACGTGAGTTCAATGTTTTGCACACTGTGTAAAGAGAACCAGAGATGATGGCATTACTGTTGTAGTGGTCAGGTTGCGGTTTGAGAGTTGGAGGAAAAACCAGCTCCTGGCTGCTAAAAAAGATCGCTATTAGCTTCCAGATACACCCAAAGGAGGTTTTCCTTTCTCTCAGCTGAGGCTCTCGGCTTGTTTTCATGTATTATTTTCCTAATGTGAGCCTGAGCAAAACAGAGAACGACGGCTAAATAAATAAAGAGTGCTGGAGAATTGCCAGTTTTGTACGCAGCGTGTGTGTGTGTGTGTGTGTGTGTGTGTGTGTGTGTGTGTGTGTGTGTGTGTGTGTGTGTCCATGTTGCTGAGGTGCCTTTGAGTGAAGCACTTATCTCTGAACGGCTCCAGCTGAGCTACTTGTCATTAACAGCGAGGTGAAGCTCCCAGGTGTGAATGTGTCTGCCTTTGAGTGTGAAACAACAGGCAACACACTCAGCAAACCCTGCTCCCTGCTCCAAGTGAATGAAATTTTAAAGAAAGAAAAGCAAATCCAGAGGGGGATACACGTGCAAAAGATTAGCATCTTATTTGTCCTTGGAATGAGCGTCACCGGCATCATGAGTGCGGCCCTACAGGAAAGGTGGTGGTGAAGAAAGGACTGTGCGGAGAATGGGTTGTGACTCATGGGAAAATTGCCTATGCATTTACCGTGAGCCCATTACACGCACAGCGGTGAACGCACGCCAAAGACAATGGGAGAGAGCGGCAGCAAGAGAGCGCCGGGAGGGCGGGAAAAAGAGTGAGCGAGATAGCGAAGTGGAGCAGGTGGGAGGAAAGAGAGGAGATAAGACTGATAGAACAAAAAGTGGTAAAATGCATGTAGAGGGGAGTCATTAATCTTTGAGATGCCCCCTTCCTCTCTTGTTCTAAATTGCCTGCTATTTATAGTCTGCCGATGGGGTTGCACCCCGGTGTCGAGGATGTTCTCATTGGTCCAAAGAGGGGTCGGAGGTCAAGTGATTTAACTCCAATCTCAGACTGTGTGTCTCCTTTATGTGTGTGTGTGAGTGTGTGTGTGTGTGAGAGAGAGAGAGAGAGAGAGAGAGAGAGAGAGAGAGAGAGAGAGAGAAAAAAACAGAGGGAATGTGAGATGATTTAACTCCAAACTCTGAATGTATGTCTCCTGCGGCTTCATTATCCAAGCCGGAGAATCGCACACTGAGGCAGCAGAATCACCTTTTAATGGGTCTATTTTCAGCGAAATGGAAAGGAATGAGGTAATGCAACGCATGCACACACACACACACACACACAATTGAAAAAAAAGGCATTTGCAATCAGCAATAACAAAAGCTATTCTTTCGAGAGGCATCAGGACAACTTTTTCGGCGAGCTTTGCTGTTTGTGAACTTACCAGTGAGATGAGCGCATCATTTAAGTGGACACCCTGAAATAAGACCACGCCCTCGGAAAAAAGCCCAGTGGAAGCAACAGCAACAGGCTGAGAAAGAACTCATTAGACATCACACAGAAATGATGGGGAAAAAATCACAGCTCCGTATTTTAGGGATGCACACGACCAGTCGATCATACGAGTTGGTTAAACTTTATTATTTTAGTAATGTACATATTCAAATTTCAGCCAAGTGAAATGTTGGCTTTATAAAAAACATATAGTTTAACCTTATAGATCAAATTATGCTCCACTCTACCAGGCTTCTTCCTGCTGAGTGTTTTTTTTATTATTTTCATTTCATATTTACTAATTTCACCACTGTTACCATTCATGACCGGCACAACAATATGAGCACAGCTAACGGACTAGATAACTCCTCATTTTAACTGTCTAGTCATGCCATAACACTTTGATTCCTCTGATTCGGCTCATGCCAGCCATTTAAAGCTGAAACCACATTGGGCGGTTACGATAAAAACAAAACAAAACAAACTGACTAGCCCACAAACAAGTGCATACAAATTGTTGGCAACTCACCAAAAAAAGCGTCTGGATGTTTCAGCAGTCTTTTCTTGTTCCCAAATGTCCAGGATATCCATTTTGGCAACATATTTTGTACAAAACACAGTATTCCATGGATAAACAGCAACAAAATACAAAGCATATATACTTGTTCTGTGGCCTGCAACAACCAATGAACGATTTCTCAGACGGGAGACCCGCTGTTTGTTTCATCCACATTGTCCTGAGCCGCCGCATGATTGACGCATCATGTAACCAATGAGATATCAAGTCCAAGTTTGTGTCATTTTATGCACCTAAGTACTTGTTTTTGGCTATTTATACACACAAAGTCAGCTTAAATGGGGAAATAAGGAGCTGAGAAGGTCACTTGTAGGTCACATGCAGGCTTATTTCTGCATTCAAAAGTTTAGACAGGAAAAATTAATGAATAATTCAGTGTGTTCAAACTCCTATCACTTAATTACAGCAGCACTTACAGAGCTTCTGTTTTGGGAAATAAATCAGAAGGTAACCTTTCAGAAGGGCCCAAAACCATGGCTGTACTCCAAATGGTTCAATATCAGCTTTGACTTTACTTTGGGCTAGACTTGGATAGGCGTTTTAGGATAATTTTACATACATTTTCCAGGAAGGGTAACAGCTAAACGTCTGTTTAAAATGTCACGTAGATTAGCCATTAGGAAGATTTTTCGCAAGTGACACGGCCTTGGCTCGTTGAAAGAATTTGAAACCCAACTTTTTGTGCTGTGCTGCCCCTTTCTCCCTCCTCTTAGGCACCCAAAAAAAATGCTATGCTATGCAGCCACAGAGGCGGAACAGAACAAGCGACAGCAATCAGCTTGAATGGTTTTATAGACATTTAAATCAAAGGTGCAATGAGTCACATTTCGATTGATGTTAAATTAAGCGGCTGTATTTCATACTAGTCTCCATACATCCAGTAGTGACTTTGGAATTTCCCAGGTCTCATTTATGGTACATTCTGTGTGGGTTATTTATCTGACAGCTCATGTGCAAATTAAATGCAGTCAATAATTAATGACCAAACACAAAAAGCAGACGCCGTAAGACTGATGGGGAATTATACCTAAGTGGACGTTAAAGGCCACGCAGCTCCTCGCATGTGTCAGTTATGCTTGATGACGGGAACTCACAGCGCCAACAAGACTCATATTCATGTTGTCTAACAGAATCAATTAAACTAGCAGGAGGGTGAGGGGAGGTGTCAGTCAAACACATCTGTTCACAGCCACACAAGTCTGAGGAGATTAACTTTGTGACTCACCTGCACAGGGCTTAGAAACCATTCTTAAAAGAGTAATCAGTAATAATGCGTTGATAATGAGTCAGTACTATCAGTTTGTACCGAAGAGAGATCCCGGTTAGACTTACATGCTGTGTGACTTTGAGGAAAGAGGAACATGTCTCTGGAAAGAGATCTTGGTATCTAATTTTTTTTTTTACAGAAAATTCTCAAGGTTTCACATTTTAGAGGCATGAAAAATCCCTCCAAATGCCCAGTTAAGTTAGTGCGGTCGACAGCTCAAACAGCCACGTCCTTCATGGGGGGAATTCTTTGGGTTTTTTTGGGGTTTTTTTTTTTAAACAAAACAGCTGCCACAAATGAACTGCAGCAAGCAAAAAATCCACATGGCGGCTTAAAAAAAAAAAAAAAAAAAAGTTTCCCACTCCCTCATCAGTGTCACAGCTCGGTTCCATGCCAGGCTCGGGCAGCCGGTGGCCTGGAGGGACAGCCGTTGTCACGAAAACCAAAGTGCATGTGAAGGCCAATCAGACGAAAAACCCCCGGCCCACGTCAGGTCCCATGATGTCTGCACTTCACCCGCAATGAATTGTTTGTGAGCGCGTGTGTGCGTTTGTGTGTGTGTGCGTGCTTGTACGTTGGGTAACGACACACCCGCTGGCTGTGGTGTCCATCTTGGCCATGTCATCGTATGCTGACCTGTCTCTGGTGATGGTATGTGACACCCCTCTCTCCTCTGCCTGCATCTCCTCTTTGTTCTATGTGACATTGACACGGTTATAGACATCAAGTGTGGTAAATTGTCTCCGCAGAGTTAAAAGGAATTAGTGACTTTGTGCAAATGTGGACAATCTTGTGTGTGCGTGTGTGTGTGTTTTCAAGCCCGCAGGACCTTTGCAAACTGGCAGCCTGTTTGTTTAGTGGTTGTCATTGATTATGCAGAAGATGATGTTGCTTTTAATTGCCTCTATGAAAATGTATCCTGACAGCATGACAGTGTGTGTGTGTGTGTGTGTGCGCGCCTATGGGTCTTCTGCTCTACATGAAGTGGAAAGTTTGGTCCTTATTCGACCTCAAAGTCTGCAAGGCAAAAAAGTAGGACGCAACAGTAAGTACACATTAGCACAGACACACCACCAAGCACTCAGTACATTCATAACAAACCTGGCTAAAGCACAGAGAGACACAGATGCTAGACATGGTCCAAATCTGAACCAGTTTGAAACGATTGCCGCTATGACTGAAATCTTTGAAAAATAAAGTGTCTTTTTTTTTTTTTTTTTTTTTTTCCCCCAGACTAGTCACAGTAATGATCCAAGAGACAGGAACTAACATTGGCCCTGGTAGTTTTTGTCAGACCAGGCAAAATGTTCCCAAGCATACCATTTTATGAGTTCCATAAAGCAATATCAGGCTATGTATAACATATAAGCAAAGCATTAGATATCAAGATAGCAGTAGCGTGGAGGGGCAATGATTAGTCGCTAAAAAACATTTTCTTCATATACCTTAACATCATTCCAGTCCTTTTTCAAGTAAATCACTGTTTTTCTAGCTTCTTAAATTTATGGATTTTCTGCTTTTCTTTGTCATTTATGATAGTAAATGGGGAATCTTTAGATTGTTTGAAAAAAAAAGAAGCAAAATGAAGATGTTACTTTGGGCTCCGGGAAATTGTGATGCGCAATTTTAACAATTTGTTGACATTTTATAGACTTAAAACAGCAGTTGGTACTATAGAAACCAGCAAGAACGAGACGAATTTTAAAAGCAGCACTTTTCCAATACATTAACACCTTCTTACTCCAAACTTGTCAAAGACGGCAGCTTGGTCTGTGGCCTTCAGCTTCAAACTGTGTTGCTCTACCTGCTCCGCTTGCATCAGTTTTCCACGCGAAGGGCTCTGCGGTCAACTTTCTAACAATACATAATGTCTGGTTGGAATTTCTAAATAAAGCCTGCTGACGAAAGTGTTTTTATGACATATTGTGACTTTTGCTATGGAAACAGCAGCACGTGAAGATGCAGTGGCTGGTTGACAGTCCAAATCATTTTCTGCCTTTTTTGCTGAAACACGTATCATCAAACACTGCAACATCGTTTGACAAGTGCCAAGAGCCAGGCTGATCCAGCTTGGTTTAAGGCTGCTCCTGGCTAATGTCCGGTCATAGGAAAAGGAAATGGACGAATGGGACTATGCCCACAGACACCCGTCTCCACCACAACATCTCGGATCAAGCAGTTGATCTCGACAGGCGGACCATGTTTCAGGCCCACAGAGCTCAGGACTACGGCTGGACGATCAGAGCTGGACTCCTTGTTTATAACACTGATGCACACAAACATCCCAAGTTGATGGTCAGTGTTTACCTGATGTCAAACTTTTTGATGGGAAGATGGCAACCATATTATCATCACCATCATTTCCAGACACAGTTATTTGCATATAAATAACTGTATATATACGAATATGAAATTCCATTTCGTTACGCGACCCTGTGGTCCTGCTTAACGATGATTAAATGACCCTGCACCGCTCTGACTCTTCTTAATGATGACAAGCAGTTGCAGTTTGGTTTGGATATTGCAAACATCGGATTGCTATTTGATCACAGGTGCAGAAGTATCCAAGAGCGTCCTATTCAGCATCACACTGAGCCTGTCACATTTTAGCCAGATGTCCAAAAAGGTATAAATATGTCATGCCCACCGTAATAATCTGAGTGTGTGTGTGTGTGTGTGTGTGTGTGTGTGTGGGAGCGATGATTTGGCTCAGCGTAAATATTGCGAGGGGTTTCATTTTGTATTTTTGCTGTGTACAGCAGATAATATCAGGAACCAGCTGTCATTTCAGCATCTTACAGTCCCTCCTCCCATCCTGTCTTTCCTACCTTTTCTCCATTCTCCGGCAGTCCCTTCTTTCATGCTAGACTCCTCTCACGCCGTCATTAAGTCATTGTTGTCCACGCCCCTGCAATACGAGCTCCGCGCGGAGCTTCCGGGGGGCTTATCTCCACATACTATGCAACCATCACGCCGCATGAACGCATAAACGTCAGCGTCGGGCAGATGCAGTCACAAGCGTACTGTGTGTGCTAACAAGTGCGTCGCTATAGGGGGAGCAGCCCTGCCTCCCCTGTCACTACCTCTCGCTCTCCTCCTTTCATCTATCATGTCATTATCCGGCCTGCGCTCGGCTGCTGCTCTCATCGCACTTTTCCACCCCCAATTTTCTGAATACATGTGTCCTCCAGATGACAGACACCGCTCTGGATCAAGACGCAACGTGCTCTTCTTTGTATTTTTTTCTCCCCGTGAGCCTGCCTTCCTCTGAGACGCGTTCCCCTCCAATAACGATTCCCCGCAAAACTTTTCCTTCTGTATACCTAGCATCTTTTCCAAAAGTGAGGGCAAGCAGGGGGGGGACGCAATTGAACTACCCGACGACACATCCTTACATACGCGTCAGCCCCGTCAGGTTATAGGTGACCGGCTGCGTGTACTCACAGCGGCTGCTGCTGTTGCCGCCCTTGTAGTTTGTTGTTGAAGCTGTTATTTCAGCTTTCGTTCGGATGCAGCCTTCTGGGGATGGTGTGCTGAATCAAATATTTATGCTGGCAAAGAATGGAAACATCAAACTCTAGGAGCCTACTTCCAGCACCGCGGTGTACATGTGCGTGCGCTCGCTGTGTGGTAGGGAAGAGACAAATAAATGTGCTTCTTCTGTGTTTTTGTGTGCTTCTTGATTTTTAAAGGCGCACTGTGTCGTTTTGGAAAATAAATTCAAGCTTGGAACTCTAATATTTACAATATCATTGAGGTTATGATACAAACTCATAGAACTGAGTAAACAAGCTGTTCTCAGAGGAAAATACTGTTTGAAGCTAGAATGGTGGCAGGGTCCGCCACATATAAACAAAGCAAAACGGTATTAAACTGCGTGGTTCTTTAAGGGCAGTTTGTTTATACGGTTTATGTAGTCATGAGTCATGATGCAGGCATCAAGAAAAGATCTTTCTCTTCTAATTAAAATTTCCTCACAAACTACGTAGTGCACCTTTAACCCTGAGTAGTTCATGATTGAGGTTTATGAGTCATAAAGCGGAAAAAAGAAAGAAAATACCTTAAGAAAATAACCATTTTCCTTCCTGCATACATAATAAACTGGAATAATTCCTGGGTTTGCTGTGGACATGTTCATTTTGCTCACTCTGGTGTTAAAGACTATGTTATCCGAGCAAAACTACTGAACTTCCTCCACCGTGTGTCTTCTCGTAAAAGAATCCCAGCTTGACCTTTTGATTTCCATGTCCATGTCTCTTTGCTCAGGCAACCTGAAGAAATACGGCTTTTAGGTTGAAGGTTTTACTGTTGAAAGCGCGCTCGTTGAAATATTAATGCTGGATCTTGTCAAACAAGGATGTTGCATTAACATTCTTAACGGAGTCGTCTTTCGCAGCCCTCCACCGCTCCTTTTTCCCGTGTTTGTGTTTTATTTTGTCGAAGCACGGAGGGCATGACAGGATTAAAACGGACCATCAGCTGATTCCCTGTGGCATCGGAAGAGCTCCATTTGTTATGATACAGAGATACAGAAATAACGCAGACGAGGGGATATGGACTGAAATCGAACACACGAAGTCACAACAGGCAATTTGATTCGAGTGCTTTTCTTCTGTTTTGAAGACTGGATGGATTCAGCAATAAAGATTTGAAACAGTAACTTGAAAAATAACATGAAGATTCTAAAACTGCAAGTTAGATTAGATTTCCAAGCCCTTTGCAATCTAATGAAAATGTATTAGTGCTGCTGATTTCTCAGTTTACTTATCTGGGAATGTTTCATGAGGCCAAAGGTAATCGTTTTGTATTGATTGTGAGGGTGAAAAATAATACATAGCCCAGATATTGTAATAGACACAATATGTAAATGTTCAATTCAGCAACCCCTCTTGATCAAGAGGCACTGATCCAACTGGGTCCTTTAGAGGTTGTAGAAAGCAGACCTGCATATTCAAACCCAAAAGAATAGTTACATTAGTAACAAAATAGTAAGATTTTAGGAACAAACTTACTTGTTATCATTTTGAGAGTAAAATAAAAAGATGAATACCATCCTCATATCTGTGCTAAACATGAAACTAAAGTTAACTGCCATTGGCAGTTGGTGAGGGTTTTTGTTTGTCTGTGTTTTATTGTAGCGCCTCTCTAGAGTGTGTGACTATAGTGAGAGGTGGCTAACCTGTGTCCTTTTAAATATCAAAAGTGGCTTAGGATTTCCCGCTGTGTGTATGATCATTTACTTTTAAATGTAATACTTTTTACCTTTTAGATCACTATCAATACTTATGCTTTATCATGAACTGAAATGTATTTGGGATTACTTTTGTTCCTTTTTAATTACTTTCACCCTTTAAACACTCTTACTTTATCAAACACAGATCACTCTGTCTTAACTTGAAATATCAAAGTATTCAATAACCACACCTGTTTTATGAAAAAGTATGAGTTATTTACTTAGAAAGATTAAACTCACTGGTTAAATGTTTTCTTCAATGGTCTTTGGTGCTTTACAACTCACAATACTGAGTGCACAAACACATTTCAAACACGTGGGCCCAAAGAAAATTTTTTACATTTGTATAAATATGTGGTAACAAAAGAAAATACTGAAGTTGAATAGAAATCTTAAAAAGAATGGGATTCAAAACACTAAAATGTGTCAAATAAAAACATGTTCGAAAAATGTGTTGTAGCAGGTTTAAACAAGATTTAAACAAAATGCGAATTCAGCACTGTGTTTACCATGAGCTAGCTAGCAGCTATCAGTTTACTCTACATGGGCAGTGCAGCGCAGTGGTCACTCACTTTTCTCCAACCATAGACCCATAGATTTTGTCATCATGTTTCTGCAATTCAACAAAAATGTAATCATTAAATCTGATAAGAGTTATTTCTTAACTTAACTTTAAGCGTCTAAAAAGAATATTTAACTAACAAAATGCATTTTCTCACCTTTTAGACTTCAGTATCTTTTTACATTATTCTCACTTTGCCTATATAATCACCTTTACAAATTCTATTCAGTCAGGGCAATAAGGCCAATGATGGGTCTTATTACAACAATTTGATTCCAAAAAAGTACTATTTACAATGCCTGTTAAAAGGTCATGAGACTTAAGAACCAAACCCTGATCATTAAATGCGATAACCACACTAAACTGGCACTTTGTTTCACTTCACTTATTCAGTCTGACATCGACGTCATAGAGCAGTAGCTAGCGTATGACACGTAAATCACCCATCCAGTCTGCTTTATTTCTGGCATGGAAGCTGCGGTTGCAGTCTTGAGGAGGCCGAATAAAGTTTCCCACGTCAATGGATTTCAAGAGTCAACTTTGGAAGCGTATCTAACCAGATTTCATCCACACTTGTCTCCATTTTTGTGGGTACTTTTCCGCCCCGCAGCGCTCTGATTGGCTCAGTTGCAGCTGTCACACGGCATAAAGGCAGATCTATTTGACTTGCTGAAAAAAAACCTAAGCTTTGAGCGAAAACTCCGAGATCTGAGACTCTGACGGTGAAGAAAATAAGGTAGACGCATAATCTAATGTCAAACATAGTCGTGCCTGTGAGACAAAGGGTATGACTCTGGTGTTTTCTTGCAGGCTTAAGCTTTTTTTTTTCTTTTGCACGAGAAATTTGCAGCATTATCTGTAGCCTACCAACATCATGATGTGTAATGAATATAGCTTCCTCTCCCACTGTCTCTCTCAGCATGGGTGTGTAAAGTATGAATTAGTGTAAGTGTCCTCATTTTCAATTAAGAATATGGCCTTTATTAAAGCCTAAAGCAGTAGAGATTGACCAACTGCAGCAGTGAAAATCAAATTCTAAAATTAACTAAATTCCCAACAGAATGTGAATAAGAAGCAGGGTTTTTCTTTACATCATGGTGTCTATGTACTCTGTTGCAGCAATATCTAGTGAAGCTAGTATGTTAACCAGCTAGCCACGACCCGTCCTGGTCTAAACCTAATGTGCTAGTGGTTTAAACGTTACCACTCCACTGGTCCTTGATCTCCCAGTCTGAACCACTAGATGGACCACATTAGGTAACTAAGCTAAGGAGATGAGGCTGTTCTTACATATTGCACCTTAAACATAAATGCAAGAAAAGCACGTTAGTTATGCACACAACTGTTGCTCACTCTATTAATGCCTGGAAAAAAACACAAACACACATTTCCCTGAAGGACTAGTGCTTTTTTAATAAATTCGATTTCTCAAAATAATTACATCCGCCCGTGTTAAATTGCCTCCAGAAGCAGATTCGAGGTGGTCCAAGAATAATAGAACAAAAAAGGAATTTAAACGAAAATGATTTGGACAGGACTCGCTCATCGGCTGAGTGATGTATGACGGCTGATATGCGGGACAATGTGTTGGCAAAATATGTTCAAGCAAGTTCAAATGTGTGTGTCTTTGCGAGTAAGAGCGACATTGCACGTGTGCGGCTAACAGGTGAAATGAGACATGTAATTTGGGTTTTCAGATGTCTGGAGTCGTTTATCCACTTACTGCAAATGCTGTGTTGTCAATGGTCAGCCTGTCGCTCCAAATCACCCGCTCTGAAACACACAGGCACGTGTAAACACAAACGCACACACACGTACACACGCATACGCCTACTCCCACTCACAATTCCTCACCTGTCTCTACAGTGTACACGACATGATTAAGTCATGAACACGAGAGTAAATACAAACACAATGTATGTCGCATTAAGAAAACATGAGTCTGATTTGAAATACTGCCATTTACGGGGCAGCCGTTACACAAACATGTATAGACACACAAATACAGAGAGAAACACACAGCTCCGATTTTAAAGCAGACATTGAAAGTAGTGTAGTGGCTATTTTGAGTTGGATTAAGGCACATCCAAGTCGAAGCACTTGGATGTGAAAAGAGAGGAAGAGATAATGACAGAGGGAGGAAGAGGAATATGTAAGAGAGGCCATAGTGTGTGAGCGTGTGTGTGTGTGTGTGTGTGTGTGTGTGTGTGTGTGTGTGTGTGTGTGTTGTGGCTGGGGATCGAGATAACAGCAACTTTAAAACAACAACCATAAAGTATTGATGTGCTGCTAATTCAGTTACCATCAGCCCCTCTGGCCATCAGTCCCATCTGAAACCGAGTTTAACTGCACGCTAAATAGACAATGGGCCCTCAGACGCACACAAACACACACACACACACACACACACACACACACACACACACACGCACACACACACAAACACCATTCAAACTGGTTCAGAGTTTTTTCAACTTCAGATCAAGAAGGGAATAAGATTACGTGAACATCAACCAGGCCAGATTTCTGCCAAAAAGAAAATGGTCGTATAGGTCGTCTGTGCAAGCACCTTAATACGCTTACTGTTAGGCTGTGACCTCTAGAGGCTGTAGTTATTATGATGGCCTCAAAGGAGGAAGTCAGACGACATAGGGCACATCTCAGTTCCCTTATTTGACCTTTCCACGCAATGCGATCCTCACCTAAACTGGAAGTCGTTCCATGGTTGCATGGTTTCCTCTATTGGAGGGGACTAAGACGCAAGGAAAACACCTAGTGAGGGAAACATGGATAGAAATAAAGGGAACTGGGATATGCCCGTAGTGTAAAGAGCAACAAAGTCTGCATATGGAGGAGGAGTGGATAGTGGATCACTCACACCCAGACTGTCAGCAAAGAGACTGTTGTTCATGCGCCATGTGAAATCGAAAATCAACATGGCACTGCTTCAACTCAAGCTAGCCAAACATAAAATGCTTAACTTACGACGTAATTGGAACGTAACTTAAGTTGTCCGTACTCATTTTAACACAAATTACGATCTTTTCACCACGAGGGAGATGGGAAAGGTCTAATTTTTTTAATGATGTGTCACAATCCGTTCACATATAAGCTAATAAAAAATGACTAATATGTGTAAATTGCTTCCTTTTGTAACATAGAGCCGCTTTAAGGTATGAGGATGTGTTATGGTGGGCTTAACTGTCTGGAGGACTGAGGAAAATACATTGTAACACTTCATTCTTACAACGGCTATAGAGCATCTTATAACTAATAATAAATAGTTTATAATGTAGCTGTAAGCGTTTCTCAGTGAACTCCTCCTGTGGGCCCCCGTTTACATATTCTTAATGTCTAAGAAGCTTAAATTTAAATGCGGCTCATTAATGCTACCTTTATGTTACCCCGATGCAAACAGCTACGACTGCACTGTTGCTCTGAGACATCGATCAAATCACTATTTTATGATCGCGAAGCTGTCTGACGAAAAAAACCTAAATGCAGCGAAACAGCAACACCTGTTTTATTGTTTAATTGGCTGTAATGACATTTCGAATGATCAGTCAGAGAGGAAGTTAGAGGCAACAGGCCCTCTTCCCCCGACTGCCTTGCTGAAGAGGAAACACATTTGGGAGTCATTCTCCCATCCCACTCCTCTCACTTTGCAAACCACCTGCAGTTGCAATTTGCAAATATAACAAATGTGTGTAGCTGAACTCCGATGTAAACACAGAGACTGTTAAACAAGCCACGAAGGGTTTCTCGAGGACCACGGATCAGGAAATGTTAATTGCATAAATGGTGTAAGCTGACTAGAAGTGACTCACTGCGCAGATGTTCAACCTCTGGAAGGTATGCATGACTGTCAGCCTCCAAATACACAGAGGCTGATGAGTAAAGCAGCTGCAGCTTGACATTTGGCCACACTGGTGCTGTGGCTGCAGGGCTGACAGCGTCGATTCGTTGGCATGTTAGTCTGTCCAGATTGATATAGCTCAACAGTCACCCGTCATTACTGATACTGTGTACCTTCCGTTCTCGACACATAATGCAGTTCACAATAAGGGAAGCAGATTTTAACTCGTGCAATCAAATGTACGCTTCAAACGAAGGGTTCAAACAGAAGTCTAAAGCAGGCCTCTCGTTACCAACTGTCAACCGTCAGTTTTGGTGTCTGAAATGACAAATATCGCTGGCTGATTCTACACCACGAGTTGTTTAAAGACAGACTACAGCTGTCATAATCGGTTCCCAAATAGTGGGGAAATAATATAGTGGTAATGCTAGTCTTGATCAGTGTTTGTTTTCTTTTTAATGTAACACTATTGCAGCACTATTTATCAACTGATTTTTTTGTAAACTGCTCTCTATAGACGTCAGCATGCTAACCAGCTAGCCTTGTACATTAAGGTGTAATATTCTGATAGCAAAAAAAAACACCAAATCTCCCCCGGAGCACCCAGTCCAGGCAAAGTCAATTAATACCACCGCTAGCTGCACGATTAACTGAGCTTAGTAGCTGACGCCAGCTACCGCTAGCTGCCGTTGGTTAGTGGTGACTCAGATGTTACGCTGCCCCCCATTTTTTCGCTGTATGAATTTGACCTTTAACAATTGGTTGCTCATTTCATTCCTCATATTTTCCTCTTGTGTTTTTTGTTCTAAAAGCACCATGAAGGTCCAAAGTTGTGTTACAGTTGCTCATTTGGCCACTTCACAGGATAAACACAACTTCTAGGAACAACCTCTGTGTCTAAACGCCCCCAGGCAATCTCAATGATTTTAGTCATTCCCAAACTTTTATTAAGCTTCTCAAAGTGTTGATACGTCCTGACCTTTACAACATATGGGTAAATCAAGATGAGAGTATGCATAAATAATATGCATAAATACATTTCAAACAGGTGAGTCATGCGTGAAGGATTTGACCCTGTCTTTTCTAAAAAGGATGCTTAGCTCTATGAATTGATTCCCTGTTTCTACGGTGTGTGTTGTCGTGTCAATTTTTGCTCCGACAAAGGAGCGATGCTAAAATCTCTTCCAGCACTGTCACACTTTTAATTCTCAGAGCATTGTATGCGAGAAGCTGTTTCCTGTCTTTGTACCATAGCTTGGTCGAGGTTGCTTCTGAGTGAGTTCACATCTTGTACACATTTGTTCTCCAGACATCCAGATGGGCAAAAATGGCAATCAGACCAAGGCCCATTCAATAATTGGGTAAATAATACATCATTTAGCATGATCAAACATAATCTCCCTTGCAGTTGCCATCTGTCCAAGGACCCTTTGTGAAATTGTTCTATATGATGAAGGAGATTGTTCTCATAATTGATTAAAAAAAATCAACTTTTATGTAGTGGGACTTCAAATTCAAATGAGCAGCATTCTGACAAAAAAACATCTACAGAACGCAACAGAAACGCTGCTTTCACTGAAACAACCTGGTAATTCATGGGAGAAAGGAAATAGGGCATTGTGAGGATACGCGTTTCTTTATAATAAAGGTACAATTATTCATAGGATAGGCCTTGAAATGTCATTTATACAACACACATACACAAATGAAACCAACAATCCTGCAGCATCAGCTGGCCCGGGACGTGTTATATCCTGTTAAACATCCCCATCTAGTGTCGGACCAGAGGAGTGCAGTGGCATTGATATTTAATTAGGTGAAGACCTGGGTTAATAGGCTGCAATCATTAAATAAATGAGTGGGTTTGTTTGATAATGATAACCAGAATGTTCGGTCATTTTGCAGCTCTGTCCAAGTTCTTGTAAAAAGAATTTCAAATTAAACTCACTGCAAGCAAGTAACTACTTGGAGGAGCTATTGCAACATAAACTTGCCGGAAAATCATGAAAATTGAGCCTGGATCCAAGGCTTAATCACAAAAGTCAAGCAGGTGAGTGCAGTTTGGGGAATTGTTCTTATTTTCTTCCATGCTGCTGAGAGTTTGATGGGAAGAATGATATAACTTTCATATCTGTTATTCAGATATATACATGTATAGCAAGGTCACACAGATGGTTAGCTTAACATAGCACAAACACTAGAGACAGGGAAGCAGCTAGTCTGGCTCAGTCCAAAGGATAACAGAATTCACACCACTAAACCGCCTTATTTACAAATGACCTGTTGTCAGTTTAATCCATTTTAACGGAAAGGGAACACACACCAAGGGCCGTAATGGGCTGCCGATTCACTGGAAATAGGACATAATCGAATATACATGCTGAACTGTAACTTGGCAGGAGCATTAACTTCCTGGAGTTACCTGACAATCTCATGATGAAGACAAAACTTTAAAGTTTATCGGCGGATTTTGTTACTTTTCACACAGAGCAAGCCCTGTGGTTCCTATCTTCTCATCCAACTCTTGGCAAGGAGTTTGTGTCACCGTGTACACATCGGGTATATTTGGATGTTTGTGTGATGAAGTGCAGAGTGGGTGTAAAAGCGGGGGATTGTATAAGTCTCTCCAAATATGCCAAACCTGTGCGTGTGTGTGTGCAGGCGTGCAGCCGACAGCTCACTGCAGAGGGGGCAAGGACCTGTAGTGGGCCCTCAAACAACCTATAGGCTGTATGGAGATCCAAGACAGATACATGGTTAAACTTACAAAAATGGAGAGGTGGGATGGAGAGAGAGAAATGTGGATTACAGTGAGGTGTGCAATTTCAGCATCATGGACAGTGCTTTGGATTCATCATTAAACAGCGACCTGTGGATAATTAAGCAGCACAACCGCTGAAAGGATATTTTATTTTTTAAACATGGTCGCCGCCATTGATTTACCCAAAACATTTCTCAAACATGAGTTTAAAAAAAAGGTTTAAAAATAAGATGGACTAAACTAGTGCAGTACCCAACCAAGAATAAAAGGCAGCTAAGTACACGGTTGACATTTAGTCACATAATCAACCCACACACTGCAACAGACTACAAGTGTGCAAGCAATGTGTGGTCCGCTGTTACTAAACCAAGTAGACACGGCAGTTAACAACACAAAGCAGCAGCAAAAAGCACTAAAAGGCCAAATAGTCAGCACCCAAAATTCAAGATCACATACATAGAAGTCTTTGAGGACTGACCTAACGTTGAGCATTATATGTTTTATTTACAGCCAAAAACTGGGAGTGGAAATATCCAACTCCTCCCATGACCTCATGGTCTCATCCAATCCTTACTCTCAAAGAGCTATATCTCACATTTGACAAGGAGAATTTTTTCTTAAATTCTCCCAGCTGTGCCAGACACCAGTATTTCCTTGGGGAAACAAAGTTTCCTTTTAGATATATCCCATTGTGTTCAAATACTCCATTTACTACATTTAAAAATAAATGATAGAAGTCTTGTATATGTGGTTACATGATTCCGCTCTGGTTACATTTCATATCCACAAGGTTTACAATAGAGTAGATTCAATTGATGAGTGCACATTCAATCAGTTGGTGTGGATCAACATTCATTTCAGCCACTTATCGTAATTTGTTCACTTATTGCGAAAGAAAATGTGAGGCGAAACAGTCCAAAGTGGGAAAACCATCTGTACCCACTCACTTAACTACAGGGCGTGTGTGTGTGTTCATATCTGTGTATGCATATGCACATGTACTTTTATCTCTGAATGTAGATGTGTGTGCGTGTGTGTGTGTGACAGTGTGAGTAAGTTAAGCTGACAGCTGAAAGGGAAGAGGGGAAAACCAAACAGCAGAGTGGATGATCACCATGTGTGTCAGGAAGTTCTGAAACATCTGCTCTAATGTTGCAATGTTGCAGCCAAATTTTGGAGCCTTTCACTTTTTTCTTGACCTCATAACTGTTTGTTTAAAATGTTCCCTAAAGCGAGGGTTCGCTTTTTTTTTTTTTTCTTTTTTTGTGGTGTTTTGTTGAGATGTTTCTGTTAGAAAGTTATCAAATGTTACATTCAATGGGCCTCAAATTGGCCAATTTTTTTCACCTTTAACTACATTATTTTGCAGTGGATATCGTAATTTTTGTCACTCCTTCCTGTGATTAAAACAGACTACAAAGCTGTATAATCTTCCACAGGGGATTATTAATGCTGTGGGAGGCGGAAAGTTGCATTTCACGTCTCTGACGTTCAGTCGGGCTGCCATTGTTTTGTGTAAAAAAAGATTTTGTCTCTGCTTGGAATGTGGACGTACGATCACACACACACACACACACGCGCAGACACACCCACACGGAAACACACAGACAGAAAAATGCTGCCATACCATTTTTATTGGACACACTAGAAAATACACACACACTCAAACAGAGTTGCCTCTGTCACCTAACTGCCCTCTGAGTGTAACGCTCACACGTAAATCTGCACCTTCACAGTTCATTCTCATCCAATGAGATATCAGAAGTGCAATCAAAAAGATTCAGTTTTAGGTACATTTATTTCACATTTGGCCTGAATGTGCAGCTGTACTATCTGACAGTTTGTTTCTGTTAGCTGGCCTGTTAGGATGATGAAATTCACATTCAAGCATAAAACTTGCAGACAAGCGTGTGGTGGCTTGTCAGAAAAGAATGCAAAAGTAGATAAGGAAGGAGTGAACCGTGGGAAGGAATTTCAGATGAGCTCATCTTGGCTGTGCATATGACATTTCCGAGATTAGTGGTCAATTTATTTTACAGATTCTAACTGATCCGTCACCTACATGGAAACCAGGATGCAGTGGCTCGGTGAAAGTTGTACGGACGGTGTACAGGTGCTTCAGTCGATCAGGAAAGACCTCAAAAAAGGACAGAATACCTGCGGGCCAGTCCAGATACACTCCAATGGTACTTCTGTGGGTATCATCAATGAACGTCATACAGGACCCATTATGATGAAAGCTCCCATCAAGAGACCAGCACCAAGACTTCTCATTCTCTCCCAAACTAAATTCACCTGAGCAGTCTCCCACCCTGTCCATACTTTTGTATGCCACTCCAACTCCATCAGCAGAAAAATCCTCAGCCTCCCAGTAGTGCCGACCAGTCAGACCCTCTTCACACAGCACTTGACGGCAGTCAAATCTTTCAGGATTATCAGGATGAGGTTGCTTTTCTGTGACATATGTTGCCTTTTTATTCTCCTCAGACAGAATGACATACTCACCTGCTGTGTCAGGGTTCAGTGTCAGCTCACAGGCATCTGCAACCAAGACAGAAGTATCAAATAAGGGTGAGTGTGTTTATATTATGAATCATGTATGAAACTACTGTTAAAGAGCAGGGTGAGTATTGAGTGGAAATTCAATGACATCACAGCTTTAGCATTATCATGTTCTTACACTTTCTCAGTAGCTTCAAGTCAAACCAGAATTCTTCATTTTGGTCCACACTGAAGGGAAATAGAAGGACAGGGGTGGAAACATGAACATCATATCAACAAATGAAACAAATCTTGCAAATAAATCTGTTGATATAATAGCTTGTGCTGTGCTGTAACTGCTGTAACTGTAAGTGCATTTGTTATACAGCCTGTTTGAGCGTACTTGAGTTTCTCCAGACGGCAGCGTGGATCCCTCTGTATTTCAGTCAGCATTTTGACTCCTTGATCCGACAGGTGATTAAAGCTCAGGTCCAGCTCCCTGAGGCTGCAGTGGTCAGACCTCAGAGCTGAGGCCAGGGCGACACATCCATCTCCTGTCACCTTACAGAATGACAGCCTACGAAAATCAAACAAAGTCGCTTTAGACATGTAGTACATTCTGTCCATCTGTCATTTGTTAACGTGACACAAGCATGATTTGGTTAGTCTTGAATCAGGCTCTCCTTCTTTAAAGCCGAAACAAAGCACTCTGAACCTGAGTGGATAATGTTAGCATTATTGTACCTGTCATTGTAATAAAATAATCCCCTGAAGAGAATACAACCAAGATCCTGATTATGTAAGTTTCTCCTACAACATCATTCGATCAGTGTTCAGGGTGACTTATGTATCAAAGAGCTTATGCATGTAGTAAAAATATATCTATTTTATTTAGGCTATGAACAACATAGCCTAAATAAAGGCAAAGGATCTGCTGCAGTCACGAGACATCGCCACAGTCCACTTATAGGTGTGAAGAGCCTGGCTCCTCTCAACTTGGTGCAGTAAAACTGTTGATGAAAGAGCAAAACGGCACAGCTTGGTTTGACTCGGCGTGGCCAAATGTGCTAGTTGAAAAGAGGCAAAGCAGCGAGGTTTCAGATTGCAAACAACTTAACACTCTAAACACAGATCTTTGTGAATCCCTTGATATCTTACACTATGACCCTAGCCTCTGGATGTATTAAAACAGCAGCAACAAGTTGGTAATAATATGGTCGTCATCTTGATTAAAATTCTGACGTCAGGTAATCTGACAATCTCTCAAAGTTCTGCGCTCTGTCAGCTTAAAACACGCAACATCTTGATCCAAGGTGTCGTGGTGGGGACAGGTCTTTATGAAGATGTGGGCACAACAATCTGGTCCCGTTTGGCCATTTAATTTTCCTTCAAACTAACAAAATCCAGGGAAAACTTTTAATCTAAGATTGATAAGCATGACTCATATTCCAACAATCCTCCACTAACCAATGGGTTGGTTCCAACTGCTCAGGTTGCATGGTCAAAAGATGCCATCAGCAGTGATCGTCTCAAAGTCCACTGCTTGATCTGAAAATTTGCACTTTCTTCTCCAGACATCAAAGCTGATGTGATTCCATTGCATGATGGTATCAGTTTTTTATTAAAGTAAGAGCATTATTTGAGAGCGCCTCAAAACTAAGGATTTCATTGCTAATAACGACTTTACTGTAATTGTGGTGCATATCACAATAAAGAACTTGAAAAGCTACTGAATGCACTGACCTTAGCATTTTCAAACGACACTGTGGGCTCATCAGTGCATTGCAGAGCTCGGCCACTCCTGAGTCCAGCAGGTCATTGTAGCTCAGGTCCAGCTCAGTCAGGCAGGAAGGTTTGGAGCTGAGTGCCGAGGCCAACAGCTTACAGCCTTTCTCAGTGAGTCTGTTGTGACTGAGACTAAATGACAAGATCAGATATTAATTCTTTTTTTGCTATCATATTACACCCTTAATAGAGACTTGTTTGAAGTTGTGAAAATATGCAGTGCAATGTATGGAGTCATTTACCTCAATACTGCTAGATTACAGTTAGTGCTCATCAAGCCAGTACAAAGGATCTCCATTTCTGAGTCTTCAAAATTGGTGTAACTCAGTTCCAGCTCTCGCAGGTAACATGGTTTGGATATGAGCATTGTGACCAACTCTTTGCAGGTTTGTGCAATTCCTGAATTTCGGTTCAGTCTTTTGATAAAAAACATGAAAGAGACATTAAATGAGAAAAACAGAAATAGGTCCAGCCTCATTCAACTATCTCATGATCCAAAACGAGTTGGCAGCAGCTAGTGGCTGTGTAAAAGTAGTCAATGTTATGTTAACGTAACTCGTATCAGTGTTGATAGTGCTTACTGTAAAAGACCTTTAGCAACAACGATACACATAAGAAATATGCAAAGACAACAGACAGGTTGTTTTAGAGGGACAACTATTTGTACAGTGTCAAAGCTGAGATTTACCTGAGCTTCTCCAGGTTGCCTAGCCCATCAGAAAACACAGAGGATAATGCACCTCCCAGTATGTTGCCACTCAGCTCCAGGTCTCTCAGATTTGAGAGGATTGACTTGATAGCAGTTACAAAACTCTCAAGTAGCTCTCCGCCGTATCCATGACCTGAGAGGCTATAAGCACAGGCCAAAATATATCACATGGATGTGTATACAAGTTGTGGAGATAATTCAGCCAGGACAACAGTGATGACATCACCAACTAACATGTCGAGGTATCAACCAACACTGTCGTCCCTAATATAACCAGCACGGTAGTGTACTGACTGAAACTGGTCAACAGGTTGAGTCGGGGTCTGCTCTGAGGTTTCAGCCTGTTAAAAGGCAGCTGTTCCTTGCCACCGTCACCAAGTGCTCACTGGGGAATGTTTGGTCTCTGTAAATTAAGGACTACGGTCTAGACCAGCTTTAAACTGTGCTAGGGGGCACAAAAAAGATGAACAAAAAAGAAACAACGTAAAAAAATAAAGTCAAAAATAATAGTTTTACTCACCTCAGTGCTTGTAGTTCACACTGACAGTTCATCAGTCCATCAATCAACACCTGTGTACCACTGGGAACAAATACACTATTTATCAGATGCAGCTCAGTTAGCGGCGAGTTTGGCATCCGAAGAGCTGCGGAGATTGTTTCACAGTACCAAACATCAAGCCAAACCCCTGAGATTCTGCAGAAATTAAAAGAAACAATCATGCATAATCAGATAAAGTTTTAGAAGAATGCAACTAATATTCAATTATTTTCCACTTATATGTGTTTGTTTTCTGCACTAAGCCAACATTTCAGCTCACATTGGACGTATTGAGTTTGTTTCAGTAAAGTCAGTGATAAAGTGATTGCATGCTTAGTTACCAACTCACCTTGCTTTCTTGCTGTTCCTCACAGCTGGGAGTAGCCTAAAAACACCTTTTGCTGCAGGTCTGTATGTTTTCAAGTGGAATTCATCCAGAGGTGTTTTTGACATCAGAATTGAGTCAGCCAGAGCTGAGCACTGAACAGGGGTGAGCCGTGTGTCTGGATTGTGATCTGGATTCAGGAACTGCTCCACAGTATCATGTATGGAACTGTCTTTCAGCTCCATCAGGCAGTGAACAACGTTCAGGCATCTGTCAGGTGAGCAGTCCCCGAGGTCTATTTCTTTTAGACTTTTCTTAACTGCCTCAACAACTGCAGAGTGATCATCTTTCTGTTGAATCAGGCCTTGAAGTAGATCTTGTGTTGATTTTAGAGACACGCCAATCAGAAACCTGATGAACATGTCTAGTTCTCCAGCCTTTCTCTCAATTGAATTAGCTACTGAAATTTCAATCAGCTCATCCAGAGGTAAATCAACTGGATCTGCATCCAACTCTGCCTTGAGCTCTTCCTCAGACCCTGTGAGCAGGAAATCCTTGAGGCTCAGAGAGTCAATTTGTTTACGTGCAAAACTGTGGTACACAAAGAGAGCGGCAAAGTACTCCTGAACTGTCAAATGCACAAAGCAGAAGAGTTTTCTTGTGTTGAACACATACTCTTCCTTTAATATCTCTGTGCACAACCCACAGCAAACTCCTGCTTTGCGTACATCAAGGCCATAGCTCTTCAGATCATCGCCAGTAAAAATGATGTTGCCCCGATTCAAATGTTCAAATGCCATTCTGCCTAGTTTCAAAATGAACTCTTCACTTGACTTGAAGATCTCCTCGGTGTCGATCTCATTCTGGTTGTCATACTTGTCCATTTCTACCTGCATTTGAATGGACAGGAAGCGTGTGTACATCTCAGTAAGAGTTGTGGGTATCTTTATGTTTTCATCGTGAGTTTTGGCCTTTTTTTGCAGCAAGGAAACAAGAACTTTCACCGCAATCCAGCAGAAGATGGGTATGTGACACATGATGTATAAGCTGCGGGACCTCACGATATTGTCAATAATCATTTCGGCAACTGCCTCGTCCTCAACTCTCTTCCTGAAGTACTGTATTTTTTGTGGATCATTAAATCCTTTGACCTCAGTCCACTGCTGTATGTACTTGCGAGGGATGCGCTGAACTGCTCCTGGTCTCGAGGTTATCCAGACAAGAGCAGAGGGAAGGAGATGTTCTCGGATGAGGTTGGTCACCAGAGTGTCCACTGATGCGTCCTCGGTGGTATCTGTCAGTCTTTCTGTTGTTTTGAAATTCAGTTTCAGTTGGCTTTCATCCAGACCATCAAATACGAACAACACTTTGTGATTAGCAAATGTATTTGCAACTGGTATGTTTTTAAGCTCTGGATGGAATTCTCTCACGAGTGTCTCAAGCCTAAACTGCTTCTTCATGACCAGATTCAGCTCCCTGAATGGTAGCACAAAGATGAAGTCCAAGTCCTGATTTGCTGTCCCATCTGCCCAATCAAGGATGAACTTCTTCACTGAGACAGTTTTTCCAATGCCAGCAATTCCCTTTGTCATCACAGTTCTGATAGCTTTCACATCTCCGTCTCTCCCAGATGAGACGCTATTTTCTGTTGTCCTTGTAAAGATGTCATTGCAGTTGATTTTAGTGCCTTCAGAAGTTTGACTCCTCATCTTATCTTCAATCGCCCAGATCTCATGTTCTTGATTGACATGGTCACTAAGTCCCTTTATAATGTGGAGCTCTGTGTAAATTTTGTCGAGTGATCTGACATCCTCATGATCTGTCTGAGTGCCTTCAAACTCATATCTAAACTTTTCCCTTAGAACTGCTTTGTGCTTCTTCTTTACTTCTCTGACGAGATCCTCTGCTGCAATGAAAGAGTTTATGTCAAAATATTGCCAAAGACGCAAATCTTTCGCTCTGACCAGGGCCTAGAGGAAACCCTGGTGCAACATCAAAATGAGACTCCCTTCTTCCCATGTACCACCACCAGCAAAGCATTTTTAAAGGTTTTACTCAAAAACACATCCAGACATGCTGGCAGTCTGGCTGAGAGAGGTGAGCCAACAGGAACTGATAAGAGTTCTGTGAACATTTCCCCCTAAAGTAATGTTCAGTATCTATAGAGTGTCCAGATATCACAAGTCTGTTCCCCCCTCATGCTGAACCACGTTGTTTCCATAAAAACAACACTTCATCTTTCTCACAGGACCAAAATCAGTGGCTGCCACTCCCACTAACAAAATGGCTACCACCATTAGGAGGGATACAAAACCAAATATGTAATTACTGTGGTAAAACACACACAACAGCAACAGTGGAGTGCAACAGCCATAAAACAAAAGGGTCTTCTTCAAAACGAACTAACTGCAGCGCACATAGACCCAGCACAAGTGAACCGAGACCACCACGTCAGAAAATGGACACCTTGTGGTCTCCAGCCACACATGTTACTTTAATGGAGATTGTTACCCAGAAACAAAGTGACCGGACGAACTGGGAAGCCACACCCACCACTCACGATCCAATTATCTGTGTAGTGACTCTGTTCCAGAACACACTGACTGTAATCAAATACAATAAAGCAGTAAAATCCATGTGGCCTCATTAAAAGTGGACTGCAACAATCACCACACAAAAGGTCTCTCTTGCATGCAGATTTCTAGAGACATTAAAGGTTGGAAACATTATGTTGTATACAAAATTGCAGCTCCCAGAGCTAATCTATAGTGTCCACAATGTCTGTGATTGTTTTTGCAAACACAGCTTAACTGGACAAGCTGGGCGACCGTGGCTCAGGTGGTAAAGCGGGTTGGCCAGTGTTCAGAAGCTCAGCGGTTTGAGTGTCCTTGGGCGAGACACTTCACCCACTTTGCCTCGTGTGAATGTGTCTGACAGCTGTATGTTTGAGGTGGTGGTCAGAGGGGCCGTAGGTGCTGAATGGCAGCCACGCTCAGTCAGTCTGCCCCAGGGCAGCTGTGGCTATTATTGTAGTTTATCACATCAGTATGACTGTGTGTGAATAAATCGAACCTGGAATCCTATCAGGTGCTGTCAGACACTGCAGGAGTCATTTTACTTGTCTGAACACAGAACTGAATTGCTAAAGGTAAGCATTTGCCCTGTAGTATAGCCTCAGCATTACCTGTTACCAGCTCTGTGGTGTTCACAAAAGGGGGGATATAAAAACATCTAAGATTATGGAATCTGGATCGATCTGTGGATTAGTGACATCAGTCCAATATCTAACAAGTGAATTAAGTCTGAACTGGGATCTGAGTGGATCAGTCCCAACTCTAACATTAACAATTAAAAGCATCATATTATCATCATGAAAGAGACAAGGGTTAGTCTTTTGTTTTTACATACTTTGACAATGTTGTGGTAGTTTATCCTGGAGGATTCTGAAGAAGGCAGATTTGGCTTTTGTGGTAGTGAGGGTGCTGTAAATCTCTCTCATCTGCTCCTGGCTGATCCCAGCATCCTTAATTCTGGCATACGTCTCCTTCTCGATTAATTTCTGCTGCAACATTTCATCCGCTATCACCATCACTGAGCTGACGCTCTGAATGAGCGTAGCACGGTTGTCGTCCACCCAGGCAGCTTCTTTTGAAACGAGGAACACAAGATGTCACATATTGGACACAGCTACCAATCACAAGCATGCAGCAGGGTGAATGGCCTCTAAAGCAAGAATACACTGGTCTTATTATTGTTATTTTATGGTCACCACAGAGTGTTTGCTCCTAAAATTACTAACTCACCGTTCCCCTCTGTGATGGCTGAATCATGGTCATGTGTTTCAGAGAGGCCAGGACTGACAAATGACAAAACAAATGTGCTTTACAAATGTATCAGTTAACAATGCTGAGATCCCCAAAATAAAACGTTTTAATGATTTGTTTATATTTAATCTCACCTAGAGGTGTTAACTTCAGCCAAGGTGGCCTCATGTAGCAGTGTGCTGCTCTTCTCACTGCAGCCCAGAGTTTCAGAGGCAGTGTCAGTATTTTCTTCTTCCTGCCTACTTAAAGTCTTCTCAATTGTGTCCGTTGCAGCTCCACCCTCCTCCTGCGGAGATGACCTAGTTTGGAGGAGAGCAGACTGTTCTCCATGTTCGACTGTGGTGGAATCTTCAGCTTTCTCTTGGTCAACTTTGTGAGGCTCCTTCTCCTTTGTTTTATCCCTCCTGCATGCAGAGCATCGGCTGCCCATGATGTTATTTCTTCAGCGTCAGCGCTGTGAATTTGTGCAAACATCATTTCCTCAGAGTAGAAAAATTTGCTGACAAAACAAGTCCTGACTGAAGTAATATCATGTTTTACTATGAATTCAATCATTGGATTTGTGCTTATAGAGAAAGCAGCATTTGGTCTGTGTGTGTATTATACAACTCTACAGTAACCATTGTTGTATTAATTTAAATAAAACATGCAATGTATTTGACAGGACTATTCATATTGTGTTAAAATACCTATTTTCACACACAAACAGTCAAAGACATTTTCAAATATGTTGTTTTACCTTTTGGTCTGCGGTCCTGTGGTAAGCTGCAGCAGGAGAGAAGACCAAGATGCCTCTCAGTCAATCAACTTATGAACAACACAGAGAAAGACTAAAACTTTCAGAGACCGGATGTGAGCATTTAGGTGGGCGGCGCTAACTAAGCGTGTGTGTGTGTGTGTGTGTGTGTGTGTGTGTGTGTGTGTGTGTGTGTGTATCTGAGAGAGGGAGAAAGAGAAAGTAAAATGCACCCGCACGAAAAACTCCAAACCTGTCGAGTGGAACAAAGGTCCGTTTGTCTTTATTAAAATCAGCAGCCAGCGAGTCCATTCAGGAATCCACATGTACATTAGGGTCAGACTTTGCCAACTGTCCCGTGTTAATCATTAGCCAGATGTTCACTAACAAGGGCAACATTTTTTGGCAGGGTGTTTTTGTGGTCCAGATGCATCTGAACTAAAGACAGTCTGGTGTATGTTCTATGTAAATAGACATGACTGTCAATCAGGATCAGCATTAGCATTAGCATCAGATTTAGCATAAAACCACGGCCCCTACGAGTTATGAGAGCGAGTTAAAGAGTGTTATGTTCTCTTAACCATACTTGATCGTTGAGGCTATATTCAATTTAGCAACAAATGCAAACATCATTCCCAGGATAAGGAGCTTGCAAGCTAGCTGATCCATTGGCAGGAAAAAAATAAAAGAAATGTGATTAGGTTTTCATTAAAAATCGCCAGATAGAGAGAACTGGTTTATTCCTTTTACCCTATAATAAGCCTTTTATACCCATTCCTTTTCCCATCTGCCATGTTACTGCCCCAGATAAAATCAAACACCTTTTACAAAAAGGGCTTTTAGCATTTTTCTCATATTTTGCAGCCAGGCACCATGTTTCACATTAGTAACTTAGCGTTTTTTAACGTGACCACACCTGAAGCAACGACTCTCTGTGATCGACCTCCTAACTCTGTTGCAAGCCTTTCACATGTCACTCCTTCTTGCAATTATAAACTAATTACAAAGCTTTATAATGTTATTCAGTGGAATATTGATGCTGTGGGAGGCAGAGGATTTTATTTCATCAGTTATTTTTTTGGCTAGAGTCTGTACGCACGCACACACACACACACACACACACACACAGAAAATTGTTGCCATACCATTTTTATTGGACATTTTCAATTTTCAAAATAAAAAATTGTATAAACGTATCACTGCATCACCCGAAAGTCATTTACAAAACTTTCTGTGCCGCCAAATAATTCACCATGTAAAGGAATGTAAACTTTTTAAGATACCCTCATCCCTTAAAAATGACCTGTTCATGTACTGGGGTTTTGCACGTTCAGGGATACTCAAACGGATCCTCTGCATAGTCTCCTTTAGGTTCTTTAAGCTGTAAATTGGATTTGAGCTTCACTGTTTGTTAATCACATCCCAAGTTCTCTTCTTATCCTCCCCTTTAACGTATCTTTGAAAATAGTTATGGAGGTCACCCATTTTCATAGTTAATGGCCAAAAATGTATTCCATAAACCTCCCCTAAACTTGCACGTAAAAGCTTGAAACAATGAAGATGACGAGTGGACCTGCATTTTCGAGCACATGTTTCTGAAAGGGGCAATAATCCATATACGCTTCATCCATTTTACAGGAGGGAAGGGACTGAAGAAGCAGGTCACCATTCTGCCAACACTTCACTTTTGCACTTTAAAGAAAGAATTTGCTCCCTAATCACTCTCTCCCCTCCACCTCTGCTTTCTCTACCTGGATTTTATTTTTATTTTTTTTTCCTTTTCCTCAGCCTCTTTTCATAAGCTCTCTCTCCTCTACTGTCAGCTCTAATCAGGCCACTGTGTGTGCACAGATGTGTGTGTCAGTGCAACTACGGGTGTGTGTGTTTAAGTGGTCTTAGGAGGCCCATCGCTCTGCGCTGCTTCCCCACTGGGTCCTGCTGGTCGGAGGGAGACACACACATACGCGTGGACTACTGGACTAACATTCATTGTGGCTCTAACGACTCCCTTTGCAGCTGCACGCCCACTCTTTAATACACAGCATAATATCAAAGTGTGCCTGAGCGGCAGCACAAAAGAAGGAACCTATGAGCCCAAATGGTTACAAATCCTGCCCCTTTATAGATGCAGGAGAAAATAACTGCAGTTGAATGAACTCCAAATGGTAGCGCAGGTAAGACAAATGTAACCCCAGGGAGTACAGGAAACTCAGCACACAGTCGGCCAAAGGGTCCAAACCTTGCTTATTGGGAAAACATGTTTTAAGGATCAAATACCCAGAGGAAATTAGTATATGCACATAGAAAAAATATATACACCGTGCAGAAAAAAAAAGTGAAATACATCTTTGTGAACTAACTTTATGTTTGTGGGATTTGCATGGACTGCCCCTTTAAGGAAAAGCCGGGTCATGTTCAGAAGTCTGTGCAGTTTTGTCTGCCGAGCGTCTGTTGTGACTGACAGGCATTGTGTCATGTCTTCTTCACTTCGCGTACTGGATGTAAGACCTCCAGACAGTAAGATCTCCAGTCGTTACGTAACGAAAGGAGTCATTTACATAGAGGGGGGCGTTCATCGTCGAGGTGAAGTTCGGTGTGTCCAGCGGTAAGATAGCAGTGTTTCACAATGTTGTCGCTCAGATTTAGACATGCAAATTGCTGTGTTGTTGTAAAAATCAGCATCAGTGCCTTTATTCTGTCCCAGCTACAGAACAACAGAAGAGACAGTGGTTGCTTTTCATTTTTAACGACAACGTGCCAGCTGCGGTTCCCAGCAAACTGCACCCGAGCCACAGGTAAGTGTCGCCATGATTTTATAGTATTTATAGTTGCCTATGAGTATGGTTATGTCAGCTGGACATTGGCTAACTAGTTAGCTCCGTTTCGGTCGGCTATGCAATGGCATTTGAAGCGAGTTTAATGTTAATGATATTACGATGGAGCTTGGTTGTCACGGTAAAAAGTCTGCAAATGTGCAGACTGGAGACAGACGATGCAAACAGTGTTCAAGGGTTTGGAGACTGAGTTGGAGACAAACACAGCTTTCACTAGCTGTAAGCCATTAGCTACATGGTAGTAACTGTAACAACACATAGAAAAAAGTAACATTATTCAGTCACACTAACCATTCTGAAACATCCTGCTGCAGCCGCAGAGTCAGTACTTCTTCAGGAGCCTCTCCTTCTGGGTCCCATTCTGGATCGGACTGGTATGGTTGTATGACAGCATCTCCGTGAGCCATAGCTATACATCCGCCGTAAACATTAGCGCATGCTACCACTAGCGTTAGAGACATCGTCTCCCTGAGAGGGGCAAGTAGGAGGCACAGAAACAGTCGAGCTCAGTAGAGCTCACTTGAGCAACTTTTAGACAACTGAAATTCAGGACCATGGATGGGTTTGGGGCAATGTATATTAGATACAGTGTTGTTGGACCTCTGACAGGTTCTCACTCATTCCTGTTTGTTGGGACAAATTGGTTTCAGGAAATAGGTTTGTACCAGAGGTACATTAAAACAGGAAACAGACGCCTTCCCATAATCAGATCTTAGTTGTTGGATTCCATCTAAAGAGGATGTACAGTCATACTAAGTTTCAGTTTTGTAGCAGTTGAAGTCCTTTGAACACACAAGCTGTGGTCTTGTTATTTTTCCTTAAGAATACTTTCTATACAACATAGTTGACATCATGACAAGACTGGACAGAATTTGATCAGAAGCGAATATGTGTTTCTTACAAAGGCAGATGAACTCCACAACAGTGAGGATGACAGAGGTTCTGCTTGCTCAGATGGCGATCCATCAGCCAGGACTGTTTCCTGTCCATTGTTACCCGGAGAACCTGGACAATGGCTCCACGAAATCGGGGGATGTGCAGTCTCTGCATTTTTCCTCAGGAATACTTCATCTACAGCAAGCGCTACCAAGAAGGAAAAGGAAACATCTGGAGTTGCTTAGTGTGTACATAAGCACTGCATTCTTGAGAGATGAATTCAAGAGAGAACGCAGATACAAATGATAAGGCATTTTATGTTATTAGCAGTCAAAGCTCAAGAAAACAAAGTTGTTGGAACCATTAAAAATTGATGTATATTCTTAAATGCTTGCTAGATGTGGGGCAACATGATGTAAAGTTCGCGTGAGGATGGCATCAGAGAGAAAAGGCCACGGTGTACTTCATCAGTCTCAGCCGTATTTTACTGGTCTAATGCCAGATGCAACAGAGAGAGCTGACACCGCCCTCTATAGGCCGCTTCAGAGGCTAATCAGTGGTGGCATGAGAACAGAAAAGGCAGATATCATGGTGTGAACACCGTCTTTGCCATATTTAGTACTGGCTGCTAAAGTCAGCAAAAGTGGCAGATACTGCCACCAGACTTCAAATATATTCAAAATCTGCGATGAGAAAATGAATTTAATTACAGTACATTGTTATGTAAAACATACCAAGATACATTCTATACAAACTGATATTACATTTTAGTCATTTGATAGCCTCAATATGTTGGATTTTGTTGGGCCAGTTGGTGAACAGTGACAGACAGTAGCTTCGCAATTGAAATCACAATTTAATGAAGTCTTCATTTTGTTCTTAGTTTCAAGTAAGTTGCTGTTGACTTTTTATGCTCTTTTAACTCCTAATGTAACTAATTGACTTTGGATGGAAAATGTCCCACATATTTCATACTGTGCTGATTAACTGATAATACATTTTTAAGGCAGTCAATTAAAAAGACTGCCTAAATGTTTGTATAGATGGTTTTAGTCTGTCCGGCTGAAAACAGAAGCAATAAGATCCAGAGTTGGAGATTATTACTTAATAAATGACAACAATTATAAACATTGAAACATTGTGAAGTTTATTGGCTCAATAAAAAAAAAATACCATCCACATCCTTTTTTTTCCAAAATGAAATGACAGCTAATTAATGGCTTAAACACATCATATTGAAATAAACACCAACATTAACAAAGTCACATTAAAGCTGGACTCCAGGTGTGTGTTTCCTCTCAGCAGGATAAACACACAATATAAAGATTTGGACAGAGAAAGAAGTGCCTTAAACATGCATTTATGCGCTGCTTCCATTGAAACCATAACCACGAGGGCACTGTTGTAACAGTAAAGTTCACAATCCATTCCTGTCTATTTCTTTTTACAAAATACAAAAAATCATGTATCAAGAGAATCCCACATTTGTCGCCTCTCCTTCGAGGCCAGAGCCTCCTCCCAGCTAGAGTGTGTCAGGTATGTCTGCCGTTACAACTTCACTGTAGGGTCCATATCGGCCAAAAATGTCTTTGCCCACCACGCTGACACACACCTTGCGCCCGGGCTTGTACTTGCTGATCATCACACACATTGGAAGATCTATGGCCTTCACTTCACCAACAGCAATCCACTTTGGGAATATGCCACTACCTTTGACCTTTTCCATGGTTATGTAGAGGCTGCAGCAGGTGAGAGAGGGGAAAGAGAACGTAATAAATGAGTGAGGACCACCGACACATGCAGTATAGTATAATACTCTTGAGACAGATGTCTGAAATGATATCACTTCTGTAATCAACCTGGTTGAGTGTGGCGGCTTGAGTCAACATATACATAAACATCTGATTCAGACACATTATTTAGACGAACCCAATAAAACATTTTGTGACTTGGAGAGGACGAAGGGTGTTGCTAACTGCAGAACAGAGAGGAAGTTTGCTAAAAAAGAAAAAAAAACACTTAAAGCAGCTGAAATGTAATTTCATTACACAATATGGAATTTGTTTTATGTGGAAATGTTCTCTTCATTTAAGTGACAGGCAACAAGAAAATATGATCATCTTAAAAAAAACAAATGAAAAATTCAAGTGCACCCATGAAAATATTTAGTCGTACTTGACAGATTTTTGGGCTCATGTGCAACCAAAATAATCACCCTGGAGCTCTGATTTGTAGTACTGATGAAATCTCTTTAAATACAGAATATTACTAGAGCAATTAGTTGATAGAAAGAAAAAAATCTTTGAACCATTTCAGTAAGGAACTGGGATTTCGATCAATCGAAACAAAGACATATAAAGATAACAGTGTGGGCGCAAATCACTGTAATTGTGATTTTTTTTCTCACAATTTTTGGCATTTCATTTAGCATACAATAAAAACAAAAAAACATCAGCATGTTTCCTAGTATGCTAAAATACATCTTGTGTTTCACTCAAATTTGGATCCATGATCTAATCCAGCCACATACCCAACCAGTGATACAATTTGTGCCAATATATTGAGGTCAGCCAATTTGTGTTGGTGGAACATAGCTGGATACAAACAATATGATTTGCTTCATTTTTCAAAGATTTGTCATTCCATAAAGTCTGCCTGTTTCAGACAAAGAACAGAGAGAGGATGGTTTATTCTGGCTGCACTTGCTTCACGAACTCGGGCACAAGAATGCTGTAATCCTCTCGATTTGTTGAAGCAACTTGAATGGCACAAATACGGTTATTGTCTGTTTTGAGATGACTGTCAAAGAAGTAGTCCCTTTAAGTGTAAATTTAAAAAAAGCAATGTAGTAGAGTTGATACCCGTCTACTCAATACACTGCATCTCACCTGTAACTATCCATCGGAGGTGCAGATGGTTCTTTGTGCGAGACGTTCCAAAGCACAGAAAGGCTGGGGGGGTTCCTGATGAGCGCCAGACGGACTTCAGGTCTCTGGGGGATGGTGTACGAAGCCACTTCTATGCTATAGACAGAGGGGAAGGTGGTGGCTGGAAGGGGAGGATACAAGGGCTTGTCCTTGGGGTGAGGAAAGCGGAAGACAGGGGGGAGGTCACTGGGAGCAAACAGTCATGTGAATTTCTCCTGTTGGTTTGAATGAGCTGTTGTGATTACCTGATCTAAGTCTGCGCACTCAGGATAGTTACTATGGCCTGCAGAGGAGCATTCTGCGTTCACCTTCGGCTCCTCCGACTGCATGGAGACCTCAATATTGTCTGGCTCTTTCTTTAAGTTGAGTCCCTGAATTACACATCACAACGAAGTGTGGAAAAGAAAGATTAACGGATATAGGTGATACACAAATTGAACAATGAGAACATATGTTTTAATGTTGTCATTAGTTACACATAACATCTTTTAGCGTAGCATGTTTTGAAAATGATTTATCATGCAATGAAGCATCCTACCTTACAATCAGGAGAGCCATAAGGAGGAGGAGACCGCTCCTCATTTAAATCTTCTACGGCAGCCGTCAAAGCTTAACACGGATTACGCACAAGTGACAAGTAACAGAGGAAGAGACGAGAGAGGAGAAAAATGGATGTTATTTAGTCATGTACTCACTGACTCATATTATTTAATTTGGGTCATTATAACAGCTTATGGTGTCAGTTTCTCCCACTACATGGTGAAATAATACCACCAGAAGCTACATTACATTGACATTCAACAAGTTTAAACTTCGCTATACAAACATCTGCTTGTAAATAATGACTATTTTACCTTTCTTCTCGGCTTGCATCTTGTCTACCTCCAATTGTTTGGTTTCCTGGACAGAAAGGACCGGTCAACTTCAACCTTAATGTTTACACAGGTTTTAGTTTACTCAAAATTAAAAGTCAAATAACAAGAGCATGACTGATATTAGATTTTTGAGGCCAAAACTTTTAAAAGGGAGTAAAATTCTATACCATATTGGCTACTGGTTTATCAGCCAACATGCACAAGCGTTTTTTTTGCAATGATCCTTCAGACATGTTTATTAAACACTTTTGTGACAAAGAAATGTCACAGAGACAAGATATTTAACCGTTTAACTGACATCAGTGCATAGAAAAACTGTATATTTAATGATTTAATAAATATAAATGACGAAGCATATTTTACAGTACATATTAGCTGAGTGCCCCAAGAAATCTTGCACTGGGGAGGCATTAAGGGGCCACTGAAAATTTTAGGGTGGATAATCAAAATCAGCTGGCTGGGTAGGCATTTCTTATTTTGATCTTATTTTCATTTTTAAATTGCCATAAATAACTAATATCTGATGTTAAATATGAGATGGAAGCATATTATGCATACAGTGCTCATTACTTAAGTAGATGAAAATGCAACTCACTGGGAGATGGCAGGCACTCTCATGTGGGGTGTCCAACAATTGTATAACAGGGGCCATGCATGCATTACAGATACCAATATATATGTGGTAGGCCAATATGTAACTATTATATCTGCTAACTGGTGCATCAGTCAGGCTCTATAAATAACCAATCTCTCTTTATAGCACATGGGTACCTTATTGACCACAAAAGCCTCAATGAGCATTGACCTGTGTGGAGACTGATTGATTGATTTTTTTTTTTTTTCATTTTAATTTTGATTTAACCTCTCAGTTTGAGGTCTTTCCTTGAAGCTGATAATTTAATATATTTTCAGTCAAACAAACTAAGTCATAAAACACAGAATGAATGACCTACATATTTACCATCAAATTACTGAGCTCTCCACTCCTGGAGTCCATACATTTCATGCTCATTTTCTCTAAATGAAAAAAAGCACAGAATAAATACTCTGCGACCCAAAAATGCAATCAGCATTCATTAGTGCATGCCTGATGGCTGAGCTCTTACTCTGTGACACTCGGGTTTCCTTGCCTTCATCCTCAGACTCTGACCTGCAAATCAAATTGTCTTAAAAGCTGATTAAATGCAAATAAATCCAAGGCACAAATTCACAAAATTGGGGCCTTCATAAGTGACAACTAATATGACTGAACCTGGTTCTACAAACCTCAAGATCTCCACATTAACAAGCGATGGCAGCGGGCTCTGAAAATCAAAATTGTTTGTTGAGTCTTGCTGAACATGCATGTCGGCCAATATGTAATACAGGTGCATACATGTGTGTGTGTGTGTGTCTCAAACCTTTTTCTTTGTCTTTGCCATGTAGGCAAGAGCTGCTTCTGCTCTCTCGGATACAGTGTTCACTCGAGCCTGAGGAAGAGAACATTTCTTTAAGCATTTATTGGGTTAAAGGTACTCACACACACACGCAAGCACGCACACACGTCTGATTACTTTTGGTTTAAAAAGAAAAGAGATTACAAAAAACATGGAGGACAAGGTAGAAAGCATCTGGGTCCTAATAAGTGGGTTTGATCGAACAGGAGAAGAATTTAGGAACAACAATGGACAATGGCGGAAGCCAGACCGCAGAAGATTGGAAGCTTATAATATTTACCAGCAGCAGTTGAATTCAGAGGGGACTGAGGCAGGACAGGATAACACAAAACAAAGAACAAGAGACAGATTTTAAGACAGCTTGATGAAAGTAAGGAATAAGGGAAATTAAGAACAATAGAGGCAGTGAGAATGTCAGATGTGCTTTCATCATTTTCATAGCACAAAGGAAAAAAAGTAAATCAGAGAATTACGTTACTTGTGTGTCTAGTCGCCCACTTATAACCAACTCTGACAATCCCAAAATATAAACTAGTATTCATTTTGTCGCAGCTCAACAGTTCACCTGCCAGCAGTGAATCAAAGACGCGTGCCACTACTTCAACCGACCTCCAGTTTTTTGATGGAGCTTTCGTAGTCCACTTGACATTCCAGATGCTGAATGGTTTCATATAAACCCTGCAGCCTGGTTTCATTGTTTTTCAACACGCTGCGAACCTCCTGTTCGATCAGAGTCTGCACCTGTGGACACACGAGAGGAATAAGCCCACGTGCATGCAGGGCGTTTTGTGGAGCTGTGTTCATAACGACAGGGATGCGAGATATGGATTTTCTTTCTGCAGACACCTATAATTGATAATCGCCTGCTTTTAAGGGCTGATACTGATAAGTTGACCTATAATTTTACATTTTCATATCTTAAGAAGACATTTACAACCTATAGTTTATTAACACCTGAGGGTAAGAAAGGCTAGGGTGTAGCTCAAAGATGGATGGTGGAACGTGTAGTGGGCTGCACTTCATTTTCTCCTTCTTCATCTTCTTGTGTTTATCAGCCCTTTATATATTGTGCATCCCTATTTTAATACAGTGTATGCTTTTGCAAATGTAACAAAGCTGAGAAATGGTATACATTATTGCCACAATATTGCCTCTTACCTCAGACTGAGAGAATTTAATCTTTTTATCACTGGCTCCAAAGGAATCTGAACTGGAGGGCAGCCTCTTCATTCTTCATACATAGAGACAAACACATGCACAGAAAGTCGAGGTTAAGGTTGATAACATTAGCTACTCTGTATTGAGGACCTACTGTTTTTTTAACCTTGGTACCTGGAAATGTGTCACATTGAGCAAAGCAAGAATGATGCTGTAGTAGTATTATAGCATTTATAATTTGGAAAGTTTAACTGGTGTGATCCTCACTTTGTAGATTACGTTATGGTCAAAATCATATTTAAGCAATCGGCAACATGTATGAAGTAATCAGTATATGCCATATTTCACATGACCTCAACTAAACACTACAAAACATGACTAACGCCATCAAGTATCACACTGGTGGTGAAAATGGCTGGTTCAAATAAATGGAGACTTTGACTGCTCGTACTGTGGGTTGTCACTTTGTGGCACCGGCTTCTAAAAGAAGTGACAAAATACGATGGGATCATGACAGTAGCCCCTGCAGTGCAGCATGCAAGAGAAAACAGCACCTGTCAGAAACAGCAAAATGGAAGGAAGAAAAGTGTGCAATATGACTGAGCATTCCAATCTCCATAACACCACCAGCAGAAGCATCACATTTACAACAGTTTGCATGATGGTGTACAAGCAGCTAAGTGCCAGAAAGAAGATTCTCCTGGGTTCAGTAAGCAAGATGTGTCGGTGACAGAGCAGATTTCTCAGGGTCACACCTTTCAAGCAAGTTATTAAAGGGATATTCCGGTGTAAATTTAATCCTTGGTGTAACACACCGTAACACTGAGTAAGACTCCACCCCCCCAAGAGATCAAGTTTTCCGACCGCTAGCTTATGCAGTTTAGCAACCTCAGAAAAGACAGCACGATAACAATAAACTGCAGTCTGTGCCTCCAACCAAGAAACCGTCTTCAAAAGCCACTCATAGCCACAAATAATGGTCAGAACAGCACCAAACTTCAGCAACAGTACAAATAGGGTCCCAACACATAGTTCGAGGCATTAAACATCTGCTAGCTTAGCCGGATTTCAAAGAACTCACCACTCTCCTCTAGCAGCTTGCTTGTTCTGGGGAAGCCCTGACGAGTCGATTACCAAGTGCAGTAGAGTTCTGCAGCTCAAGGATGAAAACGTATGATTATTACTCCATGGAAATGCAATCAAAGTCGATATGTGTCTTGCCTACCAGTTTATAACAGTTATTATCAAGAGCTGACAGGGAAAAGAACAGAATGGAGCATTTCTAACTGCCCTCGGTAGGGCTTCCCCACAACGAGCAAGCTGCTGGAGGAGAGCGGTGAGTCGTGTTGTCTTTTCAGTAGCAATCCGGATATCCCTTTAAGATTCAACGTAATTATTCTGAATAGAAATATGCAGTGATGACGTTACAGCTGACAAAAGAAGCACAAATGCACATCGATAGATTCCGTTTCACACTCAGTGGTTTTGTAGCTTAGCCATTGTGGCCGCAATGAAGAAGAGTCGGGAACTTATGAATCAAAACTCAGTGTATATTCATCATTTGTGGCCTGTGGATGAAGTCAAACTATATAGCTCTGCCAAAAGCCCATAGGTAAAAGAACAATGGAATACATCAAAATGCTTTCCAAGAGTCACAGTGTCCATCCCCTCCTTTGCAAGACAGGATCAAGCTAGTAGCAACATAGAGAAAGAAATAGAAATAGCTCTAGGCATGTAGATACGGATCAGACTGCACACCACTTTGAAGGGACAAGCTGCAAACACGTAAGAAGCTATCAGAGGTCAACTTACGCATCCAGAAGACGCTGGGCAACTTCTTCATCAGATTTCAATCCCTTTGCTGTTTTCATTGCACGCCACCTTCCAAACGCCAATCCAATGTTCACTCGAGGCCGATATTTCTTTGAACTGGTGCGACCACGAGTTCGATTTTGAGCACCTGCCATGTTTCATTAAACCTGCAGTGTAATGTCAAGACAGAATCGGTTTTGCTGAGTGGGTAATCGACAGGGAACGTACAATGTGAGGGAGTGAGCTGACGTCAGCAGTCCATCAAGGATTGTTAGAAAGCTGAAACCTGATAGTAGCCACAACAGCGGCCACTGTTAGTTTCACTACTGCATACATCATAGGATTGTGTTTCAGAAAAATCTCTGTGGACACATAATGTTGTTAATTACTGATGCTATTAGCTCAGTTGGTAGAGCGGGTGTTCCCATGTGCAGAGGCCTTGTCCTTGCTGCAGCGGTCCAGGGTTCGCATCTCAAATGTGGCCTTTTCTGCGTTTCACTCCCAGTCTCTCTTGTTCTGTTTCCTGTCATCTCTGAGCTGTCCTGTAAATAAAGCCATGAAAAGGCCAAAAAAACAAAAAAAAAAAAACCTTTGCCATTTACTTCAAAACAGCCATTTGGGGAAAAAAAAAAAAATATTGCGGTGGGTCGGAAAAAAACAACCCTTGGCTGTGTTGCTGTTGTTTAACAACTGTAGTGGAGTGGCAACACACTTACCAACACTGTTGATGAGTGGCCTCTACATGTAAAAGACGGCAGTGCCAAAGACATTGCTGAATAAAACATATGACTAACGACAATGTGTACTTTCACCCTTTGCTGCTTTGTGCACAACAGGCTGTAACAAGTATCCCACGTGGAATAAGAGGGAAACCGGGCGGAACCTGCACATCAATAAAGAAACCTAGCCTGTATTTTTTGTTTGTTTGTTTTCATCCCACTGTAACAAAGTTGTATCGGACCCTGAAGAAGTTACTTACCGAACCATGACTTCTGTGTACCGTTTCAC
Organism: Acanthopagrus latus; assembly: GCF_904848185.1. Lineage (NCBI taxonomy): Eukaryota > Metazoa > Chordata > Actinopteri > Spariformes > Sparidae > Acanthopagrus > Acanthopagrus latus. Next base: position 8,517,663 of record NC_051061.1, on the reverse strand, counting down.
CCCTAGTATTCAATGTCTTATTGTGTAAGTTTACCTGGACTTCAACGATCACAGCGCAACAAACTGTGCCGCAAACTGTTTTAGCCTTTTTGACGAAGACAACATATCGAATGGAGCTGACTGATAAGCGATATTGGGGATGAATGTTGATATTGATATGAGAATGTAAAGAGAATCTGACATATTGGCCGATATACACACCTTTCACAGCAATTATCCCTCAAATCTGGTTAACAAACACTTACCCAGAGATGGGTAAGTGATGCAGGATGTCTTTCAGTGTAACAATAAACTTTATTGTCCAGAAAGACATTCAAACAGTACTAAACTGGGCATCTAATTATTATCAATTATCCTAACTGTCTTTGTTTGCATTATAAACTCATTCTGATATGTGTGGCCCGCCCCACCGATATACATCACTTGGCATCTACATGTCAGTCGGGCTCTGATGTAGAGAATATAAAATATGTGCCGCTATTTAAATGACAAAAAGGCAGAAAATCACTGGAGGCTTCCAACAGTGCATCAGATCTGATCATGTGAAGTAAAGCAGTGACTCAGGTTCGTCCCTGCATTATATAGGAAGCTACTGTGATACAGTTGCGTCTTTAAAATGAGTTAAAGGTGTGATAAATTGCCATATGAGTCATTTGTCCCACCTCTGTTGTCTAATGTGTTCCTCTTATCCAAGGCTCAGTCCTTAAGCTTCTTTGCCACGGTGCTCTATTGACAGAGACACAGAAGACAGTGTAAATATACAAATTCAGGTGAAGAGCTACTTGTACTGCAAACAGCCTTCAAACTCATAACTATAGGAATGAATTGCAAAAATCACGGACGACTGTCTCTAAAGTTTTACAACATGTGCTTTCACAGAGTGCGTCTTCCTACATCACTTACAGGAGCATCGGCTGCGACAACTGTTCGCTGCTGGGACTGTTGGCTAGCTAGCTCAAAACTTTTAGCAGACTACTTCTCTGCCTCGTAAAGTAATACCCAGCGACCCTACGTTAGCACACGAGACGTGCAGCTGTAGGTAAAAGACTCGACGCTCAAAAAACTCACTCAAAACGCGATTTTGTTACAGCTTAAGGCTGGCATGTCTCCCAACAGTCCTGCTTGTTTAGCCTTTTATTGGCTTTTCCTGGGTTTTTACACTTCCGCAAGCAGTACTTCCGGTCCGACACCTTCAGTGTAAAAGCGAAATCTCATTCAAAACAAAGTCAAGTGGGCTCTAAAACTAGGTCAAGTTATGTAAAAATAGTCTAACCATACTGTAGCTACGGTGTCTGAAGATCAGATCTTCAAAATCAGCCAGACAGACACTTTGATTTTTCATGCAAAATGTTTTGTTTCTTAGGCTTTGCACGTCACTGGTCTCAAAACAACAAGATGTAATTAGGCAAAAAAAAAAAAAAAACAGGCAGAGCTGTAAAGAATAATATCATTGATGACCTAGAAAAGGTGGTGCAGATAGTAAAATATCTCAGTTACAGCAAGATCTCCCCAGCAAACGTGATGTCAGGGAGACATGACTTTTAGGCATCCGTCAGTCCAGTCACACTTTTGTACGTCTCATGGACGTACAGAGCAGAATAGAACAATATGTTGACGTCTGACCAGGACACCTTTTGGACGTCTGTGCATGTGCAGTACAGGTTCAATATATAAACGTCCGGCTAGAGAACAATTTGAACATCTTTGGTAGTGTACAATAGTTTGGGTATCTGAATATCTAACGAGAACCTGTCTCTCTGTTTACGTGCTAAACAGGTTTGCTATATGAACGCCTGGCTGAGACTTTTCTTGGACCTCTATAAGATGGAGTCAGCATTTAGCTGTGTGGGTCAAAGGTTAGCAGGAGACAAGGCCACTATAGGAACTGAATTGGAGCCTGACTGCTGTGTCAGATGGAGGATGATATCTAAACACATACATCTCCAGAAAAGGATAGAGGGCTCATCTAGGTAATTTTGGAATACAAGCCCGAACAGGGACAGTAACAGATTTGGTCATTTATGGGAGATAGACCTTCAACCCATCACAGTAACCAATTAGGAGCAAGCAAGCTCTGCCCGAGGGACTTTAAGAAGGGTCTCACGAGTAGAGACAAGGGGGTGGCACTTGGGTAGAATTCCTAAGATCGAGAGCGTAGGAGTTCTGATAGGGCAAGAAGGGGCAAAAACGGTTGGCATTACTTTGCCCTAGATTGGAGAACATCAGAGGTGTGGCCACACACTCTGGTCGGATGCTAGGCTCAAGACTGTTTTAATAAAGATTGCTCTATCATTCCACCCAGCCTTGCCTCCGCAGAATTTTTATGCATGACAAGTCTTGTACTTCTCTGGACATTCAAAGCAGTTTGAACGTCTGACTGGGACCCTGTCTGCTCAAAACAGGTTAAACATGTGAACGTAAAGCTAGGACTCCTTAGGGATGCTTGTGCGCATGCAAGAAAGCTTAATATCTTGACCACTATCCAGGACTCTTTTTGGACATCTATTGACATCTAACACGGGTTCAACATCTGAACCAATCTTATTGCCATTATGGTAAACTAAAATTACAGTCCCACAGCCGCTACCTGCAGCAGCAGCAGCAGCAGCAGCCATCATATGCCCTTTTCCTCCACACACAGTGAGACCCTGGTTTACCACACACACTCTGAACATCCCCACTGTTTGGTTGCAGCAGACAGCAATTTTAGCGTTGGAACAGTCACAGCTTTACAGGATAAACATATGAAATCTGACTTTGTCCTATAGTTACAGTTCAAAGGTCCTTTAGAAAAATGGTACATATCAGAATTATTTGATTTCAGGCAGTTGTTATAATTATTTGTGAGGGGAAATCCTGACACCTGGTGGACACATCACACCATCGCCACTTGTCAAACAGCTTGTTCTTGTGTCTCCAGTATAACAATATGTGATGTTGCACCACAGGAGTGCATAGGGTGAAATGTTCATCTTGTCAGCTGCGAAGTGAAGTTGAAGGGGAAGAGGGCATGCAGGCAGAGATTAACACTTGACTCTGTGACAGATTTGGCATACACAAAGCAAAATGATTTATTGTAAAATACATTTATTGAGCTCTACATCAGATGGGAAGCACCGATAGATTCTTTTCAGGGGAGATGATTGTTTTTTATAATATACGTCGAGATTGGAGCAGCAGCAGGATTCACCGAGCAGAAACAAGCTCATTCTTGAGTGCTTGACAGGAGCTTTACTTTGTAGTCTGAAACTATAAAACAGCAACCTACACATTGTTCTCTATCAGTCCACTGGGTGCCAATAGTAGACAAACGTCAGTAATATTTTACAGATTACAGGAACTACCGACACAGGTACATAGCACGTTGTTGTTCAATATGTCAAAAAATGGTAAAAGCTAAGAAGCCTGTGACAAGCAGAAACACTCTGAATTAATATGACACACAAGCCAAACATATAAGACCTGTGGATGAATCCTACGCAAGGAAAAAAAAAAGATGTTGTTTAAGTTGTTACAACGACGACCATTTCAACAAAAGACTTTAAATCAATATGAAATTAATACTCAATGAAGCATTAGGAAAAACAAATCCCCTTAAATACAGTTTTGGCTTCAACAACTTGTATGATTTTTTTGTTTTTGTTTTTGTTTTTGTTTTTTGTCCTGTGGTTCTTTGACTACCCTACGGTACATCTACACTGACATAAAGCACACTAAAGGAAAAATAAACACAACGAGGCACCAAAACATTTGCTATTCTGAATCAAGAGTAGAAGTGTCTGCCGTGTTTGCACAGAACTTAAGTCCAGGTACTTTAATTATTCTAAATTTCGATATGTTTCAAACTCAAAACTCAAAGCTCAACCAAACCAAACATAATCTTTAATAAACAGTGTTTTGCAATAAAAAAAAAATCCTAGATTCTTTTAGCCACTGCTGCTACAATAACATACTTTTCACTTCGATATAGGATATAAAGGGATTTGCAGAGAGACAACAACTTGCATGCAAACAGAAAGCATAATTATTTAGCTAAACTCTTAAGAGACGAAACAAAACATCACAATCTTGGCCTCAAAAGTCTTGTTTTCAATCATTTTCAAGTATCGTCTTGAGACTTCTTCACTTCTGTGTATTTTCCCCGAATCCTCGTAACGACCCAGATCACCCTCTGAAGGAGCCGACAAGTCCAACCTGAACGCGACACTTTGCTTCTTTATATCATTTGCATCCTAGACACCTTTTAAGTCCTAGCAGCTGCAAGGTTAACACCCAGCTGGTCTCCCTTCACTGTTTTCGCCATCCAAACCAACACCAGAAGGAGGAAAAAGACGAGTTTGCACAGTGTTCTGGGAATTGGTGACAGGAACAATACAGTAATAAATTTATTGTCATTAAATGCCAGAGCACAGGAGCATAACAGGTGCATGGGGTTGTTTCAGTAATGGACCGAACAAATGGTCGGGAAAAAAACCATAGTAAGAGCTGATTACTTCATACATCCTCAGTCACATGATGGTAAAATACACAACAGTGGTTCTCAACAATAAATAGCTTTTGTCCTTTTTCTTGGTGAGGCTGTGATCAAAAAAAAAAAAAAAAACTAAACTAAAACTAAACCCAAAAAAAGCAGAACAATGACAAAGAAATGTTCATTCTTGGTTCAAGTTGTCATTTGAAAATCCCAAACGTCACAGCACATCATTGGTTCCTTTTATGACCATCAAAACGAAAGTCAGTAACACAAGAATACAAACAACAACGGGGTTAAAATCCTACGTATTACACCTCAACTACTGCTTCACTACACTTCCTGTAAGCTTTGGTTAACATGAGATTCTCTGTTTTTTTTTCTTCTTTTTTCATATATATATATATATAATTTCATTATTTCAGTCTTAGAAATAAGTTTTTGGCAATTAACTATACATACACGGCAAATATGTACAAAATAAATTCCGTTGACTGCAGATTCACAAAAGAAAACAAAACAAAACAAAACGTATGGACCCTTTGGAAAGTGTCCCAGTGAGACAAATCTCCCGGTTTGTCCTCAACTTCGTTCTTGATGGGATGTTTCAGACTGGTTCCTATGAATGGTGGTAGGAAGCATGTGACAAATCAGTATGTCGGGAAGCTGGTCATGTAATGGCTGAGGGGGAAAAGTGAGAATTTGAGAGTGAAGGTATGCACTCACTGAATACAACAAGGAGCCTGTCGGGTGCCTTTGCTGATCCGTGTTTGCAGTTTGATACGTATAAAGGTTGACGACACGTCTCCTACTACTATCCTCCTCCTACTTATCCTACTTCTACGGTGCAAAAATTAAGCCAAAATATCCCATAAACAAGCGCTGCCATATTGTGGTGGTGATATTACGAGTTCCCACCCGAACACCCACCCACTCAATTTTGAGAAGGGCTGAACTGTCAATCATGGTATTTACCACCTTTATATAGCATCAAATACCTTATAAAAGGTGGAAAATGTAAGAATTTTTAGTTGAAAACATTAAAAACTTAACAATTATTATCATTATTATCATCATTATTATTATTATGTTAAAAAACATTTATGTCCTGTACTGCAAAGACATCTACTGAAGTTGGCATGTTAACCAGCTAAAACTTTAAACACCAACATTCCTCCAGTGCTCTGAGCTTCCAGTCTTGGCAGAGTTAGCTAATGGGACTGCGGCTAACTGTGCTTACTAGCTAATAGTATTTACTTTGTGTTTTTAGCATTACCCATGTCCCATCAGTGATCAAACTGCAGCCAGCCACAGGGTGGGGATCAAGATATTTCGGCCTCACTTCTGGAGAGCTGTAATGTCGTGCTATACTGTATGCAGTGAATGTAATTTTTGTAAAGTATTCAATGCTGATTAAATGTGGAAAAACAAAGATCACCCAATTAACGGGTGGTCAGACAGCAGTGCTTGTGAGTAAAAACGTGTATTGTACGGCCAATAACACACTGAGAGTCTGGAGCGTCCTCTAGGATCTGTGTCACATTCAGTGAGAACAACATACCATAAGGAAGTGGAAGGTTGTGAGACTATTTGGGATGCACAGTGGAAAACAAAAAAAAAAAAAAAAATGTGCTGCTGAGTGCGCCATGTTGAAATTTCCTGAACCTGAGACTTGACCTCTTAGTGATTTGTGTTGTATTTTTCTCACCACCAGTCATATGATGAACTCTAAAACGACAATGTGTGCACACGTGTTTGCTGAGGGAAAAGTGTACGTCCAAGTGTTCCTATTTATGCATCTGAATAACTTTCTGTCAAGCCCATCGCGTCTATTTGCGCTTCCTGAGCACCAGGTACATGAGGCCGCTGATGAGAGTCATGGGGAAGCTGATCCAGGCCAGGATGTAGGAGGAGCCGTAGGAGCCTTTCTGAAGACTGGGCACGTGGAAGCTCTGTTTCTGAGCCGTGTAGATGGAAGCTGCTATCATCACGCATAGAGCTGGAGGAGGAGAGAGGAGGGGGAAGATGGGAGTTACACCGGAGAGTTGACAGATGGAGGAATGTCATTCACATTCTAAAAAAAGTTAGCCATATTTTGAGGCTTTTTGGGAAATATGCTTGTTTGATTTTCAAGCCCAGAGGCCAAAATGAAATGTTGCCTTTTCATGTTTCTGCAAATCAGGGATAGGTTTGAATTTGTATGTTGTATGTTTTGTCCTGGGGTGGCGTGACAGACAGGTGAGATGTCCAGAAAGCCAGGCACAACTGTTCAAGACAGTGTTCCAAGCTTTGTAGCGGTAAATCACTGGATATTTTTAATGGGACACTGAGACATTTTTCCTGCCATGTTTGTGGCAACAGGACAAAGAAAGCCAAAAGGTTAAAAAAAACAAAAAACAAAAAAAAAACAAAAAAAAAACAAACTACCTACCAGCACCTCTCAAGCTCACTAATTAACAAGTGTGTGTGTGTGTGTGTGTGTGTGTGTGTGTCACTCACTGGACAATAGCTGGATGATGGCGGTGAAAATGAATCTCTCTCCCTGTTGGAGTCTGAAGAGCTGAAGGATGAAGACGAAGAAGCTGACGCAACATAAAATGGTGGCCAGGATCATTGTGGCCTGGACGGCCTGCAGATAGGCTGAGGGGAGATGTGACAAGGACAGGCAGAGTCAGTAGATTTAAACCTTAAACATTCACCTCATGACAAAAATACCAAATCTTAAAGGAGAAACATTTACCCAGCATAACCAAAATATTAGGGTGTCATGGTTCTCCACATAAGAGATTCACTTAGTTGCATTGTGGGTAAAAGCAGTCCATGGGTTCAGTGTTGCACTTGTAAAACTTGCTTCGGAAGTTTAAAGAAGAATTATCAAAAACTGCATTCTCCTTCCTTTTCAAAACCTGGTGCCTACATTACCCACAATGCAACTAAGCCACTGAGTGATATGAATGGAGGCAATTCATCAGATTACATGCAGCTTCTCTCTGGTGCTACAAAAGGCTTTATACTACTAATTGTAAGTTATCCTCAAGAGCTGTCAACACATTTTGATATGTTAAATTGGTGGAGCTACCCTTTATATTTAATACCCTAGCATCAGTTTGACAGATAATTCCTCAACACAATAAGAAGATGTAATTTAGTAAAAGATAATGAAAATTGAGACAGTTCTTCACACACACATCCTGTCTGACCTGCTTCAGCAGTATGGCTGTTCTCCACAGGATAGCAGGTGGCGTTACAGGAGTACCACAGGTCGGTGTAGATCACATCACGTCCGGCAGTTGACACCACCCACCACGCCTACATCAGGGAGGGACACACAGGTGATTCAGACGCTCCTGCACCGCCATGCTCTTGTAAGTTCCCTCTCGGCCTATACTCACGTTGTGAATGGTCGCGACGAAGAGGAGGATGGCCGCAGCCAGGTGGAAGAGGATGATGAAGGCTAAGATGATCAACATGGCTGCCCTTCTGTGTGATTGACTCGTCTGCAGGTCGTCGACCGTCGGTCAGGCCCGTTGGATTCTCTCGCAGGCCGTGAGCGTCTCTCACTGTCGATGTGGAGAAGGCCTTTGGTTCGATGACAGTCCTGCTGCTGTGCGTTGCTGCTGGCTGTCACACACAGGCCGGTCTGCAGGGGTCAGCGGAGGATCGGGGGCTTCACGAGGGAGGAATCTGTTGGGAGCGACATGTAATACCTTAATGACAAATGCAAAATACGCGAAATATGAATCCCTCGTGTGTCGTCAGCGTACATCGACCACACAGATAAAACTATCGCAGGGGCCCTGCTTGGTAGTTGTTTGTGAGAGCTTAACATCACTAAGTGATGGTTTAAAGACAATCAGTTGAAAATCTGAGATGAATGAACCGTAGACGCAGACTCCAGACTTCTGCAGCATTTCCAAACAACTGTGAGGAATGCGGGGTTAATGAAACAGCCGGAGTAATCCTCTCAGTCTCCCCTCAAATTACGCAAATCTCTACTCAAGATACAAGATGAAATGTGTCCATACAGTATGTATGCCAAACCGTGTGTGTGTGTGTGTGTGTGTGTGTGTGTGTGTGTGTGTGTGTGTGTGTGTGTGTGTGTTCAGTATGTGGGTGTGTGGTGTTTACTCTGCAGTGATTGAAGGCTGTAATCCTGACTGTGACTGTGTTGATAGAAGACAGGAGTCGACTGTTTACATCTTTAGATGGGCAGTCCGTGCTCTGCGCTCTCAGCACGGACAGGAATATGTGTTGGTATGGCAGCATTAGCAGACTGTTTCATCCAGCGATACCAGGAATGTGCGTGCATCGAGATGCTAAAAATGATGCTAAGGAGATTAAGGGGTCAGCACTTTCAAACCTGGAGCAAGGTTTACATACTGTAAATCAGGATGGCCAACAGTGGGCCTGTAAGGTTTGATTTGGCTCCCTGGATGAAGAAGAAGAAGAAGAAATAATGAAAAGAAAATTAGAATATGAGCATTTGTGCAAGAAATCAGTTAATCAAGGGAACTTGGGACCCAACAACTGTGGAAGCCCTGAGAGACAACTGAAAGAAACAGGGAACTTCAAGATACTATCCTAACAAAGCATTCTCTCCTCTGATTAACACAGAAGAGAAAACAGTTTGGATCAGATTTAGAGAATGTATCACTGTCGTCAGTCTGTTTTTCTCACTTGCCTCTCATGTAGTACCATTCTTACACCATCTTAACACTACTGGCCCTTGGGGTACTGGGTCAAGGGCTGCAACTGTCTGTCAAATCAAATCAAATCAAATCAATCTTTACTTATATGGCGCTTTTCATACAGAAAAAAGTACCTCAAAGTGCCTCACAGAAATAAACAAACAACAGCAGAAAAATAGAAACAGCAAAATAAAAAAAGGAGAAGATAGTTAAAAGAACCCAAACCCTCCCACCCCTTCAGACATGGACAGAGACATACACAGTCATACACACACTCACACATATGCACGCGGACACACACACACTAATACACACCCATACAGTAGCTGTCACTAAAGAGACATGGCTGGGCAGCGAGACCTGGTGCATGGAGAAAGCTACCTTTCAGGAGCCAGCCACATGATTATTTTCTCCATGAATCCATTAGTTGTTTGACCTGTAAAATGTCAGACAATTGTGACAAATGTCGTGTTTTGTCCACAACCCAAAGATATTCTATTCACACTCCGTTGGAAGTAAAGAAGCAGAGATTTATCTGGTTGACAACTAATGCATTAAATGTTGCAACACTAGTCAAATGCCAGATTTTTTCCTTTGTTTTTGCAGCATGACTTTGGTATTTGTGGCATTTTAACACAAACTAAATGCCAAGATGTGTGTGTGGCTTCAGACAACAGTGTTGACAGTCATAACAGGCGTATTTGTGTGTGTGTGTGTGTGTGTGTGTCTGTGTGTGTCTGTGTGTTTATGAGCCTCAGCTTAAGATATGATCACCTACCTGGATTTTCTTCTGTTTTCTGAATGGAGAATGGACTATTGTACAACAGTAATTTCTCTACCTGTCCTTTACTCATTTGATATATGCTGACTATTTCTTTATATCCTTTTATTTCGTATGTCTGAAATAAGTGTTGACAATCCTTTCAGTGCTTATCTTATTCTCGGTAACTTTGTCGTTTTACTGTTTCGTAGCTTTACACAATGACAAAAAGGTCTTGAATTCTAAATCCTGAAACCCAGGAGAGGGTTTCGCTCAGCATATAAAAAGCTTTGTCAGCAACATTCACTGCAGCAAATAATCACAAAATCTAAAATCTAGAGTTTATTTATTTCTGACACTTTTACAGCGCTGCTTTAAATGCTGTTTAACAGCCTACAAAAAAAATGCAGAGTTCTCTCTCACTCAGTGTGTACACTGTACACATCCAGCTCATCTAATCACCCTGTGGGGGACAGTGCACACAAATTACACATGAGCGCACATACGAGTTTGATTTCAGGGACTGCCACCAAAGTAGTTCAGACGCTGAGCAGGCAGAGACACAAACATGTGTAAAAGCACATGTGAGTGCAGGCACACACACACACACACACACACATACACACACACACAGATTCACACACACGTACGCAGCGCCAGACAGCAGAGGAATTAGCCCTCTCCGCCAAAATGGAGTCACAGTAAAAACAGCCTCTCCCAACCGACAGGAAGCAGGCCACTTTTTTTTGTGCGTGTGTGCGAGCGTGATGTGGCTGCGGGGTGTGCCAGAGGATAGGCCCTCCCTGTCTGAGCTGGAGGGAGGTTGAACGAGGGGGTAAATAGTAAAACGGAGGCGGGGGGGGACATCAAAAGTGAGCTATACACTTTGGGGTTTAGACAGGAATGTAAACAGCGGCGTTTATTATTTTTTCTCTTGCCAAATGCTCCCGATCATGGCGCTCTTGAGCATGAACCTGAAGACAATAACCCGGCAACAAACACTTTGATTTGCACCTGAAACTGTGTGAGCAAGAGATAGGAACGCGGCACAAGTGGAGTTGAAGCTGGTCACATGTGTTTGACGTGTCAAAACATGTCCAAAACATAAAGAATTTGCAATAAGCCGGCCTATAAATACTTTGTACTGAAATAGCACACAAAACACAGCTCAGAGTTTTGTGTGAGAACTGGCCAACTTAAATCCCCAAGAGATACGGGGCAGCATATCACAGACAGACAAAATTAAAAGATGTCACATTAAAATCCTGATGAGCCTTTTTTCCTCCCCTTTTTTGTCATTTTATTGACAAAATGAAAAATCTTTTTTTTTAATTTTTTTTTTGCTGCATCAGCAATGATAACAAAGTTTGGTTGCAGCTTTAACAGGACGTGTGTGTGTGAATTTGAAACGGTGTGTGGGCGACAGGTCAAACTGGGTGGAAATGTGAGGCCCGGTTTTATTTTAAGGACCTGCAAAAGCATCTAAGAGGTCTGATTTTTATAGCCTCTGAGCTATATTAATTCCCACAAAGTCAGCCATTTTTAACATTGTGTAATAAGTGCGTCTTCAGGGAGGGCAGCCAGACTTCAGAGAGACAACCAAGGTAGCAACCAAAAACTCAAATCCAGCGCATCCATCATAAAGCATTTATTTGGTATTTAAGTCTAATCTGACCTGCAAGGAGCATTCTCTGGAACCACAAATAATCTCCCAGACATGTACACACACACACACACACACACACACACACACACAGCTGGATCTGATTCCGTCCACAGCTGCCCTCTCGTCTCAGCGAGGAGACGAGGAAAAGGGAGGAGAGAGGGAGGTAGGGAGGGAGGGAAGGAGGGAGGAGACAGACAGAAATAAAAGAACACCCCATTGGAGAGAAATGGAGGGAAGCGAGAAAAACAAAAACATGAGCGTAAAGGCACACACACTAACACACACACACACACCAACTGAGCATACGCACATGGACAAGTAAACCACGCAAAGCTGCTGGTATCCATCCTCCTGACACACAGGCACAGTGCAGATGAATGGAGTTGATTCAAGCTGCTTATACTGCAAGCATAAATGTTTACATGCCCCCTTTGTTGGGGTTTCTATAATATTAGCGCTCTCATAGAAGCAAAAACTATAATTTTGCAATGTTATTATAGTCATTACTCATTATCTTCTGACTTTAAGGTGACAAAAATGAAGGTTAGGATTGTTGGTGCTTGATGAGTGTTTCGTTTGGTCATTACTTTGCGTGCAGCGTAACCATCTGGAGCCATAAACCTGAACACGGGGCCCTGTGCTCCTCAGGGGTCCCTGGGAATGGCTCGTAGTAAAGTGTGAACGCGCCGATAACTGCCCCTGACACCAGGCAACAGCTGCAGGCACACACACACACACACACACACACACACACACAACACACATCCCACATGCATGCTGAGTACATTATCCACGCGAGTCTGGTATGCATAACACCAATTTCACAGATCTTGGTGCCTTATCTGTCATAACAGAGGAACTATCTCAGCTGTGGCCTGTCAGTCAGCAGAGCATGTGGCTAACAGTCCTGATAATCCGGGTTAGTGACCGTCCTTTATTCATCAGTCATCACCCGCGTCATTCAGACTGCAAAATATAATTTTTCACCGTGAGGGCGATGCATTTAGGGCAATAAACTCGGCGTACACAAATGACCACAGGAGCATTCTTCTTTATGTAAACAGAGGAATCTAAGGGCAGCACTGACAGTCTTATTTTTCTCGTATTGCATATTTTAAATGAAGCACCAAAAGCAGAATTGATTTTCTGTTTTTGGGGTTGTATTAACGTGATTTATAGCGTGCAAAGTGTTCCTCTCTTTGTGAATGGGAAGCGGGAGAGCAAAATGTTTTTGGAATGTTGCATTTGGCCAGTCATATTTGAGTAAATACAACTAAAAAATATTACTAAAAATACTACTCTGGTGAGAATGAAAGTTAGCCATATGTATAGTACTTGAGGAAAGTCTCCAAGTGTCTGGTGTTAGATAAGTTTGTATATAGTGTACGTGATGGGTCATCTGATCATCAGAGTCATTGTTTTTGTTTCTGTCGATAAAACATCTGAATTGAAATGTACAGTAATCTGTAAAGTAACTACTAATGACATTATCATCGCATACGTCTGCCTTACATTTTCCTGATGTGTCCTATTTACTTTGTCCTGTTACTGAAGTAAGATTTTTCAAATCAGGACTATTACTTCTTTTATTTTACTTTAAATATGTATATAATATATATAATATTGTATTTTACTTATTTTTTTTTTTACAATAGGGTATTAGCACATTTACTAAATTACAGGATTCCATTTTTTTATGTAAAATATGAATCTGAAAGAAAAACTCCAACGTCACCAGTTGTTACAGTTATCAAATGAATGTAAAAAATAAAAGTACATAAAAAGTGCAATATTTACCCCCAAATGTAGTAAGAATGGAAATATTCATGAGCGAGTGAGTTAATGAAAATATCACATGAATTCCTTTTCATTAAGTTTTGACTGTTGGATTTTGTGTTTGGATCACGTGTGTGGCTGCAGCGGCAGACCAGTTTCAAGGTATACTTTGGTATGAAAACAGATATTTATCATGCCATGTCCATTTACTTATCCACACTATTGAATTCTGCTGTATTAGTGTTATTAAAAGTGTTAAGGAATGTTCGAGTTTCTAGTCTGTAAGGACACAATTTGCGTGAAATCATAATAAAACGTTTGCTCAACCCCCCTCAAAAGTCCTGTTCTCATTCCTATAAGGGTCGGCTACTGACAATTAAAATAATAGTGTTAAACTATGTACCGTGAAATCACATCAGCAGGACGTTGCATCTGACTTCAGAGATGGTTATCCTACCGTGAAAAACCCAAATGACGTGAGCTGAAAACAATCCTACGCAGCCACCGCTGATTCTGCATTTCACAAATAGCAAATGAATAATAGTGTTTGCGGGGCGCAATCTTTTCAGAAATACAGTTACGTTACGAAGCTTCAGACTCTTTGGTGAAAGCCCTGCAGGAAAGACAGCAGCAGGACACCGCATTCACAGTCACTGGAAGCATATCATCCTGTTCTGTTCTTGCTTGATGTCACCTTCACGTGGACACGTGGCTAAGTGGCCACGAATGCAAATAAGAGAAATGATGACATTACTGCGGTTTTTGTGTCCTCACAAAGGTTGACAACCTCGGTCTCCAGCCACCTCACACACTGACAAACTGACAGGCACAAATGCTGCCATTCCTCCTCTCCACTCAGCCTTATAATAGGAGGCTGGGGGACTCGGTGCAAGTGTGTGTGTGTGTACGCGTGTGTGTGTGCTTCTGCCGGCTGATTCCCTTTGCCTGGTGGAAAATGCTGACTTTTAATGTCCTTTTTTTTTTTTTTTACTCTTTTCATAAAACACAAAGCCACAGACTTAACTGGGCCTCTGAATCTCACTCCCCCGTCTCTCTCACTGTCCCACTCTCTCTTTTCCTCTGTATCTCTCTCTCTCTCTCTCTCTCTCTCTTTCCCTCTCTGTCTTTGGCCATGGAAAAACTAATTGAGGAAGAGAGGAAGGCGAGGAAAGGCTTCCAGTGGAGCCCTCTGGCCCCCGATGAGGTTGTGCCGTCCAGACTCAATATTCAACATTTCCTCCTCGAAACCCTAGATCTGGAATAGCTGTTGGGATTCACTCAGCCTCGAGCTCCTCATTTTGTTTCGCAGGAACCCCTTCGAATAGATCCATCGCTCCACTTTAAACCAGTGCAACATTTTATACCTGCCACCGGAACTTTATATTTGTTGCATGAATGCTACAGATTGCAGCTTGGGTTTAGATTCATGTTCTGTTTATTGGAATTTGTTTCCCCCAAGCGTGGCCACACACTATCGAAATTGCTTTACTTTGTGTTAAAGCACGCGCGTGTGTGTGCGCGCGAGGGTATGTGTACATGACAACAATAGCCGAGCAAAGACTTATTTTTAGAGACAACACAAAAGGCACATCTCCCCCGGAGCGAAGCCAGCGGCCAAACAAAGCTGTGTTTAGGAAGAGCACACAAAACTGCACAGGCACACACACACACACACACAAAGGTTTTAGGATGTATGATGTCACCAAAGTACAGAATTAGAGCTACAACAAGATTGGCCGGTGTGACAGCTCTAATCATTTACATTAGGGATTTAATTACTGTAACGAGGCCTTCCTTTCACAGACAAGAACTGACTGCATGGAGGCTACGCACTGAAACCAGCAGAAAACAAGACTGGATGAAAGATGCAGAGTCAAATTGACTATTTGCACATCTTTAGCATTAGCATCAGCAAGGCAAATGATTTGACAGTTTGGCCTCAGGGTGTCTCCACGTTGGCTGTGTCCCAATTTAGCTTCTGGGTCCACCACAGTCCACCAAAATATTATACAAATGTGGCCATACGATTTTGATGTACTTGAGTATTCCCATTTTCTACTACTACTACCACTACTACTTTTATACTACTCCACTACATCTTGGTGGCAAGTACTGTACTTTTTCACTGCGCTGCATTTATCTTAACATCAGTTACTCTGCAGACAAATTTGATCAGTACTTTATTTGGCATCAGAGCCTAAGTCCTACATTTAAAACAATTTATTTAAACAGCAAAGTGAAAAAAAAATTTAAAAAAAACCTTCAGATCTGATAACTGGCCAGGCCAAATGACCGGCCAATCCCCAGCAATTAAGCTTGAAGATTTGCTAGCAATTTAACAGTACAATGTGCCATTTTTGTGCATTTTAATTGTAAGTGGATTTTCAAATCATAAGTGCAAACAAATGATTCTTTCAGATTTGACATGAGACGGATTTGACACATCGTTACAAACACAGCCTTTCATAACGGTCATGGGACTTAACACAAACCTAATAACTGGACATTTACGACATAATAAAGGAAACTATTTCAGCGATGTTGAGTTCTGTTACATAGGAGAGAATAGAGAGTCCGCAGACGTACATTGATCTGCACGATAATGAGGCGTCACAACAAGGCAGAGGAGCACAGCAGTGTGTGTGTTTGTGTGTGTGTGTGTGTGTGTGTGTGTGTGTGTGTGTGTGTGTGTGTGTGTGTGTGTGTGTGCTTCATGCCTCCCTCAGGAATCAGAAACCTACAGAAAGCGGATAAATGTGCACACAGAGACGCACTACTGTTTTCATGCTCGGTTTAAAGACCTCCCTCTGACACAGGAATTCTTTCATGTTGGACACTAACATGGTTTTTTTGGTGTGTGTGTGTGTGTGTGTGTGCGTGTGTGTGTGTGTGTGACTCCCACATGGCAGAGAGATGTTGGCGAACACCTGATGGTTAAAGAGGCGATCCCGCCATGCTCCTCCATTCTTCCATTTTACTCCCAGTCACATCACACCTGTTCCCTGATAATTTCCTCACATGTCAACACCTTTCAGAATTTCACATTAAACCCCCCCCGACAAATCCCCCTCCTATCAAATATCACAAACATCCTCTCATCCTTCCACATTTGGAGTACATACTTTCAAATTAACATTAGAGCCCTGTGCAACATGTAAGAGTCGGCCACCTGTCAAAGTCACACTCAAAACAAAAAAAGGGTTGCTGCTAACTGCGGCTAACTGTAGTTGCCTTAGCAAGCTACCTCTGTTAGCCGTGCAGCTAGGGGTTCAGACTGGCAGCTCGGGGACCTGGAGAGTGTTAGCGTCTACACCACTAGCCCAGGAGCTATAGACCAGGACGGGATGGGGCGAGCTGGTTAGCATGCTACATACCTCTGTTTATTCGAATTTGCTCTGATAGTGTTGTTGTGTCAGGGAATGTTGTGCGAGAGGATGCTGCATCAAAGCAAAAGTGGTGCATTTCCATATTGGTCTACATCACTGGCAATCTGACAGGAAAATCACTGATACCGATAATCTGAAAATTACGATTAGCTAACGATGGCTTAGAAATGGAGTCCACTAACGTAAACAACACATAAGTTCCACAGACTGTACAAATACTTGGAGAACTGTGCTGCTTTAAACTTTCCTTTGTAACAATGTCAGAGCATACATTCATTATTCCTTTACACAGACATTACGCTGTCATTCTCGTGTTCATTTAGCCTGCATTAGCGGTTGCTTCATGCTTGATGAGCGTGGGGCTCATAAAATGTAATTAAAAGTTGGGAGAGAAGATGTTTGCAGTTTTATTAAGAGTGGCTTTCTCCAGTTGCATTTAATAAAATGGGATGTTTGACCTTTTATTACCGTTTGTAATGTAATATAAAAGGATTTGAGGGGGTTTCATTTGGACCAGCCCACACAAGAAGCTCACAACTCGTGTGTAATGTGTGTCAGAGTGGATTACTCTTCCATGCTCAGCACCAGAATCTCCCTTCTGTCCTTTTGTCATCCATCTGTGCGTTTTTTCCATGCGCTCCGAGGAGCGGTCTATAAACTGCATGTCAGCAGGGGGATGCAAATTAGTTTCCAACAGACTGTTCGGTATTTGTAACCCTCCTCATTTCTCATGACATTCAATCTTCGCGCCATTGCCAAAATGTCAGGGCTTTCCTCAGACGGCGAGCTCCAAAGCAAACACTGCCTGATGAGGATGACTCTCAGTTTCGGCAGCCCTGTCAGAAAAATCTCCTCTCGAACCACGGAAAACCTGGAAAAAGCTGGCCACAAGAGGGCGCTGCGAGGTGAGGGGAGGATGCAACGGTGATGAAGTGCCTCAACAAAATGCAGCTCAGTCATGAATGTGAGACAAGAATTCGGCATTAAAGCTCAACTTGCAGGAAACCTGAACAGTCTGATTAACAAGACATTTGTTTCCAGAGCAAATTTCAAAACTTCAATGTTCAACTTTAAGAAGCAGCAGTGGCAATGAAATGAACCACATCAAGGCACTGTCACTGCAAACTACACACAAAACTCCATAAGATATTCATTGAATTCAGTGTTGCCATATGGGCAGGATTTAGAGATACTCTTAAGTTCAGTGAAAGGTCCACACACACACACACACACACACACACACACACACACACACACACACACACGTTTCCTGTGTCCATTGAAAAAACAGAACATTATCTTCCCTCGCAACACTGCACTCGATACTCACAGACACACACACTGCTGGCTGACAACGCCCCTTTCATTTCCAACAAAACTTTAGAAATAGAAGAAAAGTTGTGATGTGACAAAATACCCACAGGAGGGGCTCCTGAAAACTACCGTGTGATGGATTATGAAGTAAAATAAACACCTTCATTTTTAAAGAGACGTCCAGATATCCAGATGGAGCAGGAATCGTTTGATATTTTAATCTAGGCCACTATCTTCAACACTCACAGGACAGTCGGTCCTCAAAAATAGAGTTATTCGGTGTGCTTAAGAAGCAGTTCACAAGTACAACAGGTTTGAATGGGACCTGAATCCCATACAGACAGTTCAGGCAGTCAAAAAAAATGCTGAGCTAAAAAAGTTTACTCACCGAATTTGAAGCGGAGAGGGCACGAAGATTTGTGGAGATCCAGATGTGACTGTGAAAAGGGCAACTGGTGGGTGACAGTTTGAAAAAGAAATGCAGGAAAACAGCTTCCAAGCGTGACAAAACAGCAGCTGGAGACCTCACTGTTACGTCCAGAGGAAAAAAAAAAAAGTTAAGAGAGGCGGTGGGAGGTGCCCCAGAGCTGGAGCTGGAGGGTGTGGTTTGGGATTTTAATATGCTGGGAGGTGTGTGTGTGTGTGTGTATGTATGTGTTTGCGTGTGTATGTGTGTGTGTGTGTGTGTGTGTGTGTGTGTGTGTGCGTGCGGGTGACACACGAGAGGACTGGTGACAACAGCTCAGTCAGGCTCGGCGGGAAAAGCATCTATAAAAATATCATTACAGGAGACGGAGGGGAAGTTTAAAAAGTCTGCCTTTCCTCCTGGGGCAGTCGGGCTGAGAGAGACGGAGGGAGGGAAAAAAGCGGAGAGAAAGCAGAGGTCAGACAGAGAGGGGGACAAAAGGAAATGAAAGGGATAAAAGGGGATGAGAAGCTGAGGAGAGGAAGGCATGAAGAATGGAAAGAATACTGAAGAGCAGGAGGAAGGGGTGTGTTGTAGGCTGGTAGTCACTTTCCTGTGTTTTGTTGTTTCACCCTTGACTTCTCCATTTGCACTTTGACTATGTCCTTTATTCACCTCCTTTCTCAGTGTTGCGGTTCTGCACCTCCGAGAGCAGGTTGACTCCGATGTTCTGTTGATAAAGTTCAGGTTTCTTCCTCTTGGCTCGTTACAATTCAAACATTCCTCTTATGAGCCGCTGCCACAAATGTAAAACACAGAACTTCTTAGAATTCCACTTGTTTTGTTTCCATGTCCACAACAAAATTCATGAAAAAAAAAACACACACACTCGAGCAGTTGACATAGGAGAGGAAAAAAATGCTCCGTCCGTCATCTCGTTTCCAACCTCCCGCTTTTCTGCAAAGTTCAACCCTCTCTCTCTCTCTGTTAAGCCCGACCAGCTGTTGCATTTAATATTTCATTTCATTTTCAGGAGTTGTCTGCTGTCACTCTTACACACAAAAGATCCAGATATTTACAACGACCCAAGTCCTCGTGCTTTCTGTTATTTTCCCAGTTTTGCATTGTTCTGTATGGCCTGTGGTTTTGACCGAGTTCTGTGGTGACATAACATCAGCGTGATTCTATCAAAGGAGTAATTTTTTGTTTTGGGTTACTATTAGTATAGGTTAACACATTTCAATGCTAAAAAAAAAAAAACACATCTGTTTTCTCATACAATCCATTGCAGCAGTGCCATATACCCCCTCCCCCCTGTGATTGATCTGTTTTGGCTCATGTCTTTTTAAAGGCCCCTCCCTCCTGAATACCCAGTCTCCTCCGATTGGTCAGCTTGCACACGCCTGACGCAACGCTACTAACAACAACAGTTAAATCAATTCTTAAACACCAAATCAGCTGCTAGACATAAATCATGCAAATATGTGGCAGGGTGATGTAGCAAAGTCGCAGAAGGGTTAGGGTTAGTGGTTTTCATGATGAGTGTTTGATACCACTTTCACGTGTGTTTGCTAAATACGATGCTGCAGCCAACAGCAGGGTAGTGAAGCTCAAAGCAGCACTATGTAGTTTCGGGAAGAATTTGAATCAGAAGAGAAAGATCTTCATTGACTGATGTTTTATGTCTAAATCAACTACAACAATAAATTGAGCTTGAAGGACAACACAGTGTTATACAGTTTCACTTTATTGTGCATATCAAAATTTGGAGTTTGAATTTCTTCTCCAAAACTACATCACGCCCCTTTAAAAGGGGAAATACTTTATAATTTGAATCATGGGCCCAATATTTTCTTGTTTTGATGTGTAAATTATTCATATTCGGTAAAAGTTTTGGAACCCACTCCAGCAGATTGCTTCATTTGGCAGCTGTGACGCAGGTTCACCGGCTGCAATGAAAATCTGACCATCATCAACTTACATTCAGAACGAGACTTCCACTTGACGAGGCTTGTGTTTCTGGTTACAAAAATAATCGTATTATTTAACATAAAGGTCCATCTCATCTGGAATTCAATCAGCAATCTTAAGAATAGGAGCTTTAAACGTTTTCCTATTGGTATGTACAATTATGACAAAATAAGTTTGGATCACCAAGGTCTCCCCCCGCCTTTATCCAGAGTCTTAGCACACAACTACTCAGTTCTGACCCTAAAAACATAATCACTTGCAAGTTCAGGCTCACATTTCAGATATAAATATCTAAAAATCTTCATGTCAAACAGTTGACATCGGGCTGGATGGACAGATTCACACTCGTTCCGGCGGTGGTGACTGTCCCATGTTGTGGCCGCCTTGAAAAATGCAAAGAATTATGTGCTGCATGACTTAACAATGCCCTCTTCATTACCTCGTGCCTGTCCCGACTAACTGTCTCCTTATGACTCCACAAAAGAATCCCATCCTGTCACAGTGGGAACATCGGACCACTGATGAGGCCACACTTTAAACTAAGTTAACACGGCGAAGTCTCAGTTCGGTGCTGATTTTTTTCAAATGTGCGCTGGTTATTTGCAAATGGCAAATGTCTTTGGGATGGGAGAGTGGTTTGTCAACTCTGAAGGCCTGAAGCTGGAATGCCTTTAGAGATGGGTGTGGCTTCGTGTAAACAGACTTTTTACAACATCAGGTGTAAATGAGTTTATGCCATTATGCTGTAACACCTACAGCAGTGAAAAAATAAAAAGAAACCTGAGAACAATTCCATCTCAGCTAAATACCTCTTCACGAGCAAAGCTAACTTTCAGAGACGATGATGGGTCATGGGTCATAGACAAGACACCCCAAACTGCACACGCTTTATCAATACTCTATAATATGAATTTTTGATCGATGGAAGCTTTTTGCTCATACGGTTACAGTTAGTGTTATCATTGTCATCATTATGGACAGCAAGGGAAACTCTACAGCGTATATTAAGCGGGCCACATAACCAGGAAGTAAACTCAGTGGCAGCCATCTTTCACCATCTTGTTTTATTTCAAATCTACAATGATCCCAGATGTTGTTGTAAAAGGATGGAGAGTTTAAAATCGATTACAGTATACACTCATGCTTATTTAAAAAGTCTGAGATATGGTCCAGCGAGCACACCATGGACGGCTACTTCTTTTCGCAAAAAAACTGATGTGAGCTGCCACTCTGGGACTCACAGACCCTGAGGCTTGAGACACTCTTTCCAGGAAATATGTCTGAACACTTGTCATGTATCTTTTGATCTTTTATTTGAAAAGTGGGAAAATGTGTACAACAGCTGTAGCATCATTTATATTTCCTGGCACGATGTGAGGAGAATTTAAATTTCCGTTTGACTCTGATTAAACAGGGAACCTAAAAAAGGATAGATCGCCAAACTAGAGTAGTGGATGGACACTGACTAGCAAATATACCGGTGACAGATTCACGTCAGAGGCTTCTGACATGGGACTTTGAGCACTTGTTCTGCTGGCACGACATTTATTAGGATTCTCTTAAAAAGCCTCAGGGCGCCCGCTTGTGTAGCTGTGCAAGACAAGCAGGTTACCAAGGACAAAAATTCTCATTTAGACCACAAACTCTCCTTCAAAATGTTTGCACACGTTCACGTTTTGTGCACACACTCGCACACATGACGTGACGTATACACATATAACGTGTTGCGCAGGCAGGAAAGGAATTAATGGAATCAGTATGACGCATTGTGAGACTTAAAACAATGGATTCTCTTTCTCATTCGCTCGCATTCTGTTATTTCCTTGTTGGATTCTTTGCATTATAGACATCGAGCAGCGCGCACACACACACACACACACACGCACACACACACACACACACACACACACGCACACACACACACACACACACACACGCACACACACACACACAAACATTTATTCTGTCCATCACCTGAGTGTCAGCCTGCTGTTGAACATTTAAACACTGCACACACACACTCAAACGTAGTCCCACAGAGCCTGTTTAAACAACAAAGCAATCCCATCATCCCTCTGCTCCTCGGGCTACTGACCCCACCTATGACTACTCTCACCCAAACACACTTTCACGCACAAACGCACAAACAGACAGGAGTGATGGGAACAGGTTTGACCTCTCCGGCAGGTGTCAGGTGTCCACCAAACAGACAGGTAAACACACTGCAAACATTCGAGACCCACTCACACTGTATGCCACTGCAGGCACGTATCAGTTACCTGCTATTGTTGTCGACCTATAGGTGGAAACAATAAAGGTGGACACATCTCCACCCAAAAACCCCGTAATGAGGCTTTTTTAGTTCGTATCCCACCCGGGGCAGATAGATATCGTTGCTGCCTCGTGCTTTTCTGTGCAGCTTTTACCCTTAAGATTCCCTGACAGATGGTTCTGTATGAACACACACGTTTATCTCTGGAGTCTTTCATCAAAACAAAATCAGACGTTTTACCAGAAGAGGAGTGGGAGCTGTTCTCTTAATACAGATCCACCCGAAACAAACACAAAAAAGTGTAATTCTACATCTCTTTTAAGTATTGCTGTCCATGTATTATTTTATATCCATGGGTTTGATTTTGGAGTCAGTGTCAATGTTGAAAAAAAAAACAACAAACAGAATTTTATGATTAAAGAAATCTTTCATTTCAGGGGCAAGACAGACCCAGCCCACGTTGTGAAACACAGTGTTTGAGACATGTTTTCCCTTTTTTACTAAGAGTGTGTGACCCAGAAGTCAGGAGTATTGCGTAAGAAAAAGTGGAGGAGGCTCAGAGGCTGCAAATTCACATGCACAAGTCAAACATTATAATCAGTGGGCAAAGTATTAAAGACATTTATTTAGATTAAAAAATAAATAAATAAATAAATAAATTAAAAAAAAAAAACATCAAATAAGACTTAAGAATGTTAGCACTAGTAGAAGAATATAAAAGATACTTTTTCATGGAAAATTGCCTCTACTGTATTCTCATTACACAGATAAATTATCTAATATACTGTGCAAATGAGAAACATGTTAACATTGAAGTTGTTTGGAGCTACTTAAAATAATGCTGGAATGATAAACAGTTTATATATAAAAATGAATTGAATCTTGAAATTGTCATGTTTTGTGAAAACTGCAAGCAACTACTAACTAAAGGTTTGCTCTAATATTGAACATTTCCACACTGAAATGGAAAAATACTAGAACTTATGTATTTTGTATATATTTTATATATTTTCGCAAACGTTTCTAATATTGTCCAAACCAAAAGAAATACATCATGTCTTTAAAAAATGATGCGTTTCGTTTGTTTGCCTGTCGCTCTAACTTCCACTGGGGTCAAAAAGTGAGGAAGGAGACTGACATAACATGAATAAAACTTTTAAACATAACCTAGTCCGTAAACGTTTCCGAGTCAGGCGGAGAGATCACCACTGGTGGTTGCTTAACAATGGCGATAACAGCTCCTATGATCCCACATTGCCTACAATTCTCTGGTTGTTTTGATCGAGGGACTGTTAGCTGCAGGAATGGTATTCTCTGTGATCAAGGACTCCTCTAACATCCTGATTGCACAGTAAAAAAAAAGACATTTTTTTTGCTATTTTCCAAGTTGCACCTCTCTTTCCTGACCAAATCAACCAACAACGTTAGTATCTATTGATGTTTCCTTTTCGCTGTTCTGTGTTTTTAAACTGACACACTACTATTAAGCCTGTGTTTTACAAAAAGAGAGAACAAGCGTAACATCTGGCTACCTGGATCAATGTTTACAGTCGCAAAGGTGAGAAGCAGCTTTAAAATCTGTTGAAATGTCCTGAAATCCGAATGGTCGGAAGAATTTTTGAGAGCAGTTAATTTTTTTCAAATACCACCATGCAGTGGATTGTGACTCGGATGTAATGTTAACACGTGAGAGGCACAAACAGGGGGGCCGCTCTCAACATCCATTCATGCTTCCTCCAGCAAGCATGTGAGCAGTACCAAATCTGTCATGTCATGTAAATAGCAGGTGAAATATCATCTAAAAATACATTTCATATCTATTATTTTTATTCATTATTATTATTATTATCATTTTTTTTTTTGCGTTTAAGACACAATTCCTCCAAACTTTCCAAAAGGAAATGGAAGGAAATGTATCTGATGAAACGTCAGTACAGCAGTGCCTCCTGTGTGACCATTAAAACTCAAATCTCCTCGCCGTCCTTCCTTCCACAGCACTTCTACCATCTGGACACACACACACGCGCACACACACACACACACAAACAGATCTACAACCAGACAGGAAGCACCCCCCGCCTCCCCTGTTCCTGTTTCTCACAGCATGCATGTGTGTGTGTGTGTGTGTGTGTGTGTGTGTGTGTGTGTGTGTGTGTGTGTGTGTGTGTGTGTGTGTGTGTGTGTGTGTGTGTGTGTCCACGCTCGCTCTGTGGAGGCCTTCCACTGTGGACAATCAGCAGGAGGCACATTGAACAGCACAGGAACAAAGCTACACAAAGACGCGAGATAGAAGATAGCGGAGGATAGAAGCAATATTATTGGAGAGGAAAAAATATACCAAAAAATTATACAGAGAGAACGAAACACAGATAGAGACCAAGACGGAGAGTTGTGATTGTGGAACAATGCTGGCGGACAAACTGTTTTCTTCACCTCTCTCTTCCCTTCCTCTCTTCTGTTAGCAGGAGGGAGAAGTTCAGGCGGCGTTCGTACCGCTGCAGATGATTTTGAAAAGCTACATTATTCTGGACTTTTCTAAATGTTTGCTGTTCACACTGCAAGGTCTAAAACAACAAACTTAATGAAATACTGTTTTTCATGGACGGTTATAAATACAACAGAGTCATACCAGAGTGTTTTCCCTGCCCATGCCTGAACAACCACTGAACATACAGTTAGGATATAGCACACACGGGAGCTAATTCTTTACTCATTTGTGGTGTGATTAGATGGTAATTTCATCGCGGCCCACCGATCTCCCTTCGTCTTGTAGCACAGCAGACTACCTGGAGCGCGAAAATCTTTGTTAGATTGGTCACTAAGGTTTGAACATGACCACTTTTCTCATTTAAAATATCGAATGCATTCAGAACACAGCATAGAGTGCCAGGACCATGAAACCACAGAGGCATTTCTTCATATGAAAATAATAGAAGCAAGCCAATCAGGAACAGAGTGGGGCAGGTCTTGGGATCCATAAAAACAGACAGAAAACTTCTGTCTAGATGTTGACTTGCTAAAATGAAAAGAGGAGGACATGAGTTAAAAATGATTTGTGGAAAGTGGAAGAAGTTTAAGACCAACAGAAAAAAGAAAATTCAATTGTCCTATTTAACTAGGTAATTAAGTTCTGTTTGCATCAAAAGCCCGGCTGGGAGACACAAAGTTACAACAAGCAAACATAAAGAATCTCCCATCACCATTGCCAACTCATTCTCCTCCCCTCTTCACCCCTAGGCTGTATGTGTGTGTTTGTGTGTGTGTGTGTGTGTGTGTGTGTGTGTGTGTGTGTGTGTGTGTGTGTGTGTGTGTGTGTGTGTGTGTGTGTGTGTGTGTGTTTAACCAGACAAGATCTGGCAGAGATAAAAGATGACACCCATACAAACACACGCTAATTTCCATTACATTTGCATCCCCAGATTTTCATTAATTTGCTTAAGCACCCAGCCACATGACACAAAATCCGGACAGAGGGCCAAGAGAAGCGAGCTGGAATTAAACCCACCATTGGTATGGCAGAAGAAAAAACCAGGAGCGACTGTAAGATTTAGGTCAGGAGCCCAGCAACACCAGGGTTTGTCCCTTGAAAACACACACGATGTGGATAAACATATAAAACGAGGGCAAAGCCACCCACAGCCAACAAGTCAACAAGGAAGTGAGTGCTGGCACAAGTATTGCGCCGATAAGAGGCATCCATTAACAATCTGTAATTTACACAGCCATTACGGTTAATCAGCGCTTTTTCTGTCAGCTGATGGAAAAGAGGGACACACCTACAAAAAACACATGGCTAGATCTTGACTTATCAACACTCATTTGTGCACTGCTAACTTAATCACTTTATGAGTCTAAACCAAACCAAACCAAACAGTTGGTGATCAGGGTGAGTCACCGCATGACATTTCCTACTGTCGGAGAGTTTCTTTAATAGACCACTTACACACCAACGCTCGTGTGCCCAGTTTAGCTGCTCATCCTTTGCTCATTGCTAAAGACCGATTTGCATTTCAGACATACAGTGTCGAATCACATCAGCACAATGTCTGAAGGGGAAATTGAATATAAAGAATAAGGCACTGTAGATTAGGGCACACATATTGTCCATTAACTATTTTTCAGCATGATTATTAGCTCTTTATTAGTCATTGTAAAGCACTTAGTAAGGCCTTATTTTCCATGACAATGCTCTACAAGGTGTTCCTCCATAAACCCACTGATGACTGCTCCTTAATGGTAAAGGTCTTGTACTTGAATACTGATCTTATTATGTTTTACTTAGCCTGGGCCTCGGAGGGTGATATTACCACAAGATAAGCCGTTCCCCTTTAATACCTTAACACTTCCTAAATATGGTCTACTCTTATGTAACAAAACACACAACGCTTTGACCTCAGTAACAGAAGAAATGGTCCAACAACACCTGCATTGATATATTTCTATATTGTGAGTTCTTGAAGTATTTTCTTCAAATGCTACATCTCCTGAAATCTGTGCAACCTGATATAAAAATCATTAGAATATAATGTAATAATAAAAGTAATTACATTTTTTTGAATACAGAAAAATGACACATTTTCATTCAACTTTATTAAATTAAAACACAAAAAATATTTACCCAAGAGATTTCTTTATCAGGGAGCATGAACAATTTCCCCGATGAGTCCATTGGCGTTTGGAGCATCTTCATATACTCACAACTAGAAAGAACACTGTAAGCAAAACTATGGAAGACAGAACGTTAAGAACTGCAATATCTCTCAGTCTCTCTCGGCCATCCCTCATCATAATGTCATCACATGCATACAGCGTGAAATGATGGAGGACCATCTTCGCTAAAATTAGCACAAATAATGAATAATCTGGCTTTACTGGATTTCATTTTAGGGCTGGCCAGTTGATGGCCGCACGTGGAAGGTCAGTTTCTTTACGGTTAATGCCCAGATAACCCTCAAGTCTTCCCGACCTAGAACATGTTCGCCAATCTAAAGTGAGGTCTTGCTCATAAATAATCCACTGGTAGCTTGATACATAATAACTAACACAGGTTCTGCAAGTCAATAACCCATGATAATCAAGTGTTATCTACTACCACCGTATAGGGCAAATGCTTACCGAAGCACAGCTTCCTTCCAATGTGCTACTAATGTGCATGCTAATTCAAGTGGTTAATTGTTAATATGTGTGCCCAAATATGAAACGTCACCAAAATTCAGACTGAATATCTAAACTGTGCTGCAACAAACAGCTTCTGGAGGTGACGTTGAACATTCTCAATGTCGGACGTACTGCTAGATCACATACAGCAGATGTTTTTCTCCTTTCTATGGCAGGAAATACAGTGTAGCTTTCTATCCTGTCTTCGAAGTTTAAAGCTTCCCGGTACATGTGTGTGGGTGCTCGCGTAAATGCAGAGGGAAACACTTCTGTCTAACCCGGTGTCACCAGAAATAGGTCGCTAGCTGAGCTAATCTTCCTTCCTTTACATAAACAGTCCCGCACACAAGGACACACACGCGACCGTCTTCCCTTCCTTGGAACAAAGATATTTTCATGGTCATCCCAACTGTTGGATTGAGACGCACAAACACAAAATCAACCCAGACAGGGAGATAACAGTGGTTATTCTGGGCTTATTCTGTCCAGGCAGCCAGTCAGGACAGCTGAGGGGGAGCGGGGAGACACCACCCGGCCTCCCATCAGCGAACACTCTGCTGACCTCTGACCTCTTCCGAATGTGTGTGTGTGTGTGTGTGTGTGTGTGTGTGTGTGTGTGTGTGTGTGTGTGTGTGTGTGTGTGTGTGTGTTTGACACATGTACACCAGCTTCCATGCCTTCAGCATTGTGATGGAGGCTGTTTGAAGTGTGAAGATTCTGGCAATTCAAAAGGTCAAGTTAGGGTACCATCAACAAACAGCCATCTCGTATTCACACACACACACACACACACACACACAAACACACACACACACACACCTGTCATGTGAACTGACAAAACACTATCTTCTGCTTTACATCAAATAGAGCTGCAAGGTTTGAGTTGAGTTGTTTGGGGGTTTGATAAGTTTTGTCTGAGCTGGGTGGTGCATGTAGTCGGGGATTCGGGTTGCGGGCTGGTGAAATGGACGCTGGGGGATGGAGGCTTGAAGACTTGATGTCTGGGATTCCATTGGCTGCAGCCCGACCAGAATAACTGCTAAGAAGCATCTGAAATTCCTCTTCCACCCAGGCTGCAAAGAATGCCGTTTATTGCTCAACTATATTGCACAACATCATGAATACTACCGTATACTCCATATGTCTTTTAAACAGAAGCTATTTCTCATTTTACATACAAGGTGAGCTTGTTTTAACCTTTGAAAGGTGTCCCAGCAGACTGATGCATGGGATTTGAGTGTGTGGGAAGCCAGTGTGAGATTCATCACTCTCCATGTTGATAAAATTGTTCACCATTTTGTCAGATATACTTAAAAACGTTCTTTCCTCGAGTCATGCTTCTCATCTGACTCGAGGAAAGAACATTAGAACTACAAAAAAGTCTCTTGGTATGTCGAATGGCCCAAAGTCCAGCTATTGTTCTGCATGTGATGCTCGCCCCAATTTACAAGGGGGGTGCGAGGGCCTGTTCATCACTGCTTGCAGTTTAAATTATTATGTTACGACTTTTGTTTATTCCATGGTGTAAAAAACACATTGTGATTTTACAGGGAATTGTGGCCTACTTCTTTGCACATGTACAGCAGGTTACAGACAATAAGTTAACCAGCTGCTGGCTGTAATTTCATATTTACCCCACAGACATGAGGGTGGTGTCGATCCTCTCCTCTTACTTTTGGCAAGAAAGCCAAAAAGTGAATTTGTCCAAAAAGTAGAACTGTTCCTTTAAAGCAACTCCATGCCGATTCGAGGAAGAATGAAGATCAAGTGTTCTTCACAAATTTGGCAAAAATTGTTGTTATCTTTGCATTTTATTATCTGCGACAGATTGGGGATAACGTGAGTGTGCCCTGTACCTGATAAATGACATTTTAGAAAAAGACATTTATAACAGTTTTCTCTGAAAAATAAGCACAAAACAGACCAACTTTAAGTATGATCTGTGTGGGTGGCTAATAGGGATTTGCATGCACATCCACACACAAACATGCACGCAACACAATTGTGTGTACGTGCACGTGCACACCATATTCCTTGTAATGGTGAGTAATGATTTTGCATATCCGTTGTGTGATGCGTGTGGTCGTCATCACTTTGAATTTTTAGTAAGCTGTGAACATTTCTATTTTCAGTGACGAGAACCCTCTCAAAACAGGTGGAACTGCTTTCTGGTTTTATCCAAATTCGACGTCAAAATCGCGCAAAGCACACGTGTTATTTGGTCGGCCAACAAGGTGCAGTTAAAATAGCTATAATAGTCTCCGGGGGGATGACCCCGCATGACTGTAGCAGCTGAGAATTTCATTAGAGAGGGAGGAGAGAGGAGGGATGGGAGGAGGAGGAGGAGGAGGAGGAGGATGAGAAAGATGGAGGAGGAGCACGAACCACAGAGAAGCGCTTTTTTAAAAATAACCAAATCCGTGACATTCTGTATTTGTGAGGGCAGCGTCTCTAACAGCAGGTAAAGATCTCGTCTTGCATCATCATCAGGGTCAAGATAACAATAACCACGTGTTTAAGGTTTCAGAATATTTGGTGGAGGTCTTTGACTCTTTGTAGGAAACCAGAAGCAAACAGAGGTCTCCCATGTTTAATTCTGTCGTCTTGACCATCCACAGGTCTTTATCCCATGACACTTTCGAGCTGATACTGTCATTTTTCTTCTTAGTAGTGCTGCCCCCCCCCAAAAAAAAAAAACTCTGTGTCAACTTTTACTACAGCGCAAATACGTCTAACCGCACATTCAAGTCACTTTACCTTAAAGGCCACGCACACATACCAAGGCAGGCTATTTACATTGCTTTCCCAGAGGGCAATTTTGAGCCTGAACTTAGCCGTGGACAGAAAATAAAAAATAAAAAGATACTCAGATGTATGCAATGGATACCAGGGCGCACTTCACTACGCTTTGTTCACTGAAAGGGAGAGAGGGAGAGAGAGGGAACTTCATCATGTTCGATCTACCACAGGGCATCCAAGAGGGCACACAACACCAGGAGAGTGTTTTCGCACATGGGGACGCCAGGGTGAACGAGAGAATGACCTTTAATGAACAGTTTGCATTTGTTTTCTTTAGATATTAAATGAAATTCACACTTGACACTCACACTTCACATGCAGTTCGTTAGCAGCAGCGTGTCAGCTTCACACCCATCTTTTTTCCATAAACGACTCACTTCCTCTTTCCTCTTCAGTTGTGTGACACCTCTGGCCTGCCACGCTCCCGAACGCACACACCCTCACACACTCACACACACACACACGCCCACTTCTCTCTCGGTTAATCCTTATAGAAAAAGTGTGAGTTATGTTAAGGCTGGTGTGTGTGTGTGCGGCATTGTTCCCGGTGTGATGACTGCTTGTGGAGCCAAGGCTTAACTTTTGTGCTGAGTAACTCGGTGCCCAAAGTCTGACCTGAGTCTATGGGCGTGTGTGTGTGTGTGTGTGTGTCTGTGTGTCTGTGGACCACTTGCTGAATGGACAGAATGTGTCTGACTTCACCAGGGACTATGTAGTCAACTGCTCAAATGAGCCGCATGTACTTAAACAAAACTCACAACTTCTGTTAAACCTAACAGGCGTAAACCTCTTGTTTTTTCACAGAGAGCAAATGCTTGTGCATTTATCCACTTACGTACTTGATTTCCATGCCAGTGGCGGTGTCTCTAGGCCACTCAGTCCATCACTTTGGCTAAAATATCTCAACTGAATGGATGGATTTGTAAAGTATTGCACAGACGCTCAGGATCCATAGTAATCACTCGGATGAGTCCTTCACATTTCAACTAGAGCCACCATCAGTTCAAAAGTATGTCTAAGAAGATGATTTATGACAAAATGATGTTACAATGATGACACTCCCATCAGCCTCAGCTGTACTATCTTATAATGCTTAACCTAGTAAGAATTTTAGGTCATAGTTGGACACTGGATGCTCTTCTGGTAGATAAAACATGTTAAAGTGCCCTCTATGGTGGCTTCCAGTGGAGAAAATATGGTGACGTTCCATCTCTTCACAACAGATATATTGCAACTTTCTGTGCACCAGTGCCCTTTATATTAATTCTTTTTGTCCCTACCACTCAAACATCCTGAGTCCGCCACTGGCCAGGGTGATGTTCATCTTATCTAACTCTTCACTGAAATGCAAACGCAAATAAAGTGCATTTCCCAAAATGTGGCTTTTGTTTTATGGTTTGCAAAGTTCGGCGTCAACACCGATGTTCTCCCCGCGGGTTTGTTCGTGCGTCCACAGGGTCGTCACATTTCAAACACGCGCTCGCTCTTTGTTGTCATAGTTTTTGGTTCTTCATTTATTTGCTTTCTTTCTGCACTCAAATACAAATATGCAGTAGACACCTAGTTTCTATTCTATGATCACCCAGTCCAAAACTGCATGATCTCATATGGAAGAAACCGTCCAGTTAAGTGATGTACAGTTTGTCTTCTCTGTCTGGAGCATTGTAAACTGGATAATGTCTGCCCCGAGTGCCTTCATCTCTCCATTCAAAGAGCTAATTCAAACCTTTCAGCTCTCTTCCATTAAAGGGCGTGGAGACGCACGGGAGGAACAGCGAAGGGGAAGAGCAGGACATTCAAGCTATTACACAAACTACCCTCCCGAACTCAAGTCTCCTGCTGCGCTGTTGTTTGTCTCCGCTTAGACTTTCATGTAGCCTCAAGGGATGAATTACACACCTAATGACACCCGGGTCTTTGCTCTCCCTCCCTGTGCTGCGCCTCCTCGGTCCTTTACATGTGTCTGTCTCAGTGCTTTTGACATTTTGCGGAAACATACAGATGTAAAGTTTCACCAATATTTATTCCTCTTGCACTTGATGTAATTTCCAACCTTTGAAATCCCATTTCATGATGATTTTTATTTGTATTTATTTTATTTATTTTTACCTTTCTTCATCGACCACGTTCATCCTCCACAACGCAGTCTTACTTTTTGTGTTGGTCAGTCGTCTCAGTCTAGTTTTGATACACTGTGTTGTGGCCACAGCCTACCATGCATGTGAACCAAGGGTGGCGAGCAGTGAATAAAGCTCTCTAACGGCTTGTGTGAATACGTCTGTCAGTGACGGATGGGCCATCACAAAGAAAATATCGCATTACACACTCTCGACAGGGCAAACAATTGGAGGGAGGGCAGGGCGCGCACACACACGCGCACATACATGCACACTAAACATTTCACCCTCTCACTTTTCAGATTCCGTTGACCAATTACCTTTTACCTATTATTCCAGTGAGCCAATAAAAACGCTCAGTCACAAAGTTTGGATGTGTTTGGAGAGGAAGAGAGCGACACACACACACACACACACACACACACACACACACACACACACACACACACACACCTGTCATGTAAACTGACAAAATGTTCAAGCAGTGGAGAGAGACATCAAGTGTTGCATGTAGCATGATTATAAAAGCACCTTGCCAAATGACAGTAAGCTGTGACTATATACAACATTTTTACACGGTAAAAAGTTACTCTAATCAACGGCATTGTTGATGCTTCCTGAGGATATTACCGCCTGCTGAACTTTAAGGCCCCCCTGTGACTCACTAAACTGCTCACCTTTGTTGTGTGTAATGGACTCAAATGTCACGTTAATGCTGGAGCTAGAAAATTGCGTTTGATTACAGCATACTGTGTGTCAGCATAGCCTGCTGGTAAAGGAATGTGCATTGCTGAGACTGAGGGGCAAATTTCAGAATAAAGACCCATTAAACAGGGACAGCTTGTCCAAATGGGAACAAAAACTGTTCCACATTTGCTGGTTTGTGGGTCAGTGGTTAGGGTTTGCATTAAGGTTAGGGTTCAGCAAGTAGTGGTAATGGATTTGGTAAGTGTAAGTGTGTGTCTTCTGTCACTCTTGCTGGCTGGGCGTAGCTCAGCCAACAGCACTCCCTGCTGGACACACTGGATCAGCTTGAGCTTCATGTATTAATCAGTTTTACTGTAAGACAAAGTCATATGAACTTCCTGCTAATTATAGTCAAAATCATTGAAGAATAACTGTGTTAGACAAAATACTGAGATACACTGGATGTTGGGTTTTTTGTTTTTTTTTTTATTATTGTTTTTTTTTTTAACTTAGTATGGTTCCCAGAACAGTTGTGATGAATTAATACGGTACACCACTGTAGCAGCTCCTTAGATAAGATGACTAAGGTTTGATGACTTATTGTCAAACTCTGCAGGTTAAAACATCTGCATGTTCTTACTCAGGTGGTTTGTGTTCTGGCTTGGGGGCTTCCAGAGTATGGACCTTTTGAATGTTTAATAATGTCAATTAGTGGACTGTTTTTAATTGCTGTGTTCAGCACTATACTTAACACAGGGAAATGTCACTAGTAAAAGAAGCTAATAATCACTGTAAGGCATTGTTTTTTTGTTTCATTTGTTGTTGTTGTTGTGGTTTTTTTTGCATTGTGTTACCTGCTGAACTGTTTTGTATCTACAAATGAGGTCGATGTTTCCTTGGAATGCAGATATGAATGCAACAGATGTCGCTCATTTGTATTTAGGTGTAAGATCTCCTACAGTGTTGTTGTTTTGTTTTTGGATTGTGGTATTTTAAATATTCGTCTATAGTGTCATACTAATGAGGTAAAATCAACCAAACAACTCCATTTATTAATAACAATAAATATTTTAGTGTATTCAGTGTTCTTATTTACACTTTTTCTTCTTTAGATTGAAAAAGAGAAAAAAGGAAGGAAAACAGTGACTGAATCAAGTGTAAATGTGTTTTTATTGAATTCAGTTGAATATCGCGCCAGATAAAATACCCGAATCATCCATTCTGACCATATTGTGATTCACTGGCTACAGTGCTTGCTGAAGAAATGCTAAATCCGTATCCATCCATCCAAGTTTCAACTTGTGCGCAAACCGGAACCTTCGAAGGGGGACGACATTCACGGTAGGACACAAAGATGGCAGACGTACCAGATAACGCACCAGAACGTGAGTTTTTTAAAATGTATTATTTTTGGTGACTTTGACCCGTAAGACAACATATGTTGTTTAACGATTTGATGTTTTGTAATGCTGTCTGTGCTGTGAGGTGTTATAAACAAACGTTGCTGTTAGCAGCAGTGAAACTAACTGCGATATTCCTGTTTGTTTTGTTTTCAGTTTTTTTTTCGTTTGTTTTTTTGTTTTTTTGTTTTTAATTTCTATCCAGGCAGGTTATCAGTTAGTTAAAATATGAAATTCAAATACTGTTCTGGTAATGTCGGAGCTCTCAGACCAAATTATAGGTTTGTTCAACTGTGAAGTTGTGTGACGTAGTTATTAAAGTGGTTTCTCTGAGCCAGTAGATAAACGTCATATTAATGCGGATCAATGCCAATGCAGAAATTGGCCAATTTTGCCTAAATAGATACACAAATAGATGTAAAATAAACCGTTTTGAATATATTGTCATTTGTGATGAGCTGCTGCATTAACGTGAATCCATGAAATGTTGCTGAGTCATTGTGACACAGTTAAGATTAAGTGTGGGAATGACAGCAGTGACTGTTACTGTTACTTCTTGGTATTAGGGGTAGACCTACAGTATCTCACAAAAGTGACTACACCCCTCACATTTTTGTAAATATTTTATTATATATTTTCATGGGGCCACACTGAAGAAATTACACTTTGCTACAATGTAAAGTAGTCAGTGTACAGCTTGTGTAACTGTAAATTTACTGTCCCCTCTAAATAACTCGCACAGCCATTAATGTCTGAACCGCTGGCAACAAATGTGAGTACACCCCTAAGTGAAAATGTCCAAATTGTGCCCAAAGTGTCAATATTTTGTGTGGCCACCATTATTTCCCAGCACTGCCCTAACTGTCTTAGGCATGGAGTTCACCAGAGCATCACAGGTTGCCACTGGCATCCTCCTCCACTCCTCCATGACAACATCACAGAGCTGCTGGATGTTAGAGACCTTGCGCTCCTCCACCTTCTGTTTGAGGATACCCCACAGATGCTCAATAGGGTTTAGGTCTGGAGACATGCTTGGCCAGTCTGTCACCTTTACCCTCAGCTTCTTTAGCAAGGAAAAAACACAAGTACTGTGTAACTCAAGTACTGACCTTATGTTCAGTTTTCAGCTACTTCAGATTATTCAGCACTTAATTGTGAAGTGTTACCGATCAGATGTTGTAGGCAGGACATGAAGTGGCGCATTTTTAAATACATTTATTTTATCGGCAAAATTCAATGATTCTGATACTTGGAAAATGTTGAATATTGTCCCCAATAATCATTCGACCCCTACCTATATTGGTCATTCCATGCCGAGACACGAGTTCATGTCATGGACTTTCTTGAAAAAATTAATGTTGAAAGTTCTGTTAAATTCATGGGACCTTGTAAAAATCCTACAGCTGTTCTCCATATACTTTTGTGTAATTAATTTTTTTAGACAAATTTCAACCCAAACCTGTCAAAAATGAGCGATCTGTGAAGTTTAGAATAAATTATACAAGGAATCACAGTCACAATGTTGAAATTCAAAAATTCTTAACTCAAAAAGTATTTTGATTACAGCTGGTGGAAGTTGCCAGACCCTTTATGTTTTTAGTTTTGTTTTTGTTACTTTTTTGTAAAATATTTTATATAGGATTGCTACGGCTGTTGATTATTTCCTCAATAAATCTATTGAATTTTAGTCATGTCATGTCATTGTCCGAACCGCTTATCCCTTTCCAAGGGGTTGCGGGGTGTTGCTGCTGGAGCCAATCCCATCCCAAGAAATCACACATTCATGCAAACTAATTTGATTAATTCACTATCAGCATAGTTGGTGTTTAGTTGAATTGTTGACAGCTAATTTATTAATTGTAGCTGCTCTAATTTTATACACATTTCCCCCAAAATTCAGCTTGACACATTTGGCACGTTAGGAAAGACCCAAGTTTGTTGGCACAGCAGGCATTTGAATTTAACTTCAGCCACCAGAACCAGAACATGTGTCTGTTTCTGACCAGTTTAAGCTGATCTGATGAACTGGACACACTTACAACTGATCTCTGTTGAATCCTTTCAGACTGCCCGGGTACAACAAGTGAGCAAGCAGGGAAGTCATCGTCATGTGCGGGCTGCCCCAACCAGAAAATATGTGCTTCTGGAGCTACCAAGACCCCCGACCCTGGTAAGACTGTCATAACACTTGATAGTATGATAAGTATATACACTCCATACAGTAAGGCCGGTAAAAATTAGTAGTGTGTCCTCCACCTGTCTCATCTGCAGCCATAGCGGAGATCGGAGAGAAGCTGTCAACAGTCAAACACAAGATCCTTGTGCTGTCTGGGAAAGGAGGAGTAGGGAAGAGTACCTTCAGCGCTCACCTGGCCCACGCCCTCGCAAGTGACAGCACGAAGGAGGTAATATAAAACTGAATTAAAACAATGAAGGCCATACTGATGTTTAACCTAATCCAGGTTATTGTGCCCCGTAGAGATCAAATAAGAACCACTAGAGGTCACTGCTGACTTGGTTCAACAGAGGTCCATGGTCATACAGTTGAGACAACTAAAGCTGAGATCATAAACCCAGTTCAGAGTTTAGCAAGTTCCTCTTTATGTGGCCGCACATATCAACAGCTCTGAGCACCACACAGTGTCTCTGCCTGTGCTAAAACCCTGTCCGGCTGCATACATGAAGAGCTGTAGTACAATGAACGTGGATACGGCTCTGTTAGCCATACTCCTCCTCCCCCTGGTGTCCAGGTTTATCTCTCCAGCCTTCAGGTCCCTTGTTGTTCAAGCTACAAGTCTGAATGAAGTCTCACCTTTTTTAGCACACAGAGCATAGAAATTGTCAGCGTAGCTCTTGAGAAATGCAGGATTACAAAACTCAGTCTAAGATAAGAACAGTTCTGCTTCCTCTGTGTGTTTATAGGTTGCCCTGCTGGATGTAGATATCTGTGGTCCGTCTATTCCGAGGATCATGGGCTTAGAGGGTGAACAGGTGAGTTGAGGACAGAAATGTTAACATTGATACTCTTTGTGAGATTCTTCCCAAATAAATGACATGTAGTTAGATCTTTTCCACGACAAATGTTATTAATTCTCTTTATGTGGACATTATTGCTATGGCTACGTAAAGAATAAAGCTTATTAGTATATATGTATATAAATAAAATGTATAAATTGTTGTGTGTGTAGCTTGAAAGGGTGCTGCTTTCATTGTGCTGCAAAATGATTCCTCGATCTGTCTTCTGTGCAGGTTCACCAGAGTGGCTCAGGCTGGTCTCCTGTGGTGAGTCGATTCAAGTTTTCAAGCTAAATGTCTTACTCCTTTAAGATATTGCATATATCATCAATTCACATGTGTCCGTCTGTGTCTGTTGCAGTATGTGGACGACAATCTGGCGGTCATGTCTATCGGCTTCCTGCTCAGCAGCCCCGATGATGCTGTGATCTGGAGAGGCCCCAAGAAGAATGGTATTTGATTTTGTGTGTGCTTTGAAATGCGTTTCACTTTTTTCTAAATGTGTTCCCACTATATAACCTACGTCTTGTTCTTCTGCCAGGGATGATCAAGCAGTTTTTGAGGGATGTAGATTGGGGGGATCTGGATTACCTCATCGTGGACACACCCCCTGGCACCTCTGATGAACATCTGTCAATTGTCCAGTACCTTAGCTCCACCCACGTCGATGGGGCCGTTATCATCACCACACCACAGGTAGCACACACACACACACACACACTCACACTCAGACATAAATCCTGTGACGGCTACTGCACAAAGTAACATTAAAGGCATTTACAGCAACCGTAGAGGGGGATTCCGTCTGGGCCTTCTTTCTCTCCATCCTATTTGACTGCTCATGCTTTACTTTGTAATTAACAACACTTCCCAGAATGACTTTTTACCAACCACCTGGAGATGTTTAATCGTTCAGTGGTGGTTTTTATGTAACTCCAGACAGTAATAATGATAGTGAAAATGACACCAAAAGCCGCAACGATATTAACGGACCAAAAAATGCTAAGAGCAGGAATCGTCAACTCATTACTCATAACGCAACATTGCTACAACTGCCTTACAAGATCTTAGCGCTGCTCTCCATGTGGATAATCTGCCTCTTTGTGACACAATATTTGCAGTACGCTGACAATGCTGTTTTCATTAGATGGACTAAGCATTGTTGTTAAGTCCCAAAAAAAAGAAGAAATTCCATCGTGAGAAAAGAGTCTTCAGTGGTACGTAACACATTGTAGTTCAAAGTGTTAGTGAGACGTCATTTTATCGTTCCTGGAAACCCCCCCAGTCTGGTGACTGTCACCGGTCGTCTCTCCACCTACACGTTTGACCCGTAGCTATATTCAGTAAGTCACCGACCCATTGTTGGGGGTTAATGTAAGGAGACAATAATGTAATGAAAGTAATTCTGTGAAGTGTAGGCACATGGCAGAGACGTATTAGAATTCCAGGGGTCCACAACAAGCTCTACATTTGTGACATATAACAACTTATAAGTCATTACATTACAAAATAAACAGGACAAGGCTAAAATATTCACACAGACAAGACAGCTCCTGGTATCACAAAGGGTAAAGGGATATTCCGGTGTAAGTTTAATCCATAGTCTAACACACCTTGACACCGAGTATGAACACCCCTCCAGAGATAAAGTTTGCGGACCGCTAGCTTACGTAGTTTTAGCAACCTCAGAAACGACCGCACAACAACAATACACTGCAGCAAATGGATCCAAGTATAAATCGCCATCGAAAAGCCACAAATAATGCTCAGAACAGCACCAAACTTCAGCAACATCACAAATAGGGTCCCAGCACATGTTTCAAGGCATCAAACATTTGATATCGTTGCCGGATTTGTCAGAAAAGATAAACAAAACTCACCTCTCCAGCTGCAGGCTCGTTGTTGGGAAGCCATGTGAGTCGATTATCGAGTGCAGTAGAGTTCCACAGCTCAGTAAATACCATTACTGCGGGACTCTACTGCGCTCGGTAATCGACTCGTAGGGCTTCCCCACAACAAGGAAGCTTCTCAGGTGGTGAGTTTTGTTTATCTTTTCCAACAAACCCAGCAACGATATCAAATGTTTGATGCCTTGAAATATGTGCTAGGACCCTGTTTCTAATGTTGCTGAAGTTTTCCCAGTTCCCTGGGAAGGTGTACTGACAGCTATGATAGACACATAAAATACATTTGAATGGAACAACAATAGTGGACATTTTAGCAAAGCCAAAAAAAACTTAAAAGCAAGGAAATGAGATAAAACAGCACGGTTCAGAATATTTGTGTAAGTTCATGTTTTGTTTTTGTAAAACACTCACACATTCACTGGAGAAGGATTTGCAGTAAAGTAATCCCAGT
The DNA here is from genome assembly GCF_904848185.1 of Acanthopagrus latus. NCBI lineage: Eukaryota > Metazoa > Chordata > Actinopteri > Spariformes > Sparidae > Acanthopagrus > Acanthopagrus latus. The sequence goes on along the minus strand of NC_051061.1, from coordinate 8,477,420 downwards.
GTATCCTTTAAGCCATTACCAAACTGCTGTTCTCCCTCACACTTTATTTTTTACAGTGTTATTCAAGAAATAACCTGCTTGCAAAATGCAACTACGATAGGGCAAGCAACAGAGGATGTTTTCTTATCATAAACTAATAAAAAGCCGCAATGGCTAGTTATTTGTTTACACATGACACATTAAAAGCAGTCAAATATGAGCAGCGCTTTACATAAAATACAGAACAGTTCGCCCTGTGTGCTTGCAAGACCACTTCCTCTCGGCTGAGCATTCTTTGAAATCTACAGGCGGTATAAACTGTGTGCTCTGATACACAGACACAGCACAGTGTCCACACCTGGTTTGATGACAACTTCTGCATTGTTTGGATGACAGGACACACCTTCAGTATGAGGTGGGGTGTGTTAACTAAAGAGGCACCAAGGAGTCTGATGGCATAGCAACCCACAGACGCACACATCTACACACTGGCATGATATTACACATACGTACATAGTGTAAATGTGCAGTGTTTGTCACACTGAACTTGTGCTCTCGTTTGCGTCGCTGTTAAGTGCAAGCAAGTTGGTTTTCACTGCATTTACTGAAAGACTTAATCAGAGTAAACACTTCCTGATACTTAAATTAGACTGGGGCCAGTGAGGTCAGACAGCAGTACAAGCACTTCCTCATTCCTTCAGCTCTCACTTAACCAAAACTAACCACACATGATCCGGGAATTACCGAGGCAAACAAGCCAGTGCATTAGATATCAAGTTTCCAAATTTGCGATAATGAAAGTATGAGAAGAGTGAGAAGGATCTTTTTTTTTTTTTAGCAACACATTTCCACGTGAAAGCATGTCAGCTTATTGCGGCTGTTTTTTGTTTTTCTCAAGGGAACCGTGATAGCTGTTGCGAGGGAAGAGAAAACAATTTGAGCTAATCCTTTCTCTTTCGCACTTTCCACCGGTATCTTGGTTTCCTCCATTTCTCTCATTCTTTGCCCTTTTTTTCTGTCTGCCAAATTCTGTTTCTTTCTCTCTGTCTAGGAGGTTTCACTGCAGGACGTGCGGAAGGAGATCCGGTTCTGTCAGAAGGTCAAGCTGCCAATCATCGGCGTAGTGGAGAACATGAGCGGCTTTGTTTGTCCATCGTGCAAGGTCACTGACTGATGCACACACACACACACACACGTCACAGTCGTCGTCAATCAGGATTAAGTCGAGATTTCATCCCAGTTCACTGTGTCTGATTATCTCTATAAAAACTGCATGATACAAGCATGTAGAAAGAAGAGCTCAGGTGCATCTGTCAGAAATTGGACAGCTGTCACACACATGTCGAAACAGACAGCCAAACAAAACACAAACAGCAAAGAGGAACCAAGGTTTCAAATCAAACAATAACAGGGTTGACAAACATGGTTGACCTACATAAAACTGCTCACAAAGATCAGACCAACAAGGTAATGTTTTCTGAAAAGAGATATCGATGTTGAGTTTTCAAATGTATAATCTGGCTTTTTGAACACCACAGGCCAAGTGCCGCTTAGATCTATTGAATTGGAAATAAGGCCGACATCTACATGGCTGACATCTGCAAAACTTGACAGCTCGCACCAAAACAATGTAGATGGATAAATAGCTCTACAGGTAGGAGGGGATAGATATCAGTGTTGATTTTCGGGGGGGACCGTCCCTTTTAAGCTGTACAGCCTGTCGGGATGTCTGAATGTGCCTCCCCTGATTCAGGTTAGTGTCACCCATCAGCCACAAAGGAAGCACGCAGTGTGCAGCTTTTCTCAACCCCATGCAGGTGTAAACAGACATGCTGTAGCAAACAAAACTCTGTGTGTTTCCTTTCGATTTGTTATGTTTTTCCTCTCACTGCATTTGTTCTGTAACATGGTATAGTTAATGGGAGGCTGGATCAGCCATCATCCCATTGATATATATTATATTTATATTAGGTGCTGTTCAATTGGCTCATTTTAATGATGCTCATTTGAGGCAGGAAAGGACTGATCTTCTAATACAGGGCCTGCCGATTTTCTAAACCTTTGCTGTGCTTTCTTGAGTTGATACTGATCACGACCATCTGCAACACATTTTCTTTGGGAAATCTGTCTGATCCATCCCACAGGAAGAAACACGTGTTATAGTTCAGTTCAGCACACTATGGGGCTGGGTAATATAATGATATTGAATCAGTATCTTGATATGAGACTACATGTTGTTTTAGATTCTGAATATTGTTTTATCTTAACATAGCATTAGTGTTGTCTCTTCCTGGTTCTGAAGGCCACAGTACAGTAAAGTGATGTGATTTTCTAAACTTACCAGGCTGTTATTCTTATTCTAATTCTTGCATTTTCCCACTTAGCCATTAAATCCACATTAATAGTGATTATTTATCAAAAACCTTACCGTGTTGATATTTTGTCAATATAGCAATAGTTATCCACACGCTAGTTTCTATATGAATATAAAGACATTATGTAAAAAAAATATAATAATGATAAATGATTATGTCACCCAGTCCTCACATTTATGCAGGGCTTTTGAAGAGATTTCAAATATTGAGATACATAATGTAAATCAAAATAGACTAAAACTACCGTGATAATATTTTAAGGGTGCAATATGTTATAAACTGCCACCTGTCAAATTTATACTCGAAGCAAATAAGGGGACGGCGTATCACCAGTGTAAACTGCTAACTGCGTCAAAATGTAGCTGCTCTCAGCTAGTTAGCTCAGTTAGCAGTCCTATTAGCTGACTCTGAGCCTCTTGACTTGTGTGGGGGTATTGGGGGTATTAGTGGTATTACGAGACAAGCTGGGCTAGGGCTAGCTGGTTAGCATGCTAACTTAAGAAGAAATTTCTGCCGCACAACACATAGATGGCTTTAGCCCAACACTGTTGTTTTCATCACGTTCTGTTGGTAATGTCATAGTTTTGACCTAAAGTTCTTACATATTGCACCTTTTTTAAAGTACAGTAGCTCAAATCCTATGTAATTTAGGGTCCATACAATCTATGAAAATCCAAACATAACTTTGATTTTCCTCATCCTCTCTCCTTTAGAACACGTCACAGATCTTCCCCCCCACCAGCGGGGGCGCTGAGCGAATGTGTGCAGATCTAGACCTCCCCCTGTTAGGAAAAGTACCTCTAGACCCAAGGATAGCACGGAGCTGTGATGAGGGCAAGTCTTTCCTCAACGAAGTACCTGACTCCCCTGCTGCCAAAGTCTACCAGAGCATCGTGCAGAGTGAGTGATTCCGAGAGTACATACGCAAGCATCTCCAGTTCGTGTTTTGCCACCTTTCATATCATAAAATGGATTGTGTTATATTCCTCGGTAGGGAAGTCTGATTCGTACGCAGACATGTTGCGGCTTCCAGCGAAGTCCCTTATTATTTTTGATGACTTGATGGTTTACTTGATGTCCCAATTCCTGATTAAATGTAATGAAAGAAGAAGTGAATGCCTTGCAAATGGGAACCAGTCGACTAAAGCGGAAGAGGGAGTGATTGAGATTCAATAACTGGGCTTGCATCATGAGATAAAAGTTAGAGGAATCTGTTGTGGTTTGTGTAACAGATGATTCACTCGGGGCGTTTGCAGAAACACGCACACACTAAAAGATCTGATATAACCAGTATTTGCTTGTTTCTTTGGAATTCCTCATCAAGTCCATCAAACGGATGTTATCGTCATGGTCTCTTTTCTCTCCTCTCTCCTAAAACAGGTATTCAGGACTACTGTTCCAACAGTGTGACAGAGGAGCAGAGCACCAGTTGATCCCTCACTGAGGGTGGCCATACTGGACCAGAACAAGAACAAGACCAGCCACCCCATGAGAACGTGGTAGAAATGATTAACTACTGAATAAGAGACTCACACAGGAGAGCAAATAAGAGCAATAATGCAACATTCACCAAAGTCTCACAGAATGACCTCAGCATCACTTTGTATCAGTGATCAGAGACATGGTCTCCTTTGTGATAAAGTGACTATGTAAAAGTAATTACAGCTTCACAACAACAAGTTCAATTATCTGCATAAGCACTTGGAATTTAACTTTGACAACAGTGGCTGTATTTCAAAAAATTTAACTTCAAACAGCCACTCTGGAGATTCTCTGTAGTTAATATACTATAATTCATATGAGGCAGTTATAAATGTTTTTTTTTTTATGTTATTGTCTAAAAATCCTTTTTAAATGACCAAAATAAACAAAGTGTTATTATATTGTCTCTCAGTATTTCAGTATTTCACAGCCTCTAAGTGGCTGTAGGCAACAAGCCCATCAATTCATTCTGACTATGTAAATCTACAGCAGCTGGGCATTGTCGTTTTCTGGTCTGTGAGACTGTTGTGGATTCTGTGATGCATCCTAAAATATTACATTTACACTGGCTGTTCCTTTAGTTGATGAACAGAGGTGAGAACTGTTCCTGATGTGCTGCAGTAGGCAAATTTGGGGAAGTCAGATCTCTGATCGTGTAGTACTTCAAGCTGTAGTGTCAAACATTTAACCATTTCATTAACCATTACCCAAGTTGTGTTTGTTGATCCTCTGGCCCAGGTACACTGAATCAAGTGTCAAGTTGTTTTTTCATCGTCGCACAAACATTGTTGGGACAGTGGCAGTGTAATGTCTTCATGTCGCTTAGGTTAAGAGTTACAAACAAAAAGAGCTGAAACAGGACAGTGGATTAGAATGTAAGAAAGTGCTGAATTTAATTTTTTGAATGATAAAGAAAATTATGAACACACATTGTACATGGTATGTAAACAACAGCTCCTAAGTATCAGTAGTGAGCAGGGAGAGGAAGTCACATGATGGTGTCGACAGTGGGATTCAAATGCTCGTTAAAATAAAAAGCACAGCTGCATCATCGTTGTATGAAGTTTGATTCTGTTTTCTCAGTGATTGTAATCATTCCACATTTGAAATGAGCGCACTGTATCTGTAAATGTTAACCTTTCAGGCCAGGTGCATGGTTTGCTTTGTTTTGAGCACCCATGTCCTGTGAATGTAAAACAGAATCCACAGTAGCAGAAGGTGAAATGTATCAACATCTGACTATTTTTCATGTTCTTCTCCAATCAGATATAGTTACAAATTGAGTGTCTCAATTTGATCCAGCATAACCTGGAGGGTAATCACCTGTTTACAATCATTTGATTACTATTTTGTTATAAACAGTTGTTTTGAACACATGTTGTGTGTAATATTCTTGCTTTAACTGATTTACAGTAAAATAAATGACCAAACATGAAATCTCTTTCAATGACTTTGCTATCAAAGTTACCAAACTGTGAACAAACCTTTTTTATTTGATATGTGGACGATTCAAAGATCACTTGATATCACCTGTCGTTAATGTTGAACCCCTTAAGTACTTTACCACTGGACTTAACTGATAATGATTTTGGCTGTGTGTGTGTGGACAACTTTAGTGGTGCAATAAGTTTCAACACCAGGTCTCTACTGCCAAGTCCTGCCAGCTTGTTTTGTGTGTGTGTGTGCGTGTGTGTGTGTGTGTGTGATTGTCTTCGTGTGTGCTTTGCCATACATAGTCGTAGTTCCTCTGGGTTTCACTGAAAAACACATGTGAAACTGCATCTGCATCCTGCTAACAGACAAAACAACAGCAGCGGCAGCCACACAAAGTGATTCCCACACAACTGGACAGGCCACGCTGCGCTGCATTTATGTTATCATGGTACTAATTGGACTTTATCGAGCTATAAAAATATGACCTCAATTTGACCTAAGTTCTGTGTTTAAAAAAAATGGAGTGATTGTGAAAAACACTGTCAGTTTAATTTCCGAGAATACAAGCAAATTTAGGAAACTTAAGACAGGATTCAACCTTGAACAGAATGTACAAAATAATTAGTGCGTTGAACTGTTTTCCTATTGGAGAGTGTGAAAAAAACACATTCTGTTGGTTTTGGCAAAGCTGCAGTGTTAATGCATTTCTCTTAAAGCAAGCTATCCATTACACCAGTCAGCATTAACCAATTGGTAATAATTGACCTAGCTGCATCTCTGTCATTAACTTTACCACATGAGGTGTGGCCAGGGTGAAACTAGGCAAATGAAGCTGGGTGAATACGGGGCATGGCAGTTTGGCGTGCTTTGTCCAGCCAAACCAGTTCTAGTCCCTGAAATAAACAATAAAGCGGGCTCATTTCTTATATAAAGAGAAGAGAGCGTGCTGAATATTAATGTCGAGCGTGAACAATAGATCCCAATCGTGACAGACTGGACATCAAATGGGGGAAGTGATTTTAAACAGAGGAATAAACAAATGTATTTCCGCCTGTGTGATTTTGTGTCAGACGAATAAAAAGTCCCTAAAAATCAGTGACGCGGTGACTCATCAGACCTGATTGTTGTCAGAAAATTCACTTCCTAATAATAATCTCTCCACCTCCAGCTTTCACATGCATTCCCCCAAAAAACTGAATCAGCCCTCCCCTCCAACCACACAGATACCTCCCTCTTTTGATGAGACTGCCTTCCGAGCAAAATCATTGTTCCTTTAACAAAGAATTTTAAACTGAATCATATCCACTAGTGGCTGTCTCGCATGCTGGAGGTCAATGACCACGGAGAAGACATCGTCGCCATGGCCCAATTCGCGGAGGTTCTGGACACAGTGCGGCTGGCCCTGAGCTGGGCCTCACCTGCCGAGGTCCGAGCCCTGCTGGAGGGTTTGGTGGAGGACCGGATCATCTCGGAGGCCTACAGCAGGAGCTTGAGTCTGCATCGACCGGCTCACGGCGAGACAGGATGTAAACCAGGTTTGGACTGGATGAATTCTCCATGCTCGGACACCCGCCGGTACCCCAACAAAGGTCAGTCGGTTGAGGTGAGCTGCCAAGAGTCTTCCATCACTCTCCCCAGCCACACAAGATCAGAGCCTGTTTCACCAACGGATGGACAAACCGGCGCAAGCTCCAGGCCAGAAACTGACCCACTGGACTGGATTGAAGAACACTACCTTTCTACACCCAGCTACCAACACGGCGTCGGGTTAGAAGATGAAATGACGAAATTGCTTAGACATGCAGAATCAGTGCAGACGCCTGCAAGTGATAGTGAAAGAATGAAAAGGGGGAATTTAGAGGATGAGAAGGAGTGGTTAGAGCAGGTAGAGGAGGAGGCTAGACGGATAGCTGTCCCCGTGTGGCAGCACTGGGACAGAGGACGGAGGATGTTGCTGCCCTTGGTTCCTTCTCTGACAGCAAGTGAAAACACAGCGACATCCAGTGAGGCACAATGCTCTGCTTTGAATATGGAGGGGGAAACAGAGCTTGCAGTGGCTTGCAGAACACTGGATTTGTATGCCGACAAGTTCAACTGTACAGACCTAAACTTCACTCTGGATACAGGAGCCACCGACACGCCGAAGGGCCTCGGTTTCTCTGCGTACAACAGCACGGCGACAACCGGATGGGATCTTTTGGATGCCTCACCTGTTGAAGCCTGTGCAGCAACAGACACAATCGGCGGCATCACAGACAGGTTGGAGGACGGTCTCGATGGCTGCTGGGTAGCTGACGGGACGACAGGTGCGACAGAGGACCTGCTCTGTTTGACCGCAGGTGCACAATGTGGCTTTCCAGGACTGGAAGAAGATATTGGACATTTATTGTCTTCCTGTGAACAGACAGACGCTCATACCAACGCACAAGATAACTCACTTTACTCCAACATGGATCATAGCCCGTCGATCAGTGTTCTAGAAGATGTTTTCAGGGTTGCTGATGGCACAGACACATGCAGCAGTAACGGCATAGCAGACTTCCACAAGGATAAAGAGGAAGAGGAGATGGTGGATCCTCAGTGGAGTAAGTGTTTTGTTTCTCTCCTGCCATATTTACTTCTGTTCTTATTAAAATGATCCACCTGGGGTTATAGGAACACTGCCAAAGCCTTTAATTTCATGGTTGTTAGGAATCTGCATGGGAATCTCCAAACTTTTTTTCTGTGCAAGATCTCCCGGTGCCTTCCAGTTTCCCTTTCCCAGCTTTCCAACAGAAATCGTGAAGTGAAAGTAACCACTGCTCTTACATTAATGATGTTGTCTTTTGGATGCTTGTCTGTTCTGGTGTTTCGGTTAAAAGGCTGGGCAGGTTTGGTGTCAAGGGTGCGCCTTACTTTCAGTTTCATTCTGAGTCGCAGGGATGCGGAGCTCAAAAGGGAGTTGATGGATGAGGTATTCAGACATTTGCATAAGTAAAAGTATAAACACCATATTGTAGAGACACTTTGCACTGAAAATGTGACTGAAGTGAGAGTATGTTGGTATACTCAGTGGGGATGTTAATGATCAATTATTAATCGATTCATCGCCATTAAGAATGTAATCAATCAGAGAAGGGCACAAATACATCAAAGAGTGTCTTGCAATAACAGATTATGGATACTTTTTTTTTTTTAAATGAATCCAAATAAAACTCAAAATACTAGCCTGAGAAAATGTATTTAATTAAGATACACTTCATTTGTCTGTAAAAAATACATTTGACATAAACTGATATTAATATGACATTTCGGTCATTTACTCACCTCAGTGTAGGTTGGATTTTGTGGCCAGTTGTTGAAAAGAGACAGACGGGAGCCTCGTAATTCAAATTAGTCATTATTTTGTGTCACTTAATTTGAAATTCATGACTTGATCTGTTGTCTTCACTTCTGATGTAGCAAACTCAAATGTCAGTGGTTAAAACAGTTTGCTAAAGGAAAAATGTTCAACATATTTCAGATAATATTAATTATTAATCAATAATCAATAAAGTATTAATGGTAAAAGTACTCAATTCAGAAAAATGTTCCCTGTGACTGTTCTACTAATATAGATCAAATCATCTGATTGTTATTACAACTGCATTGAAAGTGCAGTATGTAAGAATTGGCCACCTTTCAAATTCATACTCAAAACAAGGCAGGGCATCACCATAGTAACTGCTAACTGCTGCTAACTGTAGTTAGTTAGCTCAGTTAACCACTCAGTTAGCCGCCCTGTTAGATGCGCAGCTGGCGGGTCAGACTGGGAGCTCAGGGGAGTGTTAGCGTTTACACTGCCAGCATGGGAGCTTCGGACATGGACGGGCCTGGGCTAGCTGGTTTGCATGCTAACTTCAGGAGATATCTCTCAAATACAGCACACATACATCATAATGTCACAAATGTTAGTTTATTCACACCCACAACTGAAATCCTTACCTGTTACCCTTTAATGCAAAGGGATTTTACTATTGCAGTCTGTAGGTAGTTGTTGGCTATTTTGTTCACGACTGCAACTACCGATTATACCGAAATTTCAAAATGACACTTTCTCAATGCAATAAAATTATTACGTTTACAGTAGGCTATGTATTTTTTTATTTTTTTTTTTACAAAACAATTAACACAAAATACATAATTTAATGATGTCATAAAATTGGGTCATGGAGGCTGATGTCTTCATTGTTTCGCAACCATCCCTGCTGATGAAACTGATACGAATGCGACTCAGGCAGAAGTGTTCAGAGACGAGGTAGAATTCAAAGTTTTATTCACGTTACATTTAGTCACATTCACTAACTTCCTTCCTCGCTCTCTCACCTATCATGTGATGCTTACCCACAAATTATAGCGACACGCAACAAAAGGGAACGCACCATTACCTTGAATTAAATTACAGATTGATATGCAGACTTTGCATATCATATCTCTAATATCATATTCAAAACTGTTATAAGCATTGTGTTGTTTTAGCAAACTTATTGGGTTACTGACCATAACAATGATTACTGTGAGAGTACAGAGTTTAAGAAAAAAAATCACATACAGAAGCTTTAAATTATCATAAGTATCAAAAGAAAAAGTATTGAGTCCTCATGTTAGAGAAACTTAAACAATAACATTTTATTACATGAAAAAAGACTTTTGATTATCCAAGCAGTTACCAATGAATTTCCTGCCGACTACAAAAAAAGCAAAACTGTCTTGATGTGATGAACTCGTAGGCAAGCCAACCAAATAAATGTAATGGAGTAAAAAAAGAAAGTAAAATATTCTCCCACAGATGTGGTGGAGTAGAAATAGAAAGTGTCATCAAAAAAAAGAAACATTCGAGTCGAGTACAAGTATCCAAGAGTTTAACTTCACTCCCAAATTGAGTGAAAGTGTTAGTTAGGGACATGTGTTGGCCTCCCTTCCCTAAATAATTGCGCTGATTTTTTGCAGCATTGTGACCTGTCAACTAAGAGGACAGTGTTCATAACCTGTACGATGTAATGTCTGTGAAAGCCAGAAGAGAATCAGGGAGCAGTCAGAGGACCATACTGTAGTTTTAGACACTGATAAGCAAATTAATGAATAACACGTGTATGTCAGTCTAACATCTCTGTTGTCCTGAATATAACACTGCGTTTGACCTCATGAAGCTTCAGTTATCTATTGCAGACTCACAGTTTCATGTGTGAAACAGCTGAAGTTTGTAATGCAGGATGAGATGACCTGGGCCCTGAACAGCCATGGTGGAATTTACTGTGGGAAATCAGTGACACAAAGTTTAATGACAGGGCAGGGAGTGTTCGGCCGAAATCCTGTTTACCTCTGTGGAGTTTTATGTAATGGCACTGACATTTTCCAGTACCATCCCCCATCCGCCCTGGTAATGCCAGTTACCAGGGCGGAGTTTTGTTCCAAAGTGCCACATCAAAGTGCCGGCCGATAAGATTTTCCCCCATCCCCGTCTTTGTCCTGGCTTCCTTTCAACTTCTGTCATATTGCTCACCGTGTCCAAACTCTTACTTTTCCTAATTCCCCCATATTTCCCCATGCTGACTGTGATTGTGTCCACTCAAAACCATTGTTTGCTCAAGGAAACAGTTTAGCACTGTTGTATAACAAGGCACCGACGGGTATTAATGGTATGAGACTGTGTGATGTAATTTATGGGCAGTCTGGCGCAGTGAGAGGTAAGAGTATCTGCTGTTGACTAACAGGTAGAGCGGGTACTTTCCACCCAGCCAAAACTCCCTGCATTTCCGTGTTGGTGACATGCAGGTGTGAGGTGTCGGTGTTCACCATGTTTCATCGTGGTCACATGGATTTCAAGCAATCTGAGCATATATTCAATATTTTAAGGCACCTGGCTGGGAAAAGGGCTCACAATTATATCTAATCAGCGCTTTCCACCATGGGGTTCTGCTGGCAGTCTCTGAGCTGCAAACTACAAACTCCTAACCCTAATAATATATTGTGTGAGGCAGGCTGGTTTATGCCATCCTACGACGTTACGCCAGAACGTAAAACACAAAATAAGAGACAAGCGCGACAAGAGACTTTGACTGTATGCCCTGTATTCTCCATTCAGTTCCCCTCTTTCTTTCCCCACCATGCCCCGGCTTGTTTTTTTTAGATCTCACAAGGTTCCGAACGCCACTGGATGGTTTCATTTTATTATTGTCTCTCAGGCTTGTCATTGGTCAGATAATATCTCAGCAGTTGACATCAATCAACGTGTATTTAAAGTAGTTATTTTCCCCCCAGTGTTTTGAAATATCCTTTGTAATGCTCAAAATGAACGAAAGATGAACATCTACACAGTTTGGTACAGACCTTATTACTGGGCGGACCTTTGACATAAAGGGCAGTGTTGTAAAGATATCATGTCAAAATATTACTTTGGTAAAATGGAAAGTCACCCACGCAAATAGAGTTACCTGAGTAAAAGCTTTGATATTAAATGTACATAATTAAAAGTAAAAACAAAAGTACATACTTTTTAGTAAGTAGACAATTCGGTCTCCTTTCTATCTGATTACCGAATTCAAAAATGTGCTACGTTAGCTCTGATGTCTGCAAAGTAACTAGTAACTGAAGTAAGTGTGAAGTTGAAAAGTTCAATATTTGCCTCTGAAATGTGGTGGGGTGGAAGTCTAAAGTAACAGAAAGTGGAAATACTCAAGTAAAGTACCTAGAGATTATCCACAGTAGAATACAGCAGTAGTAGATGTACAGTACTTCAGTAAGTGAGTTTATGTCACTTATAAAGGATGGTGATGGGAAAGAAGTGACATGAGCTGACCTGCAAGATCACCTAATAAAACCGTAGTAATGATAATTAATGCTACCACATCTATATTTGAGACTTCATGTCAAATAGCATTAAAGAACTATTGGGGAAATATTTAATGACTGTCAGGAGCCTGTATGAAATATGACTATTGAGGGCTGTTATTACATCCTTATGGGGGGATTTTTGCATATCTTTTAAGACATAAACCGAAACAAGTGTCTTGCTGCAGGAACGCGCTCGGCTGTTGCCCCCTCGTCCTCTCTGTAAACCGTCGCACCGAGGCAAAGTGAAAGCAAAAGCGGTTTTTATTGTTAGACGGAGCAGGTTTGCGCTCGCTGCCTGTGGCACGGGTTATTTGAGGACATGTGCAGAGGCTGATGCGCTCAGTTTAACGCACAGAGAGGATATACAGTGGGAGTTCAGAGGACCAGAGCATCATCATCATCATCATCATCATCATCATCATCATCATTATCCTCGCCGTCATCCAGCGAGGCCGGCACCGCAGGTAAAAAGTTACCCCGGCTCTGATGGCGCGGGTTGGGCACGTTTATCCAAAGTGCGCAATGTGGATAGGAAAAGATGTCCGCGGGGGTCTTTCCTCTTATCTACCTTTCTTATCGTTACATGAGTTTGTATGTGAGGATTTCTGACTATTTGACTGAATTATGCACAGTAGTAAAGTTTTTTTGTTTTTTTTTCATGACTTTCATCACAAGCAGTAGGAAAAAAGAAGAGTTGTTGTTTTTATTCATGCATAACGTTCTTTATTTTGCAGTCTGACATTTTTTGCTTTTAAATAACGTTATTCACGCGCACACGTCGAATCCGTCGGATTTAGCACCTGGGCTTCCTTTTTATAGTGATGCACTGTGTCAAACGGCAAACTTTCAGCCATCGTACTGCGAGCGCGCTCTCCATTACGCGTGTGTAAGGTGCCTTTGTGTGGCTCACAAATTCGCGTAAAATGGTGCGTGATTCAAGGAGACGATGTCGTGGGAGAGGGGAGCTGGCGAACGCAGGGTATTTGGGGGGACTTCCAGAAAGTGAAAAGAAAGTGATTTCACGATTAAGCATGAGCGTCCTGGACACAACAAAGAGACGCACGCGGTGGGCGGCGGCCACTGTGTGTGTGTGTGTGTGTGTGTGTGTGTGTGCTCATGCATCATGGCCTCCTACTCACTCATGGTCAAGATTTGTGCCATGTTAATGGCTTTTCTTTGCATTTTTTCAGCTTTTGTTCCCCCGACCATGTGTGGTGCTCCATGCAGTTATGTGTTTGCTTTTACTGATGACAGAAAATGCAACATGGTTCTCTAAATGTGCATGTTCCTCCTGGTTCAGGCCCGTTTTTTTTTTTGGTTTGTTTTTGTTTATTTTTTTTGGGGGGGGTTATTAGGCGAGAAGTCAGTCCCACAGCTACTCCTTCTAAATGAAGAAAAAAAGAAAGAGAAAGCATTAAACTGGTATACTATCTCCAGCGTTCATCTGTACTGCGAGTGCAGGCGGTGTGCTCATTTTGACAGGAAATAGCGTCTGATTTTTTTTATAGTGCGCCACATAGGCAGGATTTGTTGGCTTGCACAGAAAACCCAAGTGTAGATCTGAGTACAAAGTCCCCGATTGATTCTGTCTGTCAGAGTCCCAGTGATTCATCTTTGAAAGGGTGTGTCTGGATTGTCTAACCACACACTGATGCCATATGGCTACCTGAGAGGACAATAAAGGATCAAACAGACAGACAGGGCAGGAGAGGAGGTCAGCCTCCTTTGGACCATGGGGGAGCCTCTAGAAGGGTCCAAATGTGGGGTTGAGAAGGCTTCCCAATGCATAAGTGATAGAGGGGGCCCAAGGTGCAGCTGACAAATCTAACATGCTCTTCTTTGGCTCTGAAGCAGCATCCTCCGTCTGTAGTCGTCAGTCTGTGGTCTAACACCATGTCATTCCTACAACACTGATTGGTCACATGTCACAAGTAATTTCTATGTCTTGAAAACATATCTATTGCATGCTGAAGTCAACATGTATGTAAAGTTGTGATCCCGCCTTCTCACTGAAGTTACATAGTACAGAAACGGGTGATGGGGGCTGAGACAGTGACGCCATTCACCCTGTTACAAGACACTGTGCCGCCAACTGAATTTTTAATGTACAGAAAAAGTTACATAATGTCGCTTCAAGTAGAGTACTTGAGTAAATTGTAGTTGGCGACATTACATCACAGGTTAATGTTAATGTTAACACCTTTTACTGAAGATGTATATGAGAACCCAATATTGGTTATCGGTCTCCTTGAATACTATAAATCGTATTGGTATAAAAAAATTTAAAAAAACATGTATCCTTTGACATCCTTTGTGGGCTTTATGCAGCAATCATTGTTGTTTTGTCTGCCCATAACCTGGCTGAATATAAGATCATCAGATAAGTTAGTGTGTTATTATACCCAAGGCTTTGACTCACTGTGACAAGCCTTTCAGTTGCTCCTCTTTTGTCCACAGTTAAAACCTCATTGTGTACATTTGAACCTTTCTTTTCCCGGTTTGATCGCACAAAGATATGTGTGTGTGTGTGTGTGTGGGTCAGGGCTCGATTGCTTTGGGTTTCATCGTGTGCGCCTTGGAAATCTCAACCTGAAAGGATCAAGGTCAGGCAACCGACAGTCCTACCATGAGGCCAAAGTTCTAACCATACGACGCTGCCCATGGCTTTCATCTATGAGTCAACATCCGGGATGGCTTTGTGCACCATGTCAGCTCGGCCTGAGCTTACTGAGGGAGAGACGGAAGAGGGAAGGTCTTTGTCTGAGATAAACCACCCCAAACTGTCAGTGCTTTATTAAAACACCAAACGTAGCCATTGCTGTCAGCCTTGTTTGAACAGTGCCTTCAGTTTCAAGTGTTAAGAGCTATTCAATAACATAACAGCACCAGTGGGACTCAAAATATCAGCACAAGCT
Organism: Acanthopagrus latus; assembly: GCF_904848185.1. NCBI lineage: Eukaryota > Metazoa > Chordata > Actinopteri > Spariformes > Sparidae > Acanthopagrus > Acanthopagrus latus. The sequence continues at coordinate 8,462,383 of NC_051061.1, read as the reverse complement.
GCCCCCACAAGTTCTTTTACCACGTTTACCGATTCTTCTCCTCTGCCCTTCTCTAAAAGCTACTTTTATATCAGTATTGTTTTGTCAATTAATGCCTTTATTAGATCAAACCACTAAAAATAGGTGACAGGAAATGAGGCATGTTGCAGTTTTTCATTGCTCGGCACCAAAAACATGAAAAAAAAAAAAAACAGTCTACCTCCCAAGTGCAGGAAGCCTCTGACATCCTTTGTATTTTTTCAGCCAGCAATCACAGTTGTTTCACAGTGAGTCATCTGCACAGTACTCTGCTTCTGTCCAGGTGTAGAGGCTCATGATTTACAGGTTTGTGACGGTTTGATCATATGGAGATATGGGTGTGTTACCTTAGCTGTGTCAGGACACGGTGGAAAAAAAAAAATTCACAGCTTTGGCACAGCTCTCAGGATGTGCCTCAGAAACACGCAGGGAGGCTCCTCAAAACATGACTGGAGCCCGACCGATATATTGGCTGGCAGATGACATCGACCAATAGTGGCCTATCGGAGAATATCGTTACTGGTATCTAGTATCAGCTGATATGGAACTTTTTTGTTTTACAGAAAAAAAAATCCTATGAATCATTTATTATTCTTGATTCTACTTCAATGAAATGTTTTGGTCACCATTGTTAGATAACCACATCAGGGGAAATGCCAAAAAAACAAAACAGTTTGGTAGCTGTATCAGCCCCAAAACTTTTGTATCGTCAGGCGCTAATTGTTGCTTTAAAGATCGTAAATTTTTAAATGTGAGATTGTCGGGTTTTTTTTTTTTTTTCATTATAAAGCAAGTCTCTGCACTATATAAACTCTATGATTGTGCCAAAATGCTCAGCCCACAGGGAATTGCTCCCCCCCCCTCCAGCACAGCCATGGTTGCAAAAGCATCGACAGAGCTAATGCTAAAAAACACATTAGATGCTGCCTGCTCAGGCCTGTGAGAGCCAACCAATCAGAACAGACTGGCCTTAAAGAGACAGAGGGTGAATAGAGGCATTGCAGCAAGGGACAGACTGAGGAAAACAGCATCATTTTTCAACATTAAATGCTGAAACATTCTTTTGTCGACAATCAAAATAAAAGCATCAACCTAAAATGAGCATAATATAAACCATGTGCTGTAGCTCTGCGTCTCTGAGAGCCAGCTAAACCAAGAATTGATACATTAGAATCTTGTATGAAACTGCCAAAGGGGAAAGTTGGCACAAGTGACTGTAGCTGTAAGTCAAAGTGCATCCTGTTTCCTCCTGATCCAACAAATGTAAGAGTAAAAGCAGCATATCATATTCTGTTGAGTCAGAGTTATACTCATAAATAATTTATGTAATTTAGAGAGCTAGGGTTTTTTTCTTCAAGGAGTGACAAACCGCACACTCACCTCAATGGACATAAACTACATTCACACACACAGAACACAAACATGAGCCGGAGAAAGTAAAACTGTTTTCAGTTTGTGAGTGGGTGTAGGTGAGATGCTTGATGAATGAATCTTCTTTGATTTAAGCTGAGATGTGTTGTTTTCCCTTTAAAGCTGTCTCATATAATGTATCCGATAGTTACCAGAATGAACAGAAAGCTGAGGATCTAATACATACGTAATGTGAAAATTGGTATATTTGAAAATGCTTCTTAATATTCGTACCCTCGTAACTTATTTGATATAGGCACCAGGTTTTGTTGGGTCATTTTCTGTCGCCTCCATGTCAGACAGTGCACATTATTATCATTATGTGGCATCTGCAGAGGAAACAACAGCAACAATGGCACAGTTAAGCAACTCAACACAAGTGATTAGGCAACTATAACTCATCAGTAACTGTTATCATATGATTATTTATTCATTTTATTATTCCTGTTAACAGGTGCCAAGATGCAGGAAGTGGATCAGGACCCGTTTGTGGGTCCTGACTTCGGAAATCTCCAAGGTTAGTATTGTCTGAGTCTGAATTACAGGTCTGTTTAGACGGAAGAAAGGAGCTCTGTGGAGTGGTTAAACATTAAGGATCACAGTGTTGGTTTCATGACTTGTTTTCATGGCTGAATAAACTGAATAAGCAGACTGACCTTAAAGGACAACATGGTTTTATACTGTTTTACTTTGTTTATATGTGGTGGACCCTGCCGCCTTTCTGGCTTCAAATTTTCCTCTGAGAACAGCTTGTTTATTCAGATATGAAAATATTTAAAAACACATTTCTGTTTGTATTATTGCCTCATTAATATTGTAAATATTTGAATGTCTGCCCCATAGCTACGTAGTGCCCCTTTAATATATCGACTTTGGGTGGTAAAATCTTTTAATTCCGGGACAGATTGAGCCCATTAACAAGCAAAATAATCTCATTAGTCAATCTCACTAGACACTGCTGAGATGCTCTGATCCTGCTGTGTTTGCCCCATGCTGTCTAAACTATGAAGCAGACCCTGTTGAATAATTTTTCAGAATGAGACAAAACTGAGAGGATACACTACAAGTGCAAGACATATTAATGCAATGTATCTAACAAGAACAACAAAGCCTGCCAAATTTGCACATCTACGCCAAAAATAGGAATTTTTGAACATGCATTTCTTAATGTAATATAAATTATTATATCTCCTTCAACTTATTTAGTGTAACAGTAGTAAGGCCACTGATCTTTGCACAACCTCCACAGAGATGCAGGAACTCCTGCATTGATCGGTCTAGCATGGCACAGGCAGCAGATGAAACAGCAGTGGCAGCAGCGTTGTGTTTACAGTGAGATTAAGCAGTGAGGAAACTGTGAAACCTAATATGCTGAGCAGAGCTGGAGAGCTTACATGTCAAGTGACTGTGCTTGCAATCACACTCGCAGCGGTGTGAATCTTCATTTTACGTTGGCAGTCAGTGACACACATTAGGGCACACAGGTCGAGAGGCTGACATTAGTTTAACACAAGCAACTTCAGTATATTATGATGCTCTCAGTCCTCATGCATTGATATCACATTGTATGTGTTTCTGTGTGTGTTTTCAGGTGCCAAGGTGCAGGAATATGATCTGGACCCATACACTGGTCTTGACTTGGGAGATCTACCAGGTTAGTATCGTGAGAGTTTGAATGGCAAATGCCTTTATTCGTTGAGTGGGAAAGCCCATTAAGAACTTAATGAAATGACCAAAAGCTGCTTGACTTTGGTGCCATGAACAGACCCTGCCATCTTTGAAGCATTTTTTACAGACCTTGAACAGACCTTGTTAAATACCCAACTGAATTTAGCAACATACATATACTGATAAAGCATTAAAGGGACTTGGATCACTATCAACACTTACACCGAGTGGAATTACAAACAGGACAGTCCGTCCGATCGATTTGAATTTGAATGGCTGAAGCTACTTTTGCACTAAATTCAGCAATAAAGTTGCTAATGAAACGAATCATCAAGTTAGCGATCAACTGGGTATTTTTCGGACAGCAATACGATGCATTAAAAAGTTGTAGTAGGTTTAGCTAATCTACACTAGGAGGAGATGACAGGTGGTGTTCTCCGTCTCCTCCAGAAAACACCACCATATGTGCTGGCCGTTTTTTTTTTTTTTTCACTACATTCATTCAACCTACCAGTTATAGCCGAATATCTGAGTCACGTTTTTTCAGACAGCCCAAACCATTTAAAGTGGGTTGTATGCCAGTACTGAAGCCAGTTGTTTCGATTCATGCTGTTACGATGCTGGCAGGTTTGGACATCCTGTGAGAAATCCTGTAGTCCAGTGCAACTAAACAACATTAATACTGAAACTTTATGAGGTTAAAAAAAATTTGCCCCCAGAAACAGACTTTTTTTGCTCGACAAACTAGGAAATTTAAATGTTTCATCAGAAAATGTCAAATCAAGCTTTTGCAAATCTTCCATCTGCTAATTTCCATTATTTTGTGTTTCAGATGATTTGACAGAATTCCTTAATGAGGATTTCCTGGGGAAGTTAATTGGTATGTTACAGCCAAACCTCTGCGCATTAACAAGTAAAAACACATATTAAAGTATGAACACAAAGACTGACAATGTTGTGTAATTTCCTCTGCATGTTTTCCTTCCTAGACCCAGATGAGCTTTTTGGCATCTTTGGTGACCCTTTGTTGAATTGTGAAGATCAGCTCAACAGCTGCAGTAAGTTTTCTCCTCTATTCAAGTCATTTAGAAAAAGCTGACATATAACAGGCAAAAGGGGAAAAAAGAAAACTTTCAGACAAACTAACGCACACTGTATTTCATCCAACATAGAAAACGTAAAACATCTTCCATAATACATGTGGTTTAAGTCTGTTGGGTCTAAATTATTGGGAAACATATTGCATTTGTTGTTAATATTTTTACAGTGGGGTCTGGGAGAGCCCAAGCAACAAGGAAGTAAAGCCACTGCCAAGAAAACATGAGGGCTGCAAACATGTTTTTTCTCCATGACGTCACTGCTGTTTTAGCCTGTGTGCCTGTTCCTTTTTTCGTTTCTTCAAGATGTTTGGAGAAACATGCTTCGCTGCCTTGATTTTCAGTTCAGCACTGAAAATCATGAGCATAACAGCCGTTTCTTGTTACTGTGTCTGCTAGTTACTTCCTCTTTCTTTACACTTAAGGTGATGTTCCCTTGCCACCCGAGCTGCCCGGCCCAGACAGCCACCAGCAGGGACAGGCGGGCAAAGCGAGTAACAAGAGAAAAAGGCCCAAAGGTAGAAAACCAACCTGATCGCCTTTTTTGTCGTGTAAAAAACGTCACTGCTGCAACAGCCTGAGAGGCTCAGTTTTACTTGCAGATGTGGCAGGTTCACATGTTCTATTTATGCTCTTCCTCTCCAGTTTCACGACCCCAGCGGTGTTCTGATGAGACTACACCATCGAGGCCCAAAAGGCGAAAAGTAGCAGGTGATCTACTGACTGTGTTACACCGTGGCTTTCAAATGTGGGACGCAGTTAAATATGTAATCTGTGACCACATAGCTAATATTTTATCACTGTCCTATTTTCACACCAATAATTTAGGGTGATTGTAAACCGAGATATCATCCTGCATCCTTTAGCCGCTTTACCACTAATGACATATGCTACCATGAATCACAGCCCACCATTTTTGCAGGCCATGTCGCTGTGTTTTAGAAATCCGGATGTAAATGGTCTACTTTCTCAGGCAACCTTTGGTTTCCATTCATCTCAGCATGTTAGGAAATCATGTAGAAGACTTTTGAAATTCACTTGAGATGTGCAGTCCATCTCAAGACATGAACTTCATTGCTGTGTTTTACACACGCCCTAAAGTAAAGAAGTAAAGACACACATTTTTTTTTCCTGATGTAGCAAACATTTCATTCATATGACTAATCAGCTGTTTCTAGGGGCAGATTTAGATTAAAACAGTCCTCGTTGCTCCACACAGATGTGATGTAACCACTGATACGTGAAAGACACAGTATGTCCGCAGTGCATTTCACCATCTGAAGTTTGTCTGCCGCTCTTTAAATTGCGTCATCTTTTTGTGCCCTCTTCTTCTGCAATGGTGTCACGGCTTTCTGACTTGAGGATCAGCGCCACCACCTGCTCATCCTGATGAACCATCCCAAATAGTTGTGGATGGAAACAAGCATTCTTTCGCATTTTCCCTCACTGATTTTTGTAGAATCAATTTCGAATCTGCGACACATTTGGATGGAAACACAGCAACCATTACTCAATTTGGAATTCACTGTCATGAATTATGGTTTTCACAGTGTACAATAAAAAGAATGGCAACCAATGGATGATTGATACAGTAGGAAGCACACATTTACAAATGATGTAAGGATTGTCATCAAAAACGTTAAAACATAATTTGTAGTCAAGGGGCTAAAACTCCTGGTTCTGGGCTTTTTTTGGCTGGCGTCATGTAAGGTTATCTAAGAACCAAACACTTAAAATCACTGGGTTTAGTATTGAGGTCAGTCGGGTCAGTATAGCACCAGTGGGTTTTTGACCCATGCGGTGTTGGGTTACTGGATCGAACAGCGCGACTGTTGGGTGGTTTTGCACCTATTGGTACTGGGTAAAATGAGCCCAATATAATTCATCCATGCTATATTAACCCCAATTTAATCATTTAAATTCAATTTACATGTTGTGATGTTAGTTCTTCCATTCTTGCAGGTCGACCAAAAAACAATGAGGCACAAGCTGAGCCAACTGTTGACCAAGGTAAGTTTCTAGAGTCTTCCGTAAAATGATTTCTGTTTACAAATAAGTGATGAGGAAGTGATGAGGAAAATGTAACCATCTCAGAGCTTTTGGGGAGGGTGCTCCAATATTAGAAAAAAACAACGCAAAGGTGCCCTCAGATACGTCCCAGTGAGAATGAAACATGCTACTGGACTATATTAATATTTAAATGTGTGTGTGTGTGTGTGTGTGTGTGTGTGTGTGTGTGTGTGTGTGTGTGTGTGTGTGTGTGTGTGTGTGTTATAGAAGTATTCTACTTTAAACGTGGCACACTTCATCTGTTTTGCTGAACTCAAATACTAGGCTAAGGGGTGAAAGAGATGTAGGTTGGCTACGCTTGAGTTGGTTCCTTTGTGGCACTGGAGTACAGATCTAGAAAGAGGAAGTGTAACATGATGTTGTCAGATACGAGGTCACACCGATGAACCAAAAGGAGAACTCTGAGTAGAACTCTTGCCTCGCTTCTTTTTTAGATATCTGATAAACTCCGTCTTTGTCAACTTTGTCAGGACCCAAAATCTTTGGCGCTGAATCTCTTGTTATGTCAACAGAAAGTAAACCATCAGCTTGTTTTTCCTGCACAGGCTACATTGTTGATATGCTCAAGGTTAAGAAAACCTGCAGGGAAGAGAGTGATAAGGTTGTTGTCACTGCTTGTTTCGTAGGTGTTGACACAGGACCACCAAGTCCAACACCAAGTGCAGCAGAGATGACGGGCCTCTCCACAACTCCACCAAGAATCGTTCATCTCCATCCCTCCATTCGGTTTATCACCATCCCAGACTCGTCAGGGTATCAGGTTGTTCAGACACTAAGGCTCTCCCCGTCGGTCATTAAATTTCCACTCCCCAGTGCATCTGCTACACCTGCTTACATATTTGGTGAGTAAAGAATTTGCAAACACTGTTTTATCAGTTTCAACTGCCTGCTTGATAAGTTTATATGGTTTAGATTTTGTTGACATTGTGCTCGAGAGTTGTTGACTCTGTAGAGGAAGGGTTAACACTTCATGCAGTTTGAATTGCCCTGAAATAAAAACAATTAAAATTGATCATTAAGCTTCTCCCAAGAAGTATAGCTGCAATCCAGCTGTCATTAGTGACCGCAGACCTGCACCAAATCAGCTTATCCACCAGAACATTCACCCAGATTTATGCAAACATTTTTAGTCCTGGTGTCATGGTGTCATGGTGCCTTTGACGTAATTGAACATATTGCACTACTATGGGACTACTGCATTTAGTTGTCACGCAACATATCTGGAGTAAGCGTCACAAAAGATGGAGATTTGTATCCAGTCTAATTCTAACATGGATACCACGCAATAGCGATGCTGGTAGCTATACTGTTGCCTGACTTGGCTGAACAAAAGAAAAAAATCTAATCATTTTGGATGCGACAAACATTTTCCATCCATCTATTTTCTTCTGCTTATCCGGGGCCGGGTTGCGGAGGCAGCTGTCTGAGCAGGGACACCCAGACTTCCCTCACCTCTGACACTTCCTCTAGCTTCTCCTCCTCCTCAAACATTTTAAGATTAGTGATTAATGATCATAATAATGTTTTTAAGGAAAATCACCTTTCCATGAGCAATTTAAAATGATGTGCATCAATGTGACATTAAATTACTTCTCATTATTTAATGTCTTACATAGAGCGAACAACTTGCATACATATTAACTTGCCTTGCTGCCTCATGTATGTCTATTCCAATGCTATTCTAACCCTAACCCTATCCTTGCTACACAATCTAACCCCTGTTTCTAATATAGTTCCTGCTGCTCCACCACCCTGCAAACACCAATTGCCACCCCTCTCTCCCGGTGAGTAGAAAACAATTGAATCTTGGTGTGCATGCCAACTCTGTGTTTGCAGAGTGCATACTGGTAGTGTTATATGGCTCCACATTAACAATTATTGTTCTGCCTTTTAAGTAATAAGATGGCAACCACGTCTACCAATTTGTATATGTGTATGCAGGCTCTTCATTTTACTTTTCTTGTGTTTGCAGTGGATGGTGCAGTAGCGCCAGTCCAAATGAGTTCATCCCCACCAGGATCTCTATCAGACACTGCTAGCAAGGCCATGTCTCCCACTTGTGCCTCACCTGTCTCCCCTAGCAGTGGTGAGTATCAAAATATGTCTCATTTCTTTATCCTTGTGCATGAATTATCTAGTTAATTATTGCAGTGTTACAAATACAATGGCATCTTGCATTTCAGAGATGTCTCCATGTAAGGATTCGCCTCTTCCTCAGTCTCCCACCGTCCTTGACATTCCACGTAAGTTACCACATGCCTTTATTCCACTATCCTGCTTTGATCGAAAATACCCTGGAATTTAAAAAAAAGGTTTTGTGCAGAAGCCCTTTGTTATTCAATTGTGTTATTATTTTCAGAGGTTGTAAAGGACCACATTCAGGAAGCTAAAGCATACATGAGTCAAACCTGTCAGGATATGGAGGCGGGCCTTAGTTTGTCCTCTCATTACGTGGACGTCCAAATGAGCCAGAGAGAGACATTTCGCTCTGGAAAAAACACAAGCAAATTCCTGGACAAGGAGATAATTGTCATGGGAGATACAGATCGGCAAAAAAGCTTGTTGGGACGGGGACAGGTGAGGGTTTTACTTTCGCTGGATAGAATACCCGCTGATGTGCTTTGTGAACATAGCTTAATTGAATACAATGATGCTGAGTATTTTGATTTGTTTAAATGACTATTTAAATCATTGGCTGCAACTTACTGGTGCCTTTATGCTTTCCTTTTCCACTCAGATCTTCGAGGGCCCAAATGGAGACAAACCCAAACGCTACATAGTGCTTCTTGGCAATGCTGGCATTGGTAAAACCACGCTGATCAGAAGGCTGTGTCTTGACTGGTCGAGAGACTGTATCCCACAGTTTGACTTTGTCTTCTTACTAGACGGCAAAGCACTAAATTTATCAGAGCCGACCTTTAGCCTTCAGACCCTGCTATTAAACATCTCCTCTTTTGCCCCTCCCTGCTTGGACCCAGACGCAGTGTATGCTCAGATCCTTGCAGCCCCTAAGCGTGTGCTCATCATTTTTGATGGGTTTGACCAGTTGCGTGACTATGAAACCCTTCTCCAGACTCAAGAAAAAGACTTGATCACATCCTTGCAGAGGGACAGTAAAGCACAGACATACACAGTAAGGCAGTTATACTCAGCCATCCTTCAAAGGGTCCTCCTTCCAGGCTGCACTCTTTTGCTCTCTACCCGACCAAGAGGCACTGCAACCCAGCTTCTCCGGCGGACGGACAGCTTCTTGGAGGTGTGCGGCTTCACCCCTGCAGACATAGAGACGTATTTGTCCAAGTACTTCACCGATCCTGCCCTCAGAGCATCTGCTTTGGACAACTTAAAAAGCTGCAGCTACCTACATCTCTTCTGCTGGAACCCTGGAGTATGTCGGTTGGTCTGCTTGGTTTTAGAACAGTTTAAAGGTTCAGAGTGCCTACCGCGAACTTTAACTGGGCTCTGCCATCAAGTGCTGCAACTGAAAATGAAAGAGGACAGTAAAACTGTGCAGGCACAGGCTGAACCTGAAACAGAAATATCTGTGGAGGAAACCACCACCCAGAACACGTGCCAGAGGAAAGCTCGGACGAAGTCCAGGGCACAGGGCAGCACTCGCACCCAACGAGCAAGGAGGGCAAAGAATCAGGAGAAAGAAGAAGAAGATGTAGAGGAGATGAAAAGTGTTGGTGAGGAGGTATATAGGACAGAGGAGAGAGAGTTGCTGTCCCAGCTGAGTGCCTTGGCCTGGGATGGTGTCAAAGCAAACTCCTCAGTGCTCGTTTCAGGAAGGACTATATCTACCAAACTCAAGGCATTTGGCCACAGGACAGGGCTTTTCCTCTCTTATGACTTGAGAACGAGGCAGGTTGTCTCAAATGGTGAGACAAAGGGAGCAGGAAAAAAGGGCAGTGAAGAAATGGGAAGAGGAGTAAAAGGAGACAGTGCGAGGAAGGAGACTGGTGTTGGTGATGACCTCATCCTCTTGTGGGCCAGTCCTTTCCTTCAGAGTTACTTGGCAGGGGTCCATTTGTCTATGTCAAGGTAAAGGTCTCTTGACTCCTCAGAAGATGATAGATTTTTTCTATGTTTCCAGTAGAATATTATTCATAAAAAGATTACCTGAGAAGTGGTTGATTGATAGAATGAATTTAATGACCTTGAGAAAGGAATAAACTTGAATAAACTCAGTGCCTTGTTTGATTCAAATTGAAAATACTTATCCCTTTACACTGTTGGCCTCTTTTCTCCTACACGTCCAGTGCCCTTCCCTCTCTGGATTCCCCTAACTCTTTCTCACTTTCTGTTTCCCCAGGACTGTAACAGATCGGAACTTCATCCTGAGTCTTCCGTTCCAGTCAGGCCCAAAGGGACGTCGGCGCCCTCAAAGGGAGGAGCTAGAGCTCACCCAGCGCTTTGCAGTCGGCCTTCTGTTCCACAAGAGGACAGAACTGCAGAGGCTTGACTCGTGCACGGAGACTGCCTTTAGAGATATGGTTAGCAACAAGCAGGCTTTAGTAACAAAACACCTTGAAGGTCTGTCACATGGGGACTTAAGTCCTGCCCAGGTCCTGGAGTCTTGCCACTATGTTTATGAGGCAAGTTCCACACATGGCGATGACAGCAGAGACAGTGCCAGCGCACGACTAGTTGCTCACCTGGCAACAAATCTTCCAGAAGTCCTGACATTTCATGGAGTTCCACTCAACCCATCAGACGTGTTCGCCGTGCAGAACATTCTCAAAATAGGGGGAACCGAAGGAAGAAGTTTTTGTTTGGATCTGGAGGATTCTGGGATACAGATCTCTGGACTCAAAGCTCTGGTGGGGCTCAACAACATCAACACATACAGGTACAGGTTACATTCCACATCTTATAGTGTTTGTTAAAGACCTAATCAGCTACATTCTTGTAGCCTTTCCAAAACATAGAAGCACTTTTTTTTGGCTTTAACCTAATGTATGGCAAGTTTTAGAACCCATCAGCTATTATCTGATGACTATTTAGCCTCTGCCAGCAACAGCCAATGTTTCAAGGCTTCTGGTGCTGCCAGGGAATATATGGATAAAGGATATCCAGGCCAAGACGTCCTCTTTTGTTTGACTACACTGGTCTTACCTTTTTCCAAATAATCGGCCCAGAAGCCTGCTTTTGCCTCTGTCTCAATTTAAGAAACCATTGTTTCAAAAATTATCATGAAATTCATAAAAGTCATAATAGTAGCTCTGCTTTTTTTTGGCTTCATTTTTATTCCTTCATCCAAGTCTGTTGAGAGTCCATTAATAGCAGTGTCAACCCTTGTGTGTCCTCTAGGGCCTGCATTGCCGATGTCATCACCTTATGGGAGCAGCTGCAGCAGAGTGGTGAAGAAGAGCTCCAGCAAGGCGCGGTGTCCAAATTCAAGATTCACCCCCTGAAAGCCACACAAGTTTGCCACATAGAGCACCTGGCAAAACTGGTGAACATACACATGCACAAGAGGCTGTCGGACAGGTGATACACCTCACGCATACACCCAGCTGTGCTTTGCATCATGCAAACTATGTGTGTTTGTGTGGCTGCTCACATGTGTCCTTTGGTTTCTTGTAGTTCCAGCCAGTTTGACTCCATTTTGGCAGAGGGGGTACCAGCTGTCAAAGACTTGCACAAGCTGGAGTTTGAGTGAGTAGCACTGACATTTAAGATATGAATGATGATGATGATGATGATGATGACAACATGACGACATTGTCTTTCCCTCTAGGCTCGGTCCAGACAATGGTATCCTGGCTCTTCCCAAGCTGTGGGAGCTGCTGCCAGGTCTACATAACCTACAGCGCTTAGAGTAAATATTCACACCTCTACCTCCAGTTCTGACTCATGCGTGCTTTGCATCAGTCTCTCTCTGTTTATACCTTGTTTCCTAGTGTCTGACAGTATCTCTCTATCTTCTCCTTCAGTCTGGAGAACTGTAAGTTAGGGGACAAAGGAGCAGAGAAATTGGCTGATGCTTTGGTCTCACTCCGTTTCCTGGAGATACTCAAGTGAGTAACATCCTGTTTAAATCCTTCTCACTTCCTTCACTTGGGATGATATTTGACCCCGCAATACAAAATTAGCCAACTGTTTTTTTAACAAGATCCTTATGCATGTCAGTATTGTTTAACCAAGTGTTTGCTCTCTTCTTCTGGTTTCTAGTCTGTCACAGAATTGCATTGGGGACCAGGGGGTGAAGAAACTGGCAACCGTGCTGAGGGATCTGCCCAAACTGCACTGTTTAAGGTATATATGTAGACACATACATATATAGCTGCACAGCACAACACAAAATGGTGCATATTGTAAACCCACATATTTTCACTTCCCTCTCCGTCCTCTGTGTTTTTGTCAGTCTTTACAGCAATGAGATTTCTGATGTAGGGGCAGAGAGTCTAGCAGCTGTCCTGCCACACGTGGCTTCCCTCACCGACCTGGAGTAAGACTATATTTACATCTATCTATCTATCTATCTATCTATCTATCTATCTATCTATCTATCTATCTATCTATCTATCTATCTATCTATCTATCTATCTATCTATCTATCTAGTTGTTTTTCTGTATTTATGTGTAGAATATATATGTGTACTGTGATAACTAGTCGTACTTATAACTTGCCCTCCATGTGTCCCAGTCAGTAGGGGTGTAGCACTAAATTGTGGGCCCTGTACTGTACAAATCTCTATTGGCCCATCCAGTTAGCTCACAGTGTTGGCTCATAACAGATAGCAAGAGGAGAGCTGCCATGAACAGTTTTGGTTGGCAAAGATTAAACCAGAGCTGGTGTTTGGAAAGACTACAGGCAAAAATACTAAGATGGCCCAGGAAACTGTTTATTTGATTAGTCTGTTGGCCCATTATCGGCTCGACAGCTGTTTGTAAATCAAAGAGCTATGCTAGTTCCCCTCGAAGTGACCACGCCAGAGGAATCCCAGGCAGCTTGAGTTCCCGTTTACAGGAAAACACTTAAGTAAATTAACTTGTGCTTAACACACAAAACTACAGATTCAATTTCAAAGATTGATGAATCACATTACAGAAAACTGTGATACTTCATTTGTACTGGAGTCGTTTTGCTGTTCTCTGCAACTTGTACAGTCAACATTGTACCATGTTGTTATGTTGTGGTCTTTGAATTGTTAAATTTATCTTTTGATTGATCTTTTGTATGTCCTCAATGTTGTCAAGTGATCTTCGTAGTGTTAAACTTGGCATCAAATGTCAATATTTTTCAAGGTGTTGAAAAAGTTATGAATTCCATCATGTCGGATGCTCCTGCCAGCAAATAATATATTAGAGAAACCATCTGACTTTTTGTAATACCTAGTTGTTTATTTCATTCATGCAAAAAAAGGCACTGTGGTGTCTATTTTGTATTAAACAGCATTATTAATGAAAACACTGAACAGACGGAAAGATTTAAACACACACACACACACACACACACACACACACACACACACACACTCTCACCTCAAGAGGAACGAGAGACATGATTTGCTGATAGTAAACGTAGTCGCTGACATGTGAATAACATTGTTGGGTTTGTCACTGTCCGTTGATACAGTTTTACGCATGGAAGAAACATCTGACGTGTGAACTGTTTTCTGTTCCTTCTCACAGCGTCAAGTACAACAAGCTCACAGATGTGGGCGCGCAGAGTCTGGGAGTCAGTCTGAGAAACTGCACACGGATGAAGACTTTGAGGTGAGAAAAACCTTGTTTGCATGTGTGCGATCACCCATCTATTTTTAGGACGAGGCAGCCAACTGCTCCGCACCCAAAAGCAAAGCCCTGTTACATAATTCCCTTCTTCATGGTGTTGTTTCTTGTCTAATCACAGGCTGTGGAACCAGTGTATTCCGTATGGAGTGTTCGAGAGACTCCAGCAGCAGGACAGCCGCATCCTTTGGCATTAGAAAACAAGATGGAACCTCTTTACTATAAGGCTGTGGACTATTTATTCCTGCGCCCGGTGCTCACAGGTTTACACTACACACCACACGGTTTTTTCTGGACGGGAACAGGAAACGACAGAGGGAGAGAGAGAGAGAGAGAGAGAGAGAGAGAGCACTAAAACAAGCACAAACTGGAGGGATCTGCTGCTTTATTGCCAAGTCCTCTCAAAGATCCCATTCATCGCTGTCAGGAAATCATTTTTTGGGGGGGATTCTTTGGAAATCCAACGTACTGCATGTGCTCAAGAGGGTGTGGTTATGCTTGGTACAAATTCAAGAAGAACATTTGCACAATTTTATTCCTCATGACGCTGGCAAGTTTGGTGCCATGCATAGATTTTTCTGCCTCGTGTGTGTTTTTGGTTTTTTTTTGCGCATGTGACACAAACAGTATTTTTTTTTTTGTCGGCACTCCTTCTGCAGCTGTACATTTGGCAGTTTGCTTAACGATCACAGGGCACTTTAATGTAAATAAAAGGTTTCATCTTGTCAACAGGTACGTCTTTGCCGTTCTTCTTGTGTTTGCTGAATTGGTAGGTCTTCTAACAACTTCTGCTCACTTCCTTCCCAACAGGTTTCCCTTCTCTATTTTGAAACCAACTGACCTTTAACTGTCGTGATGTCTGTAACTCTGCATAGTATATTGTATGACTTTATTTGCTTAAAGCCGTATTTTTTTTCCAATGAAAATATTACAGATGAGACGGTGCGGTGACGGACTTCCTCTAATGTTGACGTCATGGTAAAATAAAGCGTGGGGTAACTGAACAAGACACATGATTGTTACTTTGAAAGTTCCCCAGAGGTGATTCTGGTGTCTCTTGAGATTAATTTCACGTAAAGAAGCTGGAAACTGCAATTTTATTTTTAGTGACAACCCACGAGTTAAAAAGCAGTGTGTCTTTGTGGTTTTTTTGGGGGGGGTATGACTGAAAGTTAGGATATCTGAAGCTCAGTTCTTTTTGCTTTAGACTCTTTTTAACGTTACAGAAGTGGAATACTAAATCACTTCAGTGCCCCACCAAACATCTGAACCGCCGCGCACAGCTCCCCCTCTTTTAATCCACTCACATCAATGGTAGACGGCAACCAAAACGGTAATTCAGTCTGCTAATTTGATAAATTTCATCTCAATGTTACGGTTTGAAAATTGTCCTTTTGCGTTTTGTCAAGTACGTCAAACAAATGTGAGAGGGAAACTAACAGAAACATAAGCTGGCTGAATTCTAGAGCCACTATCTTATCAACTTTTACAGAGGAGCTATATGAAGCATTCTGACCGGAAACATCACAAATGGCACTGACAGGACAGTAAGGCTCCACATCTGGTGATTAAAACCGCCCAGAACATCACTGGCACCACCCACAGAGCATCAGTGACACCGGTGAAGTGAGATGCCTGCACAGAGGCCAAAGGATATTAAAAGACACCAGCCACAGTGTGTTCACCTGCCGCCAGCTGACAAAAGATACAGAAGTATCCGCTGCCATACCACCAGACAACAGAGCAACTTCTTTCACCGGACTGTCAAGACTTCTCAAATCATCCTCCACGTAGAATATCTTCTTCATATATAGCATAAAGGGATTAGATCACATTTTTTTTTCTTCTATAACCCTGGTCTTGTGAAATAAACATTAAATAACACTTTCTAAGCTTGATTTTTTTGTTTCATTGTTTGCAGTAGTTTATGTAGTTTATGATAGCCAGGAGGAAGAAAACAAGCATTTCTTTGTGGTGTTAAAGGCACTCAGCTCTTTCTCATTTTGTTTTATGTAATTCGCTGGTTCATGATATTAATGCATATATCTTGGTTTACTTACATTACTCAAATATCACTAGCTTTACAGGTTAACTCCTTAATGATTTCCTCAGTCAAAAACAGCAGGTGGACAAGGTGTGTCCCACCAGGACATATCAGGTGGTGCCAGTGCTCAACCACAAACAGCTTCCTGAGGAAATTCCTCGCATATTCCGTAGATCCTAAATGAATCTGTACACCAGAAATCCTCTGTCTGATCTGTTGAGCGTTTACTTCATCAAGCACCAGCAGTATCCCAGCATTGCAACAAGCTGCTGCTGCTGTCCGGTGCACTGGCACTCTCTTGTGGACAAAATGTCAAGTGACACCAGAAGAGCACATGGTAGTAGAAGCAAACAGGCTCAACTGAACATTTCAACTTTAAAGGGTCACTGTGTAACAAGTTGTAACACTTGAACTGTTGCGTAAAACCTCAGCGTCTCTCTGTATTGTCTCTAAAAGCCAGTGGATGATTTGGATTCCTTTGTGAAGGACTCTTCAGCAAGAGAGCAACAATTGCTAACATTAGCTTGGAAATGGAGCCCACACACATAACCAACTGGCTTCCAGAACAACAGGGAAGCTTCACAGAGTCCCTTATAATAAAAACTTAAATTAACCAAACTAAAACAACCGTGAAAGTAACAGACAACACTGGCATTCGCTCAAAGTTTATTAAATACACATTGGAAAATAAAACTCTGTTACGATTCCATAGCTTATTGTAGCATGTGCATGTCTGCAAAGAAGTACATGTGGAGGGATGACACAAGCAGTATGATGATGATGATGATGAGATGATTATTAGAGTCTCAAGTCTCGAGGGTTTCCACTAAACTGAGATGCGTTGAGCGGAGTTGATCAGCACAGTGTGGTATCATGCCTGGGGAATGGCACAAATCTATACCTGCAGCCAAAACCAGTGATTTATAAACAGTGTTTTTCGTACAAAACTAGGAACTTCTCCAGCATTGACAACTTTTTCAATTGATTTACCCAACTTACTGACATTAATCTTCTGGTTTACACCCTGTCTTAACTATTTATTAACGACTCGCCGTCTGGCTACAGTAAGCTCTGACCTGACATTGATTCTGCGACTTTTTGATCAAATTCCACACAAACATTGTTACACGAGATTGAATGATTATTAGCATCCTGAGCTTTAATGTCATGTGATCTTAAATGCCATTTCAGGTGTCCAAAAAAAATGTATTTCTTTATGGACCCACCAATTTATACAAACACATGAATAACCCAATTGGATGTTATAAATGTTTTTACCAAAAAAAAAAAAAAAAAAAGATGAGGGAATTTGGTTATCAGCCATCATTCATTAATACTACTTGAACTCTGAAAAAGTCAGTGCGTTTGACAAAATAATTTCTTGAGTCCCCGTTTATGAGTCACAGCATGGCCTTTTCTTTTTGATTCATCACGCCTGTGGACACTTATCTGGCTGCTTTTAATGTACCATTTGAGGTGAGTAGGCAAAGTGTTGGTGAGAGGTTGTCTTGCGGACAAATGTGCCAGTCAGGCAATGAAGTTCTGGACAAAAGCTTGATTTGAGTATGGGATGTGCAGATATTATGAAATGTTTTTGTTTTTTTTCTCTACAGCTTCGGTGTTTTGGTGGTCAACAACCACATTGCGATGATTATTATGCACTATTCCGTTAGACAGTGCTGTATGCTACGAGAAAATATTGGATCCCCTGTATTGCTTCCGTAATCAACATTTAGTTAATTAGCTCTTCACAGACATACAGTATGCACAGTACTTTCAAGGCTTACAAATATGTGGTAAATCAAGTGAACTGTCCCTTTAAAAAAGTCACTTCTACTCATCCACAACCAAACTGAACAGCTGGATGGAAGAATTACCGGATTCAGTGCACAGGCTCATTCATTTAACCACTGAATGTTTGAATCCAGTTTTATTATTGCCGCAAGGAATAAACATTTAATGAAATCAATTATAAATTCATGAAGTAAACAGAAGAAAGTGCTATAAACAAGAGGTCTGACAACTAAACCCATTTCTTGTAAAAACACGCAAACAATATCATGCGTTTCCTTTTTTCCCCTATTTGTCTAATGCACATTTGTTACACTGTAAAAACAAACATGGATGCAACACAGAGAGGACGAAAAAGTCAAATATCTGAAGCACTTATTCTGAGGTTCTCGTTCATGAGGTTTCAGCCTTTTGACACAACTCATACTGATAACAGTGTGACACCTGTGGCCAGCTAACTACTGTTAAAGGTGCACTATGTAGCTTTGAGAAAGATGTCTTGATCAGAAGAGAACTCTTCACTGACTGATTTTCCATGCCCGAACAAACTAAATAAACAAACTCTCTGTTTCATGACTGAATAAACAAACTGCCCTTTAAGGACAACACAAGTTCATGCAGTTTTGCTTTGTTTATATGTGGCGGACCCTGCCACTTTTCTAGCTTTAAACAGTGTCTCCTTATCTTCCTCTGAGAACAGCGTGTTTATTCAGTTATGGAGTTTGTATTATTAGCTAATTAATGTCGTAAATGTCACAATTCTGAGCTTAAATTTCTTCTCCAAAGCTACCCAGTGGCCCTTTAACTCTGAAGTGGAAAATTTAGTACCGTATGTGTGTGATCCGAATTACTGATTCGATATAGATTATAAGAATACATATTTAATCAAGGTAATAACTCTCCTTGGATAATTCAATACTTTATGGATTCGAGTGAAGAGTGTGGTACGGATCTTGAAGAAATCAGGGCTCACCTATATTGTGTAGATTAACAGCCGGTGACCAGTGTCTGTGTTAAGTCTCACATGTGCGCTGCTTTCTAACTGCGCTCCTGAGAATGTGTACATCCCTGAAGCTGACATACAGTGTGAGTGACCTCCAGGGATACATTTTGAAATTGCAGCCTCAACGATGAGTGAGCCTGCGGACCAGCAATGTGTTCTGTGTCAACAGTTGGAACAAGTTGTTCTCTGAGTGACTAAGTATTCAACAGGACTACGGTGGACATTGTTTTCACACCTTTTGCCGGTTCTTCATACTCTTGAGGGCATCACAGCGTGACGGAAGTGGGACGTTTCAAGTCACTTCCTTCCAGATCTTGCACAGCCTTGGTGATTGTTCAGACTGAATGCAGACGAGCTGAATCATGCTGCACTGATCACATTCATTATTCCTCCACAGGATCCTTTTTATCTTTCCTTGTGTCCACAGCGAGGGGCACAGATACCGGTGCAAGGCCCGCTGTGTCTGACCGGAGTCGAGTTTGTTTAGAATGGCAACACACTGTCTGACAGCTGATCCAGTGCAGAGTGCTCCTCCCACGGGACAATTGTTGATCATATGGCCGGCGATGCTGAATCCGTTTGTCGGGCTACCTTCTCTTGAGCCGAGACAGCCTAGAGACACATGACACATATTACAGCAAATCCCACATTTTTCATATTACGACACTGACATGTTATTTCTTATAATGTAATTAAAATGGTGAGCTTTATGGATAGCAAAATTATGGTGACACAAAGTAATAAAATAGTACATAATCTTGTTTCTTAGTATCTTATTCTAAGCATGAATCAGATAAAAATGAGATTTAAAAAAAACACAATGTCTTGTGTGCTCTGCTTACTTTTTCACTGATATGTCTGTGTGAGAAAAATGCAGCAACAACATCCACTTTGAGGCAGGTTTTCCCCGCATCATTGACCAGGGAGTTTTCAGGCTGGCCCTATCTGATCTCAGCATCAGCATCGTCATCATCATCATCATCACCTCCACAACTTTCAGTTTCGCAGGACTGCCCCGTCACTCAAGATACCCCTCAAACACATCCAGCTCCGTGTCCGTGTCATAGGGGACAGAGGCCGGGTCGGACAGCACCCCGAGGTCCACCAGCGCCTGGTCCATGTCCTCGGGCAGAAACACTATCCCCACATTCAGGACGATGTACTCCATCAGAAAGGCATAGTAGAGGATCAGGACGTTCACAAAGAACAGGCCCAGATAAAACATATATGGGAGCTCGTCCAACAGCGATTCTACCGAATCTAGCTGGGCATAAATTGGATGTGTCATAGAAAAGAAAGAGAGCCAGAGTTCGGGTTCTTGCGTTGGTCTGGGGCCGGATGTGGCGGACTGAAGTTGCTGGTGTCCCCGCTACAGATCTTTCAGGGGTGCTGGGACTGTTCGTCCATTTCGGCTGCAAACAGGGGGTTGAGAGGCAGATTCCAAGTGCTACTGTATCTGTAGGGTCCAGAAGAAAACGAAAGCAGCACAGGTAGACGTAAGGGCGTAACGTTCATAGCTAATAATAACCTCGGGTCGGTATCAAAATATCACGTTAGCTACCGCGACGCGTTCTTGACATTGGCTCTTTGGGTTTGCGGAATTCACGCCATGCCAGCTTTGGCTGGGGCTAAAAACAGTAGCATGCAATGCTAGTGAGAACAAACGCGCACATTTCTACGAGCAGAGACTTTTCCGTATATACACCCGTACCCGGAAAATACGTAAACACTCACGAATGCACGCTTCTGTCGATGTTTTTACAGGTAAATGTCACTTCTAACATTTTTGCCAACTGCACCAAAACAGTCCCGACGCCAAAGCGACAACCGAAGCCTCGCCAGTTGATTGGCTCGCCCCTCAGCAGGCTCTGCTGTGATTGGTCTACGAGCTGTCAATCGGCGTAACGGCCCCCTCGCGTTGACGCGTCGCCTGATTTAATCGTCACTAGTAAGAAGGGAAGTTGTTGTTGTAGTTTTTGTTGCCTCTATTTTATATGATGTTGCGAGAGTCTATCGCAAGGGGAGAACAACAACTCCCAGATAAACCAGACACTAAACTGGTTACGTAATGACCCCTCGGCTCTGCTATCGCCGCCTCTCACCTTCTGTTTGCTAAATAGCTATCTGTTCGTGAAAGTGGGTGTAATGGATAGATGCCGACAGTAACCTGAGCGAAATAACGAGCCTGGCAAAAATACAGCCCCGCTTAGAACCGCAACCATGTTTGGCCGGTCGCGGAGCTGGGTTGGAGGACAGGGGAGAACGAAAAACATCCACTCCTTGGACCATTTGAAGTGAGTAGTTAGCATTAGATATGCTAGCGTTAGCATCTATGGCAACCGGTTGAGAACCACTGTCAGCATTATCATTAGCACAGTTTACAGCTAAAATAACAGTAGCCAGCTAACTGTTGCTGCAGTCCCGAAGCTGTCCAGTCAGCTTATACTCTCTATGTCGTCTCTGTTTTGATTGGTAGCGTAGCTAGACATGTGAGTCAGCTTGGAATTGTTAGCTTTCAAGAAGAAATAGACCCTTAAACAAAATCTACACTGTACTGTTCTAATAGTCCATCTAACATTAACTGCCAGTACAAGCTTCATATCTAAGATTCAGGACTTAAAGTGCCTTGTTCATGTGTTTTCAATTATTCTGGTTGGTCAGACTTCTGCTCAAGTTGAAGTAGAGGCACCATACAGCGATCAGAATAGCTAAACTTAAAGTTTCCCCAACACAACAGGTGTAACAAATAAACGTAAAGGCGACGTCAGTCAACTTCAGTCTTTAGATAACTGATTAGGCTTTTAAAGTGTAAACACCTGTGTGCATTTACAGTGTAGGTGAGGTGTTAATGTGGTGGTTGTAATATTACAGTATTTGGAGAAGATTCTTTGTTGAATTAGAGGTGTAGGAAAAATTTATCAAAGCCTAGTAAAAACACAAGTTGGTCTGCCTAAAGTTTTTAAAAATGTGCTTGCAAATCTACAAAACTGAGCTGTGCATTCACTGTTTGCTTTCCTCCAACCATGTGTCTCCATCAGGTATATGTACCATGTCCTGACCAAAAACACCACAGTGACAGACCACAACCGAAACCTTCTAGTGGAGACCATCCGCTCCATCACAGAGATCCTCATCTGGGGAGACCAGAATGACAGCTCTGTGTTTGAGTAAGTCTATGCCTTGTAGCTACAAATATGCAGATGTGACGCCTGCATGGGAACCAGAGTGACAGCTTTGAATTTGGAATAGCTGTTCGTACAGCGTGATTTGCTAATTGTGCACATTCTTTTAAATTATCATTTCCCATACCAGCATTTGATCAGATGCACCATTGACGTTCAACGAGCGCCTCAATGCTTGTTGTTGATTTTTGCTATTCATGTTTGATCTCTTGGAGATGTGTGAACAGAAAAAAAAAAATTTGGAAACTCCTCCCCCCAGTATTTGAAAAAACATAAATGAAGAATCCTACTCAAACAAGTCTCCTACCCCGAATCTATATAGCAGCATTGCCAACAACTGAGCAACCATGCTGCTCTTCTCTAAATGAGTAAATGGTGGCTCTGCACAAAGTAGTAACAGTTTGACCTGAGAGGACTTTACATATTTGTTTTTGGTTTTTTACCCCACAGAAAATTCAGCTGGGGGAAGTAAATGTTTGCATTTGTAAATTTATGTTCAGCTGAGCAGTTGGCTTACTGATAACCACTTGCCTGCGTGTGTTTATATGTAATTAACATGGCGTCAAATGCTGCAGCAGAATGTAGCTGTTTCCGGGGAGTCAAGCTCATGAGACCATAGTGCTGCGTTATTTCTTTAATCAGAAGCAGCTCTGCAGTTCGCACTGCATGTCATCACCTCTGTCTTTCCACTTCACCACCTCTGGCTTCATGGTTTGAAACAGGAAATGGCTTTGAAGAGCAGAAAAACCACAGACTATGTTGAAAGTGCACTTGGTGCTATCAGGAAAATCTTAGAATAAACATGGTCATGATTCATGAATAGTCACTTCTAATATCAGAGGTTGGGCAGTATTTGGTAGTCATTGGCTTTAGAAATTTGGCAGTGTTTTTCTTTTCTTCTTTCTCACTTAAGATGTAAACTGCGATGCAGTGCTATTGCAACGTTATGATAATGATCCATATTAAAAAACAACTTTCAGGTTTCATG
Source organism: Acanthopagrus latus (assembly GCF_904848185.1). Lineage (NCBI taxonomy): Eukaryota > Metazoa > Chordata > Actinopteri > Spariformes > Sparidae > Acanthopagrus > Acanthopagrus latus. The sequence continues at coordinate 8,439,372 of NC_051061.1, read as the reverse complement.
TTGCAGTTTACTGGAGTGTTTTTTTTTCGAGATTCAGTATTTAATGTGTGAACAGTTGAAAATCTGGTCCAATGAACAGAAGCTTGAAATGAAAAAGTGTAAAAAAAAAAAAACTAATTGTCAAAAGAGCAGTATGAGACAACAGGATATCGGTGTACTGAGCAAACAAATGATGGCAAAAATGATACTGGCTTCTTTGTTTTTGTTTTTTTCATGACTAATTTTGTGACAGTATAGATACAGACAGGAACATGGGAAGAGATAACACCAAGAGTATAAATGCAACAAATACAGGACTCAAATGAGGATAAATGTATGCATCTTAACCACTCATCAACCAGGATGCAAAAGAGATAGTCTTCGTTTTTACAGTTGTATTTCAAAATGAAGTCATCATTAATTGCGTCCCATGTGTGTTAATGTGTACACTCCTACATGTCTTCAGCTTCTTCCTGGAAAAGAACATGTTTGCCTTCTTCCTGAACATCCTGCGTCAGAAGTCAGGGCGCTATGTGTGTGTCCAGCTCCTCCAGACCCTCAACATACTGTTTGAGAACATCAGTCATGAGACTTCCCTGTGTAAGTATTTGAACCAGCATTGGACAAAAAAAGAGAAAAAGTGGAAACAATGCATATCTTCAAAATGGCTGGCTGCGGTGTGAATAATGCTCTTCCATTACACTGAAAGGTGTTTCTTTTATGTATTAAAATACTACCATTTTACAGCTTACTGTATAATTCTATCAAGGCTAGAACTAGTGTTTTATTTATTTATTTATTAAAATAAATAGAGACAAAATAGAAATGCTAAATAGGTGCTAAAAATATTTTTGTCTAGATTAAAAGTGAAAAGTCAAGTATGCCTTTTTGCAGGAGTGCTGTGTTGGATTGCCCTAAAATGTACAGTGTGTAGATGTTTGTGTTTCATAGGCTACACAATGAAAGGCACGTTGCACTGCCTTTCTTTGCAGAAACATACAATGCATTAGCAACCTGCTGCATTTTTTTGTTGTTGCTAGGCAACCAGGGACTTGGTAGATAATATACTGTCATTTATACAAGTTTGCATTTCGTTAAATTGTGCATGCTGAAAATGATAGATGCATTGTTTCTACAGGGGATCCTTTCTCGTGTTCGCTGTGTACACCGGATTAGTCAAAATGCACTGATCTGATGATATTAGAGCAAGATTGAAAGTGGTGCAGTGAAGCTATCCACTTTCAGCTTGAGGCGCTTAGTGTGCTCTTCTACACTCACTTTGCTAATAGTTGGTAAATAGAGAGATTGTCAGCAGTTCACAGTACGCCATCTACTTGAAGCATTTGCTGTGTGAAAAAGCTGAACAAGTCTCTCCTCTTCTCAGATTACCTGTTATCGAACAACCACGTGAACTCTATCATCGTACACAAGTTTGACTTCTCAGACGAGGAGATCATGGCCTACTATATCTCCTTCCTCAAGACCCTTTCACTCAAACTCAACAACCATACTGTGCACTTCTTCTACAATGAGGTGAGGCCATGGATAGATGGGGGTAACTGAAGGATTAGAGAGGGAAAGAAAGATGTGGGATGTGTAGGATCTGTAATTTGCAGCCAACCATCTGCACCATCGCGCACTCTTCTGCAAGACAAAGAGGAAGGAAAGAAGATGAGATACTTTCATTTGCATTTTGAGCAAGTCGACCTCTGTTTGTACACATCCATCCACCAACCACACTTTTACTCTCAAAACAGCGGCTTCCTGTGTAGATGGATTGATTTTGCCAATCTTGTCCACAAGTCATCCATCTCTTCACTAGTTGATTCAAATTCATAAAGTCATGGTTACCTTAATTTAAGCATACTTTTCATTTATTACAGTTACGATATATGTTCTTAAGAAGATCTTGTATTCAAAAGTGTGTGTGTGTGTGTGTGTGTGTGTGTGTGTGTGTGTGCGCGTGTGTATGTGTGTCTCTGATGCTATTGTTAACTCATTGTTTGTTTCAGCAGTATCTGTAGTTTTTCCACTGGCCTGTGTGTGCTGGGGAAAGTTATTGGTGTACTGTTGATGGTAGCTTCACCCCTGAAGCCAAAACCAGACCCAGTGTGTAGATCTGAGAGTATATTTGTGTGTTTATTTAACCCATAATAATAATTAAAAAAAAAAGTTTTATTTTCCTTTTACTTAATGTTTTTGTTTTAGCTGAAGAAATGTTTCAGTTCTGGGTGCAAAGATTTATTTGCAAAGAAGTATTTATATAAGTATTTAAAATGCAGAAGAATTAAACGGCAATCAGTGTTATTTAATATTTATCATTTAATTCTCATGTCGTTTATTATTGTTCAGTTATTGATCTATAGTTATTTCCCACTAGAGGGCGCTGTTGGATAGCAGATTACTTAAGCCTTTTTTGTTCCTTTCAGATCTACACAGGTTCTTGGTTTGGGTTTGTCAGGGCCAGGTTTCTTCATTTGCTGTGACCTCCGGGTGACTGTTTTTTCTCTCTGACCCTCAACTGTGATTGGCTGGAGGTCGCAGTGACTGAGGAATGTACGAGTAGAGGATCAGGCACTGGCACAGAGAGAGATGACTGAAAGGCGCAGAGCCAATCTGTTAATACATGTTGACCATAGCTCAGCTTGGTCAGTTTGAGACTCCTGTTCAAATCAAAAGCTTACATTGTGTAATTTTGTTTCATGTTAACCTTTTCAGATGAGGTGCACCCCCATACAAGTCACCAACAAAATAGTCTCATTTATCTATCCAATATAACATCCAGACTGACTGTACAGTATAAGACTTTTTTATGAATTCTGCACGATGGGAGTTGGTCCACTAGGTTACTCATTATTTCTTACTGAAGACTGAGAAATTTTACTTTCATGATGTTGCAGTGTAATCTCTAAGTCTGACTTATGTCTATTTGCCCAGCCTGTTGGGTAAAAAGAGCACTAGTCAGACTTGTACTTGACATTTGTAGAACATTTTCTCAGATAACATTATATCAAAATCCACCACTGCCCAGGATTTCTGTCTCCACTAGCTGCTCTTTCTCTCTCTCTCTCCCTCTCTGTGGCCGTATGTGGCCTGAGCGCGACGGTGCAGTGCTTTACCTTGCTCACCGGCGCCCCCCCTCTCTGTCTCCCACACACAGCACACTAATGACTTTGCCCTGTACACCGAGGCCATTAAGTTTTTCAACCACCCTGAAAGCATGGTCCGCATCGCAGTCCGCACCATCACACTCAACGTCTACAAAGGTGAGTGCCAATAACAGGCATGCGCATATGCTAACCATACGCACATACAAACACACACACATACAAACATGGGATGCTGGGACTGCCTACCGCCTTTCTTTGTACTTCTTCCACCTAGCTGCTGCTTCTGGTGCATGAGCATGACTAACAGGTAATGCTGAAAAACACACAGATACAAGTGATTTATCATTCTTTTAGTTTAAAAGCGTGTCTCTCTGGAGGTGTAATGTAGTCCAAATAACACTTTTTTAAGGCATCATTTACCACTGTCCTTAATACACATTTTTTCCTTAGGTCTTGCAACTAAAGTAGGTCTATTACATCAAACAGTTCCACCCAATTTGAGTGCCCTGTTCTGAAAGTAATTCCATCTGCCATTCGGCACGTCTCCTTCAGTGATATCCGAGACAGCAGGTCTACAACACAGAATAGAAATGCAGTGAATATTTGCTGTGAACCTGACAGATGAAAATCATTTCCCTCCATCAGCTGCAGTATCAGAATTGTATAAGGGTTTATAAGAAAATATGTAATCATACATCATACACCATGATGCCAGCGAGCATGGCTCTATGATGACATGTCTGCAACGTGGTTTTGTTCCATCCTCTAAGTGGCTTCATACCCCATCTGAAGCTGGTTTTGCTGACTTTCTCAGATTTTGCTTATATGGTTATATTTATGTATGTACTTCTACCATGTGTAAGTAGGCTATTTAGTTAAGGTACATTTCTATATTAGTCTGCTCTAATAATTGGGAGTCTGCACAAAGGGTATTTGATTTTTTGCGAACTGACAAGATAATCTATGCCATTCAAGAACTTATTTTGAGCGGAAAGACATTTCTGGGATGGTATTTGTTGTTCAAACAAGCCACTTTGTGCTGATTTTTGATTAAAGCGCTGTTTTTCATTTCTGTTCCTTGGGGCCCTTCCCTGCTCCAACATACCTGATTCAGATGAGTTGGGGTCAGGTATGTTGGGGCAAGAAAAAAGATTAAAAGGACAGAAGGCCCCCAAGAAACCGGAAAAAGAAGGAAGGGTCATTATGTCACTGAACCTTGCTTTGGTGCTAGAATTTGTTAACAGCTATTTTTGTGCTTTGTATAAGTCTGTTGGGGATGGATGGAGAAACGCACTCAAACCCAACATATCAGCGTATTGTTATGATGAAGGAATGCCTCAAAGTACACACTTCAGAGAGTAGGTTAACGGATGATTTTCTTTCTTTTTATCAGCATGATGTTTATTCCTCGACTTTGTGTAGGAAAGGCTCCTGTTCGCACTCTAAGTGCAGTCTCATCAGCTATAATCAGTCAGACCGGCCCTCTCCAATCACAGTATTGTCAGCCGTGTCAGTCATTTGGGAGAAAAATGAATCAGTTTTAACCTACTGTCTGTGGTGTTTTATTTCTTTTTCTGGAGGCATTTTTTCATCAGAAGAATTACGACATAGATGCTAACAGGTTTTAGGGTGTTTCTCCACGTATCTCCCATATAATTCAATACAGTTGTCACCACAGTCTTGAACCAAAGCAAGATTCTGTGATTTTCTGACCCTTCCTTTTTTGTTAGGTTCCCCAGAAACTGGATTGGAAAAACACTGTGGATTTATTCCCTGGTTTCAAATTATGACTCAAATGATAACTTCCGTTTTTTGTTGCCTCGGTAAGATCAGCTGTTACATAACTCCAATATTTGCCCTCTGCTTTGTTTCTATTGCAACAAGCAATATATTGTGATGTGCACTGTGTGTAGTCAAAATCGTATTCAGTGACATTTACATATGTATAGAAGGTAGCTGGTTGGAGATACTGTGATTTTACCCATGATTCCTGTTTTTAGATTTTCACAGTGACAGATGTAATCAATTAATTGTCTTATTAGCTTCTCTTGTATTAATCTTTATAACCCCTGTGAAGACAATGTCATGCTTTACTTTTATACCTAAGATGATACCTACTTATAAAATAATTTATTATAAGACATAACGGGTTAAAAATCATACATATTTTTATTGATTAAAATTATAACAAGATGTAAAAAAACAAAATGAGTGTTGTGTTTTGACGTAGTGTACCTAAGATAGCGGCTAAAGTTCAATTAATCTGAACTTTGCGTGTCTGCAGAGCTTCACTGACCTCACATGCCCATATATATAGGTGTAAAATGTAAGGTCCACTCTTCCAAGCATGCAGATGCCCCAACCAAAGATCAACTGCGCATTAGCCCTGCACCTTTTCAAAATAAATATCTTTCAGCTGCAGGATTAGCACAGCAGTGTTGCTGTGAGCCTGTAACCAACAGCATTTCTCTAAAGGCTGTGCTGCTTTCCGCACCGCGCTCCGTCAGCCTCTGCTTCTCCTTCCTTCTGTCTCTCTCTGGGCTCCTCAGGGCTCAGAGCTTGTTGCTGTCAATCCAGGGGAATTGGGTGTTACTTTAAGTGGGATGGCTTTTCTCCACATATCATGCTTCTCTTCACTATATGTGACATCGCCTCGACATACAGTCACTGCAGCATATAATTATCGCATCTTGTCCGTCTCAGTACTTACTTGTCTAGTCCTGCATGTACGCTTTGCACCGTACAATGTCGTCCATGGAGTGTTGATTCTGTAACTCCAAACAGTGACGTAATTATAGTTAGTTCAACTGACTTTAATGTACAGTACAAGTGGAATAATCTAGTGGTGTGGGAATGTATTATTGATGGGCTGGCCATGTGCTGTTCTATAGTAAGGAATCTTTCAAAGAAGGAAGCATCAACTTAATGCTGCAACTCTGACTGTGTAATGCAAAATATTCATTCATTGGGATTTCTCTCTGTGAAAGCAGATGCTTATGCTGTTTAAAGTGCTTCACAGCCTTCACTTATCTAGTCACTTTAGAAATTCACCTGCAACTTAAATACCTGCAGTGTCACAACAATGAAAAGGGTCAGGATGTTGCAATGAAAGCTTTATTTAGCATCATAAAGTTGAACATGTCACTGTGTGATGCTTCCTGCTGATTCCTTGGGTCATACACTGCAACAAATGACAACCCGGAAAAGGATTTTAGTGAGCATCAAGACTAAGTAAACTAGCAAAGATATTTTGGTCAAATAATGTTATTTTTTATATGGTGGTGTTTTGATAATTCAGCGTGTTTCTTAGAAAGCTGCTTGTTTCGATTTACTTGTGTTGATGTATTACACAGATCCTGAAAATAGGTTCTCAAAACGTTGCAGTAAGATATAAAGTCCTTTGCCGGATGTGCCACTGTTTGCAGTTTATTTGTTAAAATATCTGCGGGGTCCCTCCCAGCCTCCACCCCTCCACAGCCGCCCCTTTACTCACATTAACCCTGTGTCTGTTTCCCCTTCTCCCTCCTCCTCTTCAACAACCACTCCTCTTCCTCTCCTTGTCTCTCTCCTCCTCTCCCTCCTCCCCTCTACGCGCCCCATCTGCCTAACTCCAGTTTCATGTAAGTTGGTTCCATTCATTCAGTCTTTTTCTCAGGGCTGGGTATCCTAGAAACATTTCCTGATACTGTTACCAATTGTTCATGCAGTACATTGATGCAGATACAGTTCTAAAGTGTTAAACTTGCCTACAGTCACTGTTTTGTTGTTTTTTAGTGTAGTTGCTTTAAATGCGACACTTCTCTTAATATATTGATTTTGATACCTTAAACTCTTTACAAACACTGAGCTAAAATGACTAACTATCACACATCACATTATCCATCAGTGTTTGTTGATACCCAGCCCTATATACTGGTGTATCTGTTATAAATGTACTGGTATGAATATCCTTGCAGGTCTTCTTCTTGTAAACCATTCTGTATCATCTACCTACATACATGTAGAAAAACCTGCATGCTGTTTAAATTTTTTTTTTTTTTTTTTTTTTTGGGTTAATTGTTCCACAGACTTAATTTCAGCTGAGCCCCCACATGGTGCTTGTTGTTTTGGTGATGAGTTTGACAGTTTGGCTCACTGTTGAGTTAAAATATCCCCTGATTTAACTACTCAGTTAATTACCTAATGGACTAAGGTGGAATGACACTGACTCTGAGCAGTGGCAGCTTGTGATTTGTCTGTTTGTGTTCTGCTGTTACATAATTGATTCATTTGATATTGCTGCTCATTCACAACCTGTCACAGTTTGCCCTGTGTGGATTGGCATTGTGAAATTTATTTACAATCTATGTGAGAAAGTGGAAATACACCAGGGGTACTGTTCACATTTTAAAGTTTTTTATAACTGACAAAGATATTGTCTTTCATAATCTGTAGATGTTGTCAAAATTTGGCATCTACATTACCCTCAATACAGCTCAGTCACAGACAGATTGGTCAGAGATATATATTTAGTACAAAGCTGACCAAATTTGGCTCAATTGTATCTTTTGTCTTGTCCTTCAGTTAGTGACACACTGATGAACACAGACTGAGATAACCAGCTTGGGTTAGACAGACAGACTTGTATAATTACAGAGCAAGCATCTCTCCTCCTTATGCTTATTCTCTTTTCACAATCCACAGTGGATTGACTTTACCGATTCATCATTCTTATTTGACTTAACTTGGTAAATTTGTTAATTTGTCTCTCAATTTAATGGTTTTGTGTTTATGGTCCTTTATTTTTTCAAATCATATTAAACTGCCACATTCTGGTACTTCTCTGGGATCACGAAGTGTGTGTGTGTGTGTGTGTGTGTGTGTGTGTGTGTGTGTGTGTGTGTGTGTGTGTGTGTGTGTGTGTGTGTGTGAGAGAGAGATACCTTTTGGTAACCTCAGTAACAAATCTGATCCTGCCCCTCCTTCCTCCAGTGGACAACCAGCACATGCTGCACTATATCCGAGACAAGACAGCAGTCCCGTACTTCAGCAACTTGGTCTGGTTTATTGGCAGCCATGTTATCGAACTGGACAAGTGTGTACAGACGGACGAAGAGTAAGTGCAATCTGTGTTTGTGTTTCTGATTGTAATTCTCTTTGTGGCCTGTAGGGGTCATGCTTGTTGCAGGTTTGTAACTGTGCTCTTTGGTGTGATGCGTTGTATACATTGCATTATAATATATTTTAACTCAGTCACCGATTAAAGCCTTTTAAGTGGCTACCAAAAGATTTTCTGTTTTTCTCTTCACACCACACTCATATTATATATTTTGAATGTGCACATAAAGATGGAATTGTAAATGCTGCTCCATTACATGATTAAAAAAAAACATCTTGACAATGCTGCAACACAATTTGAAGAACCAGCCAGTGCTAGTAATAGTTAGCTGGTGTTTTTTTATTAAAAAAAAAAAGAAAAGTTTTTATATAATATGTAATTTGATAGAATGGTTTACTGAAAAGCAAGCCGTGACTTTCTCAGGAGTGAAGGTGTGACCACTACCGCTGCCTAAATAACATGTCATTCTCTCTCCCTTTCTTTGATGTGTCCCAGACATAAGAACAGAGGGAAGTTAAGCGACCTGGTAGCGGAGCACCTTGACCACCTCCACTACCTGAACGATATCCTCATCATCAACTGTGAATTCCTAAATGATGTTCTGACTGACCACCTCCTCAACCGTCTGTTCCTGCCCCTCTATGTCTACTCTTTGGTCAGCCCCGAGACGGTACATCACCCTCAGCCCTACGTCTAAATTAATTAGTTTTCACTGATGTTAAACAGGTTCAAAGTGGAGAACAAATTGCAAAGACATGACGTGTTATAACACAAACGCGCAGAGGTGTTGTTCCATCGGCTAATGTGTTATGGAATACGTCAGAGAAACTGTGCATGTGAATGCACAGTTTGATGGGGTTTTTCAGGGTTTCACTGATTAAACCTTAATAGCCTACAATTATTAATTTAATCTTTATTATCTTATTCTTTATCTTAAATAAATGCATTATTATGTAGTCTGTTAAATAAAAGTATATTTAAACAAAAACAGGAAGACCAAAACCCCAAGATGTTCCTTATGCAGTAATATGATACAGACAAAATAAGCAAATTACATTTGAAAACATGGAGCCAGTAAAATTTTTCAGCATCATTATGATTCAAAGGATGATAACAGTGGATTACAACTTGAATTAGTGATGTTAATTTCCAAATCCATGTAAGTGGTGTCATTTTTAAAAGCATTCTTCCCACTTTTTTTTGGTTCACAGTAATTTTAGTACACTACCAAAATCAGTTTACATAGACTTGAAACTTCCTCAGCAGAATGAATGCACTAAAATGAAACAAACATCCACACTGGTTTTTGTCAAAGCTAGTTTTGTTTCCAAATGTTCTGTATCGTAGCATTAATAGTGATAAAATGCTTCCTATGATGCATTCATGTGCAGAAACGAAGGTCTGCAACAGGGCTCCATTATTCAAATGCAGCATGGTGTTGTATTCACGAACTTCTGTATAATGTTTGAATATTTGAATATGAATTTAAGAGTAAAATGAGCAAATGGTTTTGAAAATGATTAACGGCACTAATGGAAGGCCGTAGAAGATAGAATGTATATGGCTTCAGCTTGTATTACACTAGCCTTTCATGCGATCAGTCTTACTAGCTGTGGAAATGCCATATGTCTGACTGTGACTGACCTTTAATTTTTCTGTGTTGTTAGTCTGAAGAGCGCAAGATCAACCCTCAGGTGTCCCTTTACCTGCTTTCTCAAGTAAGCAACATACACACATACAGTCAAACACAGGTCAGACTCTGACATCACCAAAGCACAGGTGTATTTGAATTTCATGGTTGGTAATAAACTGCCAGTCATTCTGCCTGATATTATATTGATTAACCCCTCACGAACTGTATTAGGCATGGAATATGAAATTATGCTCAAAGATCTAAATGTTAGAATGAGATTCAGCTGCATGTGGGATGTTTATAGATTTGTTTTTCTTTTGCCTTTTTTTTCCAGTGTAAGGTAAAAACTTGTTGAATGAACTCCTTTAGCTCGACAGAAATTCGGTGTATGCTGCTCAGACCAATTTTTGTCACATTTGTCGTAACTGTAGGCTCACTCAGTGTGTATAGAGGAAGACACTGGTCTGGTAGAGTTATGAACTACTACCATGTATAATGGGGCAGTTTTGGAGAAGAAATTTAAACCCAGAGTTTTAATATTTAGAATATTAATGAATTAATAATACAAACACTAAACTCTAAACAAAGTAAAACATATGTGAAAAAAAATAAGTTAAGTAAAAACGTCATCTGTGAAACTCCATAGTGCACCTTTTAAAGGCATTTTTTAACTCTGATGTCTTGCTTAGTCACCTGTGTTGGTGTATTTTACAGGTTTTTCTGATCATCCACTATGAGCCAATGGTCAACGCCCTGGCAAACGTCATTCTCAACGGAGACCTGTCTGTCTTCACCCCTCAGACAGATATACACAGCACGCACAAGAGCACGGTAACACACAAATACACACACACGCACAGAAAAAGCGCGCTGAGCACACACTGTATGTAAATCAGAAGAACAATTGTGTTTGACATTAGCCCTGCTCACAGAGCACACACACAGCAGAAGGTGTATTGTGTTACAATGTCACACTTGTTAACACATGCACACGCACCTACACAAACACTGGAACTACTGCAAAAAAACAAGAAATGCATAGAATCATTCTTACAGTGACATACATGCACTCAGGTACACAAACGCACACATACAGCAGATTGCACATTGTGATACAGAGTCACACAAGTACATATGCATGCAAGACTTGAGTTCCAGAAGTGTGTGTAGGCGGTTATGAGATCGCGGGCTCATGGTTTTCTCCATGATTCACCCACATCAAGGCAGCAATATGCAAATGACCCACATTATTTTTCTTCTTTACATGTTTCAAACTCTCTCTCTCTCCTTATTTCCGGCTTTTCTTCTGTTCAAGCCTTGGATTGAAATGTCTACTGTTCGTTCTGTGTTTGCACCATCTTTCTCTCATCCTCTCTTTGTGTTTACATCTGTATCTTTATGTTGTTTCCCTTTCTATTTATCTCTTTCTTTCTGACTCCCCCTCGCCTCCCCCTCATCCTCCCCATCTGATTCCCCTCACCTCACATTTTCTACTTCCTTATTTCTTTCTTTTCCTGTGAGTTCCCCCCTCACCGCCTCCCTCTTTTTAATGTTGTGACCATCTGTTTGTAAAGCCAGGTGGGTGTTTTGAAGTAGTGAGTGTTTCTGAGAACCCTTGTGGTTATTCGCTGTGCTGTGCTGTGCTGTGCTGTGCTGTGCTGTGCTGTGTTGTGTGTGTGTGTGTGTGTGTGTGTGTGTGTGTGTGTGTGTGTGTGTGTGTGTGTGTGTGTGTGTGTGTGTGAGCGTGCACACGCACTAGACCTGTGGCTGTTGTAAGAAGCAGCCTACCTTTTCAGTGAATGTGAGTTGAGGCGTGATGTCTTAACAGCATTGGTCTACCACAACAGCAGGCAGCCAGACCCAAGCTAGCACCTGCCAGCTTTTCATTCAGCACTGCCTTTCTCCGCCAAGGCATTTTGTGTACTTTAAAAGTGCCACATGTGTTGCACTTTTCAAAAAGAAGCATTTGAAATGTCACTGTCAAATGGCTATTTCAGGCAGATAATCCTGCTTATTCTTGCTGTTAGTGTCTGTTTTTCCTGTAATTTGTTTTTTACTGTTTTGCCCGCTGATCAGCTCACATCACAAGCTTTGATGGCTCAGCTTCCTCAAAGGCACAAAAGAATTCAGCAGGCAACTTAAAAGTCATTTAATGGTTTCTTACCATGAAAGTTGCTAATTCAATGGGTGTCATTTTCTTGCCTCATCTCATGAGACGAGGCAACGCGTCTCTGTTGCATGACTTTTTGTCGTGGTTCCTTGCTTGAGTGTGTTCATATATGTCCATTCTGCAATTTGCAGGCTCATAGGACACCTGTGTTTCTGCACAGTGATTTCTTGTGGAAAACGCTGATGACAATTCCTGATGATGGATACGAGAAAATAAGAAGCTGCTCAGAAGCATTCTTTAAATGCGTGTTGGACCATGGCCACATCAGACAGGACTGCTGTCATGTTATTGTTTGATTTTTTTTGCAGATGAAATACCAGACAGACGAGGGCTGTGTTTTCTGCGCAGGTGGTCGAATGGTACTTCCTGTTTGTGTGTGATGTGGCAGGAAATTCGGTCACATGACGGAACACTGACAGAGCTGGCTCACCTAACCCAAATCTCTTTCCTGGAATACGTTTTTTTTTCTCTCTCTCTCTCTTTCTCTTTTGTGTGTAAGCAGATCTTCTTGCAAGTGCACTAGTTAAATACACAATGTCAGTATTTGCATATCTCTATACATCTAACCTTTTTTTCCCCCTACAACACATGCAGCTGTTTGAGCTGTGTGCTTTGAAATGGTGCCCTGTTTTGAAGTGCTTCTAGGTGTGTTTATGTCGAGTTTTGTGTGTGCGTGCGTGCGTGCCTGCGTGTGTGTGCGCGCTCCATGACCTCCATTGATTTCTCAGCATAGACTCAGAGTGTGAGCGGTTTACCAGAACATAGTCAGCTAACAGGTGCAAAACACACACACACACACACACACACAGATACACAGATACAAGTCTGTGGTTTTATGCCTGATATACATGCTTTATTTTAGTAGAAACTACTGTACTATCCTAAGTGCTCAGCTGTACCAAGTATACAGATAGAAAATACTTAGAAGTGTGTCTGGTTACAGAAAGCATAAAAAAGACCTCTCTGTATTATTTAGCATAATAAAGCTAAAGGTCTTCAGCTTCAGGGTTAAAAAACGCATTCTAATCTTTGCCAAACAAATATCTGTTTTCAGTCTGATCACCACAATTAGTAGTAGTGCTAATTTTATTTTATGATTAGTCAGTTTTACTGTAAGTCACTGTTCAAATCCTGGCTCAGCATCTAATCATTTACCAGCTGTTTCCTGTGTGCGTATCAGCATTTAGCAAGTTCTGGTGTTATTTATGTGTGAGAACTTTGTTTCTGTAGTTTCAATATGGCTTCTATGACCTCAAACCAGAAATTGTGTGTGTGTGTGTGTGTGTGTATGTTTGTCAAGTGGTCATTTTCTCCTCTTTGCTGATAAAGTTTATCTGGGAGGAAGTGGCTTGTGTGTCTTTAACGGACTTTGATCGATGAGATGCGGGAAGGATTTACTGTAAGGGCTCTGTGTTTTTGTGCATGTGTGAGAAGATCTAGGCACATCAGTACATCAGTTGTGCAAGCTTGTTTTTGAGTGTGTGTTCTAATGCATGTTTATGTGCCTCTGTTGTTTGCGTGCACATCTAACAGTAAATGGTCACGGTGATAAGGTTTTCGGGAAGCAGGGCAGTTGGTTTCTCCTAAGTGTCCTGTCTTTGAAATGTTTTTTTGTATCTGTTTCTCAATGGTTTTGAACCATCTGCAGTCAGCACAGACTGGTACCAGCCAACCCACCAACAGCAGCTACGGCTTTGTGTTAGCCCAGAACATCTTTGAAAGCACAAGATAACAAACTACATACATTATTTCATGGTCACCATAAAGGATTTCAAAATAATGTAGAGCTGATGAAATAAGTGCACTGTAATCATCACTTTTTCAAACATCTGTCTCACACTCTCACCCCTCTGATTCCTCACCAGGCCAGTGCAGGAGGTGTGCGTCGGTTCACAAAGCCCCCGGAGTCTCTGGAGCGCTCCCTCGAGCTGTCCCGCCACCGCGGCCGCAAGAGGACACAGAAGAGGCCAAACTACAAAAACCTGGGCGAGGAGGAGGACGATGAAAGGGCTGGGGCAGGGGGAGGAGGCAGCGGAGGAGGAGGAGCAGGAGGAGGAGGAGAGGAGGGCTGGGACGACGATAGCGGCAGAGGAGGAGAGAGGGAGGGAGGCCGAGAGAGGGAGAAGGGAAAAGGTACAGAGGGAGTAGGAGGAGGAGGAGGTGGTGGGAGTTCTAAGGGAAGCAGAGCGAGTGGGGAGACAGCGGAAGGTGAGTGTGTGTCTCGCTGGATCTTGTACAGTAAAGGACTGTGTTTGTGAGTGTTTCTTTACTCCCATCAATCAGACACAGTGTCTCATGATGCACCCTGGTTACCTAACGACCACCACAGCAGCCTCCCTCGTCTCCAAACAGAAAAGAGAGAGAGACTGAGCAGCTTAACCTTTACTGTAAATGTGCCCATAATTTAATGTGCACATGACTGCTGCAGTCATCTCCATGCATGTACTCAAATTCAGATTAAAATGCACAGCCTCTTAAGCTGTGGTGAGCGATTTCTTAAGTTATAAGGTAATTCCTGTATTTTTTAACCTGGACTATATACATATATATTTTTTTATTTTTGGTTTTTGGTGTCTAAATGACCAGTGGGTACAAAAGGTTTTGCACCTTTAGCATCCAGGAATGGACCAGTGATGGCTGCAATATACCTGCTCTCATGAATCCACTTTTAAAGTGCTTGTTTTTGCAGACAGTCTGATGTTTTTATCCTTAGTATCAGACAACAATAGGGAAAGGATCCATACAAAGATAAACCCTTTTGTTTAAGTGTAAGATCCTTTTTGTTTCACTAGAAACCGCTGTCATACTGCTGTCTAAAGACAACAGACTCCACTGACAAAAACAGTAATTTTAGCTCGCAGCACACAGGAGTTGCTGGTTTGATCATTTAGTTTGTTTGTATTACTGTGTGGTCTTAGTCATTAAAGGGATACATAAGAGCTATCCTAATTCCAAAACTTTCTGCACCTGTTAGTCATTTCATGCCCAAAATGAGTAAAATAAGGCCCAGGTTTAAAAATACCAGAATGACCTTTTAATGCTTCACATGATTCCAGAAAAGTCTTAATAGGAACAGATGTCAAAGAACAAAAGAGGGCTCAAAGCTGAGACTTAAAATGCACTCTTTGGCTAGTTTTGAGATGAGGCCTCTGTCTTTCTGCTGCTTCCCCTGTTTGGCACCTGTGGTCACATGTCCAACACAGTCTCCATGGCAGCAGCCTGTCCATTTCCACGGTGACACACCATCCATCCTGTGCTCCTCACCTCTCCGCCTGTCTCTCACTCCTGCTCTGTGTGTGTGTGTGTGTGTGTGTGTGTGTGTGTGTGTAAAATCTAAATATCTGACCATCTCACTCATCTGAAATGTTTCCTTCTCTACTTTGACTGAATCGACTCTTTTTGCAGGGAGTCTTTGTGCAGAGCTGCAGCATGGGATGTAAAACAAATGGCATCGTGGGCTGCAGAGAAACCGTTTCAAAATGACACATGAACCTTTTGGGGCAGGAAAACAACACCAACCTTATTTAACTGATTGATAAGAGCAGTGCTAAAAGGAGAAACTTCTTGAAGAATACATGGTAACTTAAGTAACACGCTGTACCCCATTGGCTTTAATGTAGCTTGTATTTGATGTGTTTAGAACAAATGGTACATTTTATGCCTTCAAAAATCAATATTTTGTTTTCTAATCAGTTGGAAGAAAGAAATATTGGCCCACCTTTGCTGCTTTAACACATTTCATCATTTCTTTGAACCACCCAAGTGTGAGAAGGAAGCATGTCGGAATGTACATTCATGATCACTGGTGACATTTTCCTCATAGCTATGTTGTGTGTTTGTGTTTAGGCTGTGTGACGTGAATGTGATTCATATGCATCGAAAATAAAAATGTCACGTTGATGGACATTTATGTAGGTAAGCAAAAAAGAATGTGTGTGCACACAGAGATAGAGATGGTGGTGATGGAGAAGTGTAAGGTGTCAGAGCTGACGGAGCAAAACATCACTGATGAGGAGAAGACTGCTGCAGCCACCCGAACACACACACAGAGGAGCAGGTACATGCACATCCAAATCTCAACAGACCAGAGTGTTATTGGATTAGTCTATAAATTGATATAATGAATTAAAGTGGACTGATGATGTTCTCTGTCTCTCTGCAGGCCGTTCTTAGACATGGTGTACAGTGCTCTCGACTGCACCAACGATGACTACCACGCGCTTTTCGTCCTTTGTCTGCTTTATGCTGTCTCACACAGCAAAGGTTGGCCTTCCTCTCATTCATTTGCTTGCTGTAGCTCACTGTAGATACACAAGGTAATTTAAGATTATTGGTACCCATACTGGAGGTTGAGACTGTGCACGAGTGCTTCCATTTCCAAAAACACTTCAAACAGAATGCTGTTGAATTCCTTATTCACATCTGAACAAATGTGTTCCAATGTATTCTCAGTTGCCAGATTATTAGGTTGATCAAGCTAAAGATAATGTGGAACATACAAGATTCCTGCAAGAAATCCAGCCTTCACGAAGGTGATAATGTTCAGCGTTTGTCAAAACTGTTTAACTTGTTGGAGGATATAGTTTGTTGTGTCGCTGAATTGTATTCCATTATACAGAGAAGGGGTATCTATTATTTTGCCCACATGATAAACATAAAAAAACAATGTACACACACTGTAGCTCCAGGGAGCTATAGCTATGCAGCTATTCTTGTTTGTTGTGTTTTCACCTACTATTGACCAGGGACCTGCCCTAAATATTATCATGATCCCTAGAATCCCAATGGCCACCGTTGATAGTAAATGTATAATAGTGTGTGATTCCACACAACAGTTGGTTGGAAAAATAATCTATTTGAAATCCTCACATTGGGCTCTTTTTTTATTTTATTTTATTTTTACGATACAATTGATAACTTTTAATAGATTAAAAAATCAGTTGATTAATCATTAAAATAATCAGCAGATTATTTGATTCAGAAGTCATCATTCACGTCTCTCCTGGCTGGGTCCGCCTGTTCACCTGTCTCTAGGAATAAACCGAGATCTTCTGGAGCGTCTGCAGTTGCCAGTTCCCGACCAGGAGAAGAGCTCTTACAGCCTGGTGCTGGCAGAGAGACTGATCAGGGTTATGAGCCAGGCTGCACAGCCAGGTAACACACACACACACACACACATACACACACACCCTATATCAGCTGCCCTTGATCATAATATTTTTCATGTCTTTAGTCATTTCAGTTACCACCAAGTGAGCCCCTAGTCAAATTACAGTTCGAACAAGTGCAAATTATTTTCATCCAAGATGATGTACATGCACAGTAAGTTGTCCTCATTTCTTATTAATGTATATTCTCTTGTGTGTGCAGATGGAAAAGTGCGTCTAGCTACACTGGAGCTGAGCTGCCTTTTATTAAAGCAGTCGGTGCTGTCTGGAAACCACTGTATAATCAAAGATGTTCATCTGGCCTGCCTTGAGGTACTGCACACACAAATATGTACATGCTAATCCTGTAGGATGTATGTCAACATATCACACATACCCACCGGGCTCCAGAGATCAGAGGGTCAGAGCAGAGCAGTAGAACAACTCTAACTGTATAATTGACTTCGCCACTTCGTCAGAATCCATAGCTGCAGTTTCTCAATGAATGCTAATTTGTGGTTATGACCAAGGCGTGTTTGAGTGCATTTTTAATGATTGATGGTCGAGATATGATGACAAGCGGGATCATCCTTTTCCTCCTCTTCCTTTTAAGGGTCCAGACCTTACATCACACCTCCTTAACTGTGATCACTGTATATGTAGAAAGTAGAACAGTGATTCTTAAGCTTCTCAAGCGACCCCTAAACTGATACAAATTAGTCCACAGACTCCCCCTTGATAAGATCTTTCCTTTTATTACTGAAAGTGTGTAAAACCCATGATGAAATGACTCATATTTTATCTTTGTCATTCCGACCATGAGTCATCCAATGCCAGAACATACATTTCCTGTTTTGCTGGGGACCCCCTCAAACCCTCACAGAATGCTGGGGGTCCCCAGACCACATTCTAAGGTGGTAGAAAGTAGTTTGAAAAGATTTGAACAAGTAAAGCTTGTTGGAGAGCAAAGGCCTAAAGTCTGTTAGTTTTTAATGTTGTGCTATGAATGATTTGATTGAATTGACATGGAGTCATAACAATAGTTGTAGGTTGTGTTCGTCTATGTAGGAAAGTGTAACCATTGGTACAATACACGTCATTCTTCTGCTTTGGCTGCTTTTGTCTAGAAATATATAGGAGACTTAAGTTTTTCCAAAAGTATTGCAGAGGTTGGCTGTTTTTTTTTCTACACGTTAATACCTTTTTGTTTTGTTATTTTTCCAGGGTGCTAGAGAAGAAAGTCTGCACTTACTGAGGAGATTCTACAAAGTAAGCGCACACAGTAACACACACCAGCACACGCATGCGCCACTAACCTCCGAAAATAAGTTCTTCTACACTTCTACCCACACACAGTATATAACATGAAGAGAGGCACACTGATGTAAAGAAGTTCAGAATGTGCTGACTGCTCCAGTACAAAAGGATTTCAGTTGTACCGGTTTATTCAGGCTGCTCAGACGGAGACGGCCACTGGGATGGACAGACGGACAGAAAAACAGTGACTTGGAGAGAATAAGAAAAGAGAGGAAAAACAAAAGGATCAAGGGCCAGAAAGACAAACAGTCGATCTGGTGTTTGAACCAGTTCTTCTTGTGAATCATGTTCCAACAACAGCTGAACCACAAGCCACAGTACCATCAAGTCATCTCTTTGTCTGTGCGTGTTTGTGCAAGTCTATCCACTGATAATAATTAATGGCATTTCCTAGAAGAGGTAATGGTTTAAACTGAAAGTGATTCCTATGTAAACTATAAGGTCACGCACATAAGTCAAATACTTTCAGAGCAGCTGATGCTTTCTCTTTCTGTTTGAGTTTATTTGGAAGTCAGTTTTGGAATCGGTCACAAGAGTACTATGTCACAGTTGAACCATGTGGACCATTAAGGCAAAAAAAAGTTGCATTTCAGCATTCAGGAAATTACCACTGTGATCAACGTGCTGACTCTGAGCATCTGGTGCATCCAGCAGGTTAAGATAGAAGTTTTAAATTATTTTCAAAACCTTCTTTAATTGATATTTACCTTCAAATATTCACCCTATAAAAATTGACATTCATAAGGACCACATGGGCACAGTCAAAAACGATTAGCTGCTTCCTTTGAAAACTGGAAACAACACACAATTTTAAAGATGAATCTGAAGGATGAATGTTTATTTATATCAGATAATGACATACAATGCATCTGAAGTAAGAAAACATTGACAGTTTTGTCTTATCAAACCACATGATTGCTGTTTAATTTAGCACTGTCTTTATCAATAAAAGAACACTTTTGGAATTTAGGTGTTGAACTGTCAAAACAAAATGTTCTGGATTGATAAAAGTAGCCTCGATGTTCATGGTTAGATGAACACGATGAACTGACGAGGAGTATGAACATCATCGCAATCTCTGTCACATACGCTTAGAAGCTCATCTGTTTGTGTCCAAACAACTTGTCTTATCTGCCCAGTGTTTCCTGTTCTGGTACATTTAGTTGATGGGCAGTCATTCAAGAATTCCTTTCCCACTGCAGTTATTATTTATGTGTGTGCTGTGCTGAAAAACACAGCAGAGGAGCAGGATTTGCACTGGAGGCCTGCAACAGTTTGATGCGGCAGATAAAGAACAGTCCTGCTGATCGGTCACCGTTCGATTGCATGTAACTGTAGAAGAATGTGGTTTGACTGGGAAGCTACCACGGTCCAGTCATGTGACCAGGAACACATACAAAAAGAACATGCACATCATCAAAGCAAAAGATACCTTTAGTGTAGTGTCGTGCGAGTGTGTTTACCTACATACAGTGTTTTCACAATCCCCATTCACAGACTTGCACACACAGATGAGTCAGCTGAGTATATGATAACAACATGGTACATGACTAAGTGATAAACAGAAAGGGAAAACTGAAAGAAGGCCGTCTGGGCAAATCAGGACACAACTGTTACTTCCTGAATAAATATCATCTTAAATTGATCGATAAAGATGTTAAAGGGTGCATTTGACATATTTCTGTCTATAATAGGACAATAAGGTTATTATTATAATTATCACAATAAGTATAAATAAGTATAAACTTTTTTATGGAAAATGCCGCAGAAACTCAACATGATTGTGCATCCAAATTAGAATTCACGACAAATGTTGTGTCCACACATTCTCTGGCTCATCTCATTTTTCCTATGTTGTGATGTCATCACAGGGCGAGGAGATCTTTCTGGACATGTTTGAAGATGAGTACAGGAGCATGACGGTTAGTTGGCCTCCATTGTCACATTTGGTTTTTTTTCTCCTCGATAAATGAAACATGACTTGCCTGAGTATATCGATGTGTTTGTGGTGTTGCTTATGTCTGTCTGACGTGTGTATGTTTGCAGAGTAAACCGCTGAATGTGGAGTATCTGATGATGGATGCCTCAGTGCTGCTGCCACCCACCGGTACCCCTCTGACGGGTATCGATTTTGTCAAAAGACTTCCCTGTGGGGACGTGGAGAAGACGCGCAGGGTGCGTCCAAACACAAGCCAGGGGCTCTCAAGTTGTTAGATTGGGATTTTACCTTATGAGATCGACATTTACTTCACAATGATATGTTGAAGTAGAAAACCTGTCTCTTGGCAGGCTAAACAATAGCTGACATTTTAAAATACCTGTGTAATATCACTGTAATACTAAACTGGAGGTTTACCTTGTGTTACATTTTTTTGGTTTGAAGCTCTGCCAAAAACAACATGTTTTGCCACAATTTGCGGAATGGCAGCACTCCAAAGTTCAGATAGATTAAACATAATGGCCTCATTCTGACAGGGATACAAACATTGTATGATTGATGTCAATGCCTGTTTCGTGTAGGATTGTCATTCTTTTGTTCTGTCATTGATATGCTGTAGCTGTTGGCTTCAGGCAGGAACGTTGAACATAACAACTCTAACCACTCTGTCCGCAGGCGATCCGTGTGTTCTTCATGCTGAGGTCCTTATCGCTTCAGCTTCAGGAGGAACCTGAGACACAGTTGCCTCTGACCAGACCTGAAGACCTCATAAAGACAGATGACGTGTTAGACCTCAGTGAGAGACACACACACACGCACACACACACGCACAGGCAGGGATGTGCTTTATATGAGGCAACCACAGGCTGCAAGAACGCTCATGTGCTTTTTTATTTATAATTTTTAGTCTTAGTCCAACTTCAGTTTGGACAAGGACAGCATGAAAGACTAAATTTAAGTCAAATTAGTGACATAAAAGTAGAATCTAACAGAAGGAATGGAAAGAGGATCACAGTGCAAGAGCAATAGAAAACTCTTACAACTATGACCACATCTATAGTGTGCAATCTGCTGCAAAGACCCTCAGTCAATCTGTGGGATGAATATCTGCAGATTCTTTACAAAGCTTAGATACATGCACATGCAAACATTTACAACCACAACGATGCAGAGACGAGTGTACAGACTTACACACAGCATGTACTCATACAGGTTCCCACACACTGAGATAACCTGTGCAGTGTTCTCCTTCTGTACACAGGTGTGTAGATGTGATGGAAACTTTCACGTGGTTAGTTTCTGCCTTGCAGGATATCACAAGTACGTTTGCACCATAATGTGAACAGGAGCGATGGTGCCTTCACACAGTGCACAAAATTTGCAAATCTGTACAGCTTTTTTTTTTTTTTTTTTTTTGGCACACATTTTAGGCCGCTGAAGTTGTAACTACGTTTAACAGATGTGTATATGCATCTGTGTAACCGTCACAACCTCACAGCACTCCGATTCCCAGTAACTGAAGCCAAGCTGCATCTCAGCTACCAACCTAAGAAGCGTTGTTGAAGCGTGAGAGTTTTTAGTTATGGTATTATATGGTATTTTAAAATCAATTTTACACACATTGGTTATGTATTAAAGGATTTCTCAGTTTTATTTCCCTAATATTATCAACAAATCTCACAAGGCAACCAATACTTTAATTAATTCTACTTGCTAGGATTGCTTGTGTAGCCAAAGTCTATATGTACAGTATGTAGCATATGTTATATATGCTTAAATTTCATTAATCTGGGGAATGTAGAGCAGCAGCAGAAGATGTCTTTGTTCGGCCTGTTGTCCTAACCTTTAAATCTTCACGTGACTGAAATAAAGATTTCCTGTCTACAAAACATCTCTGAGCTCAGGGAAAATATAAAACTTGACTGTTTCCTAAGAACTCCAGATAACGTCATCTTGGAACAGATGTTGGACGCACAACCTTCTCTTAATGTGCCTTAAATCATAACTGTTAATTAATTCTGCCTAGTTATAGTGTGACTCTGCCAAGTACTGGTGACCACCCAAGAGCAAGATGGAATAAGCGGCATCATTGTCTCCGCTGAGTCTCTGTGGAGTAAAGTTACAGTAACATGATTAGCAGATCACATCCAAAAGCATGCAGGTTAGATAAACTAGTGACTTGTCAAGGTGTGTCAGCCAGTGACCCTGCACTGGATGAGCGGGTATAGACTGTGGAAATCCATGCACAGATGACACATTTATATTAGTGTTATAATTTGTTTATTATGATGGTATACAACTTAATGATAATGAAGGAAAGAATACAATATAGGCCATAGCAGTTCACTCATGGCTTCTTCAGCTAAACCCCTTTCATACTGGACAAAAAACCCCACTAACATTCGCTAGTATCCAGCTTTTGTCTTCAATGTGAATGTGTATAATGGGCATTTATGCTGCATTGTAATGTGCTCTTTCACTGCCTGATCATAACTGCACATGTGCAACTCTTAAGGAAGTTGAGTAAGAAGCGAGATCTGTCTTATACAGAATTTTAGTGAGTAAGACATTTCAAAACCTGTTTTAACATCCTCTGGATCAAGTTTGATGAGGTATAACATCAAATACTATCCTTTTTTTCACGGCGTGTTGGTAATGATGTGGGAGAAAAACGTCTCCAGGAGACGCGAAAAAGTCCAATGCTTATTTTTAGTAGGTTTACTCAGTTTTTAAAACAAAACTTGCATATTTCGTGCTAATTTTAGTGTAAAACTGGTATTGGAGATAGACAGGAAGTCTACCTCTCATTTGAAATGAGCCTATTCTGTTTTACATTTCAAGTTTACCTTAATAAACAGAACGTCTCAGAGAGAGAGAGAGAGAGAAAGAGAGAGAGAAAGAGAGAGAGAGAGAGAGAAAGAGAGAGAGAGAGAGAGAGAGAGAGAGAGAGAGAGAGAAAGAGAGAGAGAGATATCTTTTCACTACATATTCCCTAGATCAGAT
The DNA here is from genome assembly GCF_904848185.1 of Acanthopagrus latus. NCBI lineage: Eukaryota > Metazoa > Chordata > Actinopteri > Spariformes > Sparidae > Acanthopagrus > Acanthopagrus latus. The sequence continues at coordinate 8,415,976 of NC_051061.1, read as the reverse complement.
AGTAAATCATACAGTATCTATGAATTGTATCTTATGATGCAAGTAAAGAAAAGCCTTTCTCCTCATCTGTTCATTCTGTTTTCTTCTCCTCTGTCACTCTTTCACTCTGTTACTCTGTATTTGCACCGGTTCTGTCATTGATATATCATTCATCTACTGTATTCATCAGTAATATGACTGCAAGGATGACAATTTAAGAAACTTTCTGTAAAATCTAATATAACTTGCACCACTTTTTTTTTTCTTGTCTTTTTATCTTATTTACGATATCAGATTATTCAGATGGCGTTGGTGTACCATTTTAAATCACTTCTTAGAAGAACAGATGAAGAGAAGAGTTCATTGTAAATTCCACTGAGTTGTTTACTTAGCAGTGATGACTGTACCGGCTGTGGCAAATGTTGGTAGTCGCAGCCTTTAAGAGTTATCATATCATCTGTGATGACTGAGCTGCAGATTCGGGGCTTTTTGGAAACACTTTTGCTGAATTATTAATAATGTTAACCTGAACGGATCAAAGCAGTGATACAGCAGCGTGCCCTCAGATCCTTCATGCTTTCTGATTTGATTTGTTATCCCCTGTTGAGATCTGTTAAGTGTCTGTATTAGAATATCAACAATATCATTTTTCCACTCATTTTTGTGTGGAACAGCTAATCTGATATCTACAGCTGACCTGGTTTTGAAAGACTTTCCTCTCTTGGGATGACTGTATTTATGTGGTAGAGGTCTACTTTCATTTTTCCCAAAGCCTGGTGAGGAAAACGCACCCCAAAGTTCTCTTTATTCCCCTCTTTTGGGTTGAGGGTGGGTGATCTCAAGAAATCCTTTGACAGACGGATGGAAACACACCTGTCGAAACCAAATGTCTCCCCGCCAGCCTCGCTTTCAAATCCAACTCAGAGGTTGAAACTGTGACTGTTTTCAGGATCCTAAATGTCTGTTGATAGAGGCTGTGGCAGATTTGGGTAAAGATAGCCTATAAGAGCTATTATATCAGGTTTGACTTTCATTCCAGTAAGTTTTTATCTCAAAGTTCTTTTGATCAATCTCTGAGTGTCTTAAAGTTAGTAAGTAAGGCAATCTGTCTTGCATTAAACTCCATCCATGTAAAGTTTAAAAAAAACCAAACAATTCTGTTGTAGGGTTTTCTGTCAGTGTCACTTTCATTTAAACTAGGTGGCTGACTAAGAACACACTCTTACAGGGTAAGTGTGGCAAGTTTGAGGGTTTTTCCTCATGGCTTTGGGAAGTTAAACCTGCAATCTTCCAACCACAGAAACAAATTTTCTGACCATTAGGCTGTCACCACCTCCATTTCACCACAACCTCTGGCGATTGGTTGATGTCTGTACCTGTACCTGTACCTGGAGTAGTTTTCTTGTGGTTGCAGAGATGGTCTTGCAAGTGATTGAGTGACTGATGTTGCATTTCTCACTACAGGAAGTTGTACCTTGTCCTGACTAACAGGAGCATGCCAAGACATGAATTCACATTGATAGTGTTAACATGGAAGTTCTGCAGTTGGATGTGGAGTGCAGCAGTGGAGTTTCGTATTTTGTGATTGATTTAGATCATGGACTTATTTATTGTGCTCTCTTAAAAAGGTGAATGCCTCGTTAGACTTTGTTTGGCTGTTTGTTTGTTGTTTTTGCCTTGTTTATGGTTCTTGTAGGTATTTGGAAGTGAAATATCACTGTTGTTGGAAAAGTAAATTCTGAAGAATCTGAAAATTTTGGGGTATATTTCTAAAGAACACAGAACTCGAGTGTGACCAGTTTTCTCTTGAGGAGATATGAGGCTGGAAACTAAACTTGAGTCACTTGATTTTAACCGCACGAGTGAGTACAGTCACACTATTGCCTACCTTCAGTATTGTTAATGCAGCCTGGCAGGATAATTGGGGACGCTTGATAGCTCAAGTGAGTGCTTACGGGGACAGGGAGTGTTACACAAAGAGTTGAGACTTGCAGCTGCGCACAGCACTGTCTGGTAGGATGTTAAAAAAAAAAAAAAAAGACTGATGAAAAGAACCACACTTCTGAAGAATTTGGGCAATAAATAGCATCGGCAGCACATCTGCTAAATGATTAATCATGGCGAAACTGGCCTGATGTCATCACATGTCACAGAAGCACATCCTTCAGACACAAAACCAATCATTATAGTTGCTTAATCACCAATATTTATTTTCTTCTGAATGTCTGTCTTCTGAAATGAGCTGAGTGTATACTTGGAAACATGCTGTACCTCATGAAACTAAATCTTTCATAGAAAGGTCCTTCCCTGTTTGAAAGTACTTTCAAAACAAGGTCAGAGGTTGAAACTGTGATTCCAGAAATGCTACTGGATAGAGTTGACTTGTCATCTATTGAATGACGTTTTTGACTGAGCAGCTTGACCTCTGTAATCAGAAGTTAAGTAGAAATTGGGGGTGGGAGGGTTCTTTCCCAGCTGGTCCGGGGATTCAAACCATCAAACTTCCCCTCATGTCTCTGACCAGTTGTCTGTCAGCCTAGGTGCTGCCAGAGTAAATCGGGGACTACCTCTCCAGCTGCAGGTGCTTTTCACCATTCACCGTGTCAGTGGGTAAAACCGAGCTCCTGGCAACCCCCGAGTGTCTGTTACAGAGAAAATCATTACCGGACGTGTATGATTGAAACTACAGACCACTGTGTGTTCATCAGCAGCTGTCTGGCCTCAAGAAAAACACCAAAAATTGGGAAAAAAATAATAAGTTCTGCCAGAGCAAACATACTAACTGAATAAGGTTACTCGAGGAAATGGATCCAGTCAATTTGTAATGCACCCCATTAGTCACACAAGTCTAATGATGAGTTGGTCAGAGTTCTTGAGAATAGAAATCAAGGAACCAGAGAGCAAGAATGTTTTACACTGGAAGAGACATGAGTGAGACAAGAGAAAGAGAAGTTTATCAGAAGGTTGTGCGTCAGTGTGGTGTTACTAGTTTACATCTAGAGCCAGTGAGGGTGGGTGATCTTTTAAACCAAAACCAGTGGTGTCAAATCAGGTCAGCATTAGTTCCACATTTCATGTTTGCTTTGCAGTGCTACACTGCAGTTAAGCTGATCATGTGTGGGCTTACTGTTTGTCATCACCCTAGACATGTGGGAGAAATATGGACTTCTTTGTCCTTTCAAGTGTTAAATCAGTCTGTCGCTGCTGTATCAATATGTGTGTGTGTGTGTGGACACAATAGTCAAAACTGGGGTGGAAACAAATAAACAAATGATTAAGTAACACACAAATCTACAATATAAAAGGAACAATGGGGGGGATAGAAATAGGTTAAGGAGATGCTGTCTAAGATAATTGAGTTATAACTGTCAGGTGCTTGTAGCTGATATATTAACATAAGTACATTCACTTATTTCTGTATGTCTGTATGTACATACCCACCTACATATTCCCATATATATAACCACATAGATGCTTGTAGACATACGCGTATACTGTATTCATACTCATACCAACGCACCTATATACTCATATCTGGTAAGCCTGTCTTTTACAGTCCCTTAATTACCAGGTATTTACCTGCTAAATTCATGGTAACACAAAAGTAAGGTAATTACAATGGTCATAAGAAAGTATAGTTTCCTGTCATCCATACTCCGACTTTTCTCTTCCATATTCCGTATTTTATGAGTCATGCTCTCCATTAATTTTAATTCTTGAGTCATACTTTTCTGTTTTCTTAAATTTGGAGGGTTTGTTTTCCCACCATTTTCAAGATTCTGAGTGGGTGTTTTTCATCTTGACTGAGAACAGCTAGAGGTCTTCCCAGTATGACATATGTTGCCGTTAAAATATACACACTCTTCTATCAACATAAACGTATAACCAATATATAACACTTTGCATTAATAGAAGATACATAAATAATTTGCATTACTATCACCACAATTCATCACTGAGAACCTGATCTTTTATATTCAGAAATGATTTGGGGTTCAAGAAGTATCTCATTATTTATTTTACAAGCATATTCCTTCCAAGCGGATTGGTAGATTTGTAAATTTCATTAAACACCTGTTTCGATTCTTCTTTTTTTTTGTTGTTGTTTGTATTCCCAACTCTTCTTTCCAGTCTTTCGTCACAATGTTGGTTGTCAGTTCTTGTTTATCTTATAGATTTTGCCAGATTTTATAACCAGTAACGCCAGTAGCCATGTTGGGTGTTGCACCGATGTTTTTCTTAAGAAGATGAATCATTGTTTTCATTCGTAACTTAAAGCAGAAGTGGGCTGTAGAAGCTTTAGCATTGTCATTCTATGTGGTTTATATGACTCATTAAACGTTCCCTTAATGTAACCATGACTAACTGTGTGTCTGTGGGTGTGGCTCAAAACTCACCTTCACCCCTTGCATTGCATTATCAACTGGGATCATTGATCATTATTTTAACATTGGTATTTCCTGGTCGAACTGAAGGAATCCCTAAAAGCAGAAAGAAGGGTTGTTGTACGACAGATGTATTAAAGTCTATGGGAGATGCATGCAGAAACACACTAAAACCCAACATATCTATGTCGATTATCTTCAGAAGATTTTTTTTTGTTTTTTTACGATCGATGCGTTGTTTTTTCTTTGCCTTTGTGTAGCAATGGCTCTTATACACAGATTGATTGAAGACTTGTCAAAGATAATCAAGTCGGAATAGCCCTGTTTTGTCATAATATTCAATAATTTGGAAAGTGATAGAAGTTGTATACCGTAGATATGTTGGGTTTTGGAGAGTTTCTCCATGTATGTCCCATGGACTTAAATACACACTTAAATACACCACAGTCGGGCGGCAAAGCAAGACTTGGTGACGTGATGACCCGCGTGATGACCCGCCATCTTTTTTTCAGGTTTATTGGTTGTACACATGCTGTTCATAAATGTATTGGTGCTTCGGCTTCAAACTTGGCACACAGGCGTTCCATCAAGCTGTCAGCTTGCCATGTATCCCGGCATGCTATATGCAGCGAAACAGCTGATTCCCCTGGACAGTGAATGAGTGTGAATTTTGTTGCCAGTCAGTTTGTGTGCATTGGGGCTGAGCCATAATCTATATCATCCACCAACGTGTGTTTGCGGAAGAGTCATTGTTATTATCAATGACTTTGTCATAAATACTGTACAGATTCATTCATATGTCACAGTGACAATTATAAAACATTGCACAGTGTTTCACACCATCACTCATTATGTCTTTACAAATGCACAACCACAGTATTCCTAATGTTGCGACTCCATGCAGTGAAAGAAATTCTGTTCTCTTTAATTTAAATGCTGTTGTGCAATAAGAAAATGATGGTCGTTGCATGTCTGCAGGACTCTGTACTACCACTACTGTATGTCTAATAAGTGTTTTACATGATTGCCTCAATAAAGTGGACAAGTCTATCATAGAGCCTGTTGGAAAATAACAAAAAGCTGTTATTGTCAATTTGCAGAATACAAAGAAATTGGGATTGCTGCTCCTGATCAGTGCAATAAAGGAAGACACAAATACTGATATAAAACATCTGTATATAAAAATTCACAGGACCAATAACAGCCACAATATACAAACATCTACAGCCAAATAAAAGGTAGAAAACAATACAATACTAGAATAAAATCTAGAATAAGAAAATAAATAAATACAACTCAATATTCATTTGAACATTTGTGTTATTGCACCTGAATTGCTGTAGTATTTTGAATGTAGTTGTTGGATAATTAAAACTGTGATCCACAGCAATAAATGTGGAAAAAAAAAATTTGCAGAATAGATGTTACTGCACAGGAGATTAAATGGGATATTGCACAATGTGGATGTGTTTCACAACATGGATGTATTTTGCATGGAAACATGTTATGTAAGTTATTGCTCAGTGGAAGACAGATTGATGCACATGGGGGTCACTCACTAGTTGTTTGGGTTTACAGTTAAAAACAAAAAACTTCTTCAAACGTGTGATTCTCCATACATTCTGCTCAGGTATATTATTATGCTGTCATTATATAGTAAATCCAGGTTAAATTGTGTAACTGATGTAACCGGTTAAAACTGTATGGAAACAAAGGTCTTAAAAGGTATTAAATATAACTTCAGGATTCCTGCATATATGCTGTAACATGCTACATGAAGATGGTGGACATCATAAACATTATACCTGGTATACAACAACACGTTAACAGTGTCATTTTGAACATGATAGCATTCAGGTGTTAGCATTTAGCTCAAAGCACTACTGTGTCGATGCAGCAACTTACATCTGTGGTCTGCTTCCATTAGAGGATAGGCCAACAAGACTATTTTACATTGCTTACATCACTAACTAATTATTCCAGTTATGCAAACTGAATATCTCATATGTTTAAATGCAGAACATTTGGTCCTAAAAGGTGATACTGCATTTCCTTAAGGTCACAAATGTACCTGTGACACATATTCAGTCAAACCTGGACTTGAATGACTCAGCGGTGCATTGACATTGTCATTTCTCTTTCAGATAACAGTGACCTCATAGCCTGTATGGTGGTCAGTAAAGATGGCGGCCAGGCCCAGAGATTCCTCGCCGTAGATGTGTACCAGATGAGTCTGGTGGAACCGGAAACCAAACGGCTCGGATGGGGTGTCGTCAAGTTTGCCGGCCTTCTGCAAGTAAGAGAAAAGTGTTGTGTTCATATCTGTTCAGCTGTCCTCTGTGCTAAAAGTGTTCAGTCATTAAAATCAAGGATTTTTTTTTTTATCATTCTGTTATTTCTCGGTTGTACTTCTTCCTCACACACGCTTTGTTTTTTTTAATTTCCTTTGTTATTTGCGACGATTCATCCAGGCTTCACTGTTCCTTACATGCCTTCGTTAGTGTTTCTTCTTTCTTTGTGCGATTCCTTGTTTTTCTCTTTCTTAGATTTCTTGTTCCTTGTTTTTCTTCCTCTTTCTCTTCTATTGTTTTTTTCCCTTCTTCTTTTATCGGGTGTTTATTTCTGTTGTTTCCTGAGTGCTTCATATCATTTTCCAGGGAAGATATGCTAGAAATATACCATGAGAGAGAGAGCATACAATATCATATTGGTATGTTAATGAGTATAGGCATGTTTGGTCATGCTGTGTGTTTACGTTAAACCTGTCTTTGGGTGTGAACCAAAGTAATGATACTTTGATTCATTCTCAGATGTATTTGAGAAGCTTTGGTGCCATTTTGTTTTGTTTCAGCCAAAGTTTCAGCTGCGTGTCTTTGTTTTAGTTTCAGTTTTAGTTTACTGTAATTACACTGATTCTAAACCAACAGAGAAGAGTCTGCCTGTTTCCCAAGTGTTGAATATGTAATGTTGAGATGCAAATCATATTATTTGTCTCAAGAATTCAGCAGCTTTCTTGCTTCTGTTTATTTGCTCCAGACGCAAATTCAGAGCATGCACTACTAAAGCTTCTATTTGATATATTTGTATGTTTTCAATACATGGAGCACAAACAGGCTTAAACTTTAATTTATCTATGCAAAACTTAAATTAAGCTTTTATACCTCATTGCAAAAAAAAAAACAAAACAACAACAACAAAAATCTGATATACATTTTTGCTAATTTATATTATTTTAATTAGTTTTGTTATGAGACGATACCATCAATATTTCGTTTTTCTTACAAGGTGTTGTTTTTATTTAGTTTTAACCTGAGTCAAATTTTTTCACTGTTTGTTTTAGTTTAAGCTGTAGCTTAGCACTTTCCCTGGTGTGAACTTGTGAAAAAAAGCTAATTTAGGGTCCATTTATCTGTCGTCTCTCACTTTGTATCTATTTGTATCTCATTCAGTTATCCTTTAATTTATTCTGTATTTATTTTTTGTTAGTTTTGTCTTTTTTAAAATCTTTTTCCCACTGTTTTCTTCTTATTCATTTTCTCTGTTTTCCTCCTCTCTCTTCACATCTCTGTCTCTCCCCGTTGCTGTCAAGTCTCTCTAACCCACGCTTTGTTCCCTCTCTCAACAGGACATGCAGGTTTCTGGCGTTGAGGACGACAGCAGAGCACTGAACATCGTCATCCACAAGCCCAGCTCCAACCCCCATGCCAAGCCCCTGCCCATCCTGCAGGCCAACTTCATCTTCGCTGACCACATCCGCTGCATCATCGCCAAGCAGAGGCTGGCCAAGGGTCGCATCCAGGCCCGACGCATGAAAATGCAGAGGATTGCAGGTTAGAGGAGCAGAAAGGCTTTTAAGGCTCTCGTCCACACTTTATTGGTCAGAATTCCCCATTTCCCTTTTGCACAGAGGAGCAGGGTGTCCGGTCTTTTACTCACAGTGGCTGAAAGTGTTTCAAAGTAGTTACAGTAGTTTTTACAAGAAATCGCATGAAATGTTGAACAGAAAGCAATGACTAAAACACTTTAAAACAGAAGTATTCATCACTGTGCAGCTAGCACTGCTTTTACCTCATCTTTAGCAAGTCTTCAACAAAATGATCAAGCCCCCATAGATTAAAAGAATTATGAAAAAGGGAAAATCTATATATTTGATTATTACTACTAATCGTGAAACTACTGTCCGACAGAAGTGTTGGTTAACCTCTTTATTTAGAGCGTCTTTTTAGTTCTCTGAATCAGACAATGTCCTTCCTCTCTTGTCCTTTAAATCTTATTATTCACGCACATGTAACTTCTAAAATATCGCTTCCACCATATTCTCTACTTATATAGTTAGTTTCATGTCTTGTATCTTTTTCTTGCTATTCTGTCATCCATGATAGTTCCTCTGTTTTCAACCACAGCTTAACATGTACTCATTCATTCTTCAACTGACCGAAAAAGCTGGTTCTTCCTTATGTGTATTCACTGACAGACGTATGGATTTACCCATCAGCCACTTGGACTTCCCCTCCAGATGGTCTCATTCTGTAGAATTGCACACAAAAGTATTGACACGATATTTGCTGAATTGGCAACATTTTAAAGTCGAGAGGATGTGAGTCCTGTCAAAATAACGGCTGCTAACAGAAAAGCTGTTACACGCACATACGCATTTTTTAGGCAATCATAGTTAGGACAAATATGAAGGTAAACACTTCTCTCTGTCAGAGTTGCTCTATGAAAGTTTTGGACTTGAGAGAGTGAGATTACAGAAAAACACTAAATTCAAAGTTTGATTCTGTGGTGGTGCTGTGTTTGTCTCCCTCTCACACTCTCCACTCCACTCTGTACGCAGCTCTGTTGGACCTCCCTGTGCAGCCCAGTGCAACAGAGGTGTTGGGTTTCGGCCAGACAGCCAACGCTTCACCCAGCGGCCTGCCTTTCCGGTTCTACGAGCAGTCGAGACGGGCGCCCAACGACCCCACCGCCAATAGATCAGTCTTCGCCTCTGTGGATAAAGTACCAGGTGACCAGAGTCCACTCCCTATACATACTGCTTCAGCCTTCAGTGTTGACAAACACTGGATACTTTATGAGAAATATAATACAAGTCAATGAAGGGACAGGTAATTGTAATTTTAATCATTTTCTGAATCTTGTAAAAGATACGTTTCAGAAAGCTGTGTGACCCTCAGAACAAATTGCGGTCTAATATCAGTGGAAATGGGTTTTATGATTTAATCTTCAGTGTGGAAGTGTAACAGTGAGTCAGACTTATGTCTATCAGGAGACTTAGATCAGAGGTTTTGTGCAGAAATAGAACTCCACAACTGATCTTGCTTCTGATTGTGAAATTCATGCATTTTCTTTAAAATGAAATACCGTACAATATAGTGTTATCTGAGGCATACTTTACTTTTTTCCCCTGTGTCTGTTCCTCCTAGACTATTACCCACAGGTTCATATTACCTGCTGCAGTTCTGAATAGGAGGCCTTGTTGGACTCAGCAAGGGGAAATACATTTAAAAAAATGTGAAGGTCCTGAAATCCTTTAGATTTATCAGTGTGACTATGATAACAAGCTTCTATTAAGGCCCCCACACACCGCCCAGACGTCCAACTGCCTTATCTGACCACTCTCCGATCCACTCAGTTGCCTCTTGTCTGACCCGTTCGGCAGAAAAGTTGCATTGAAACACACTGCTTCAACGTGCTGCCTACTCCACAGTAGTGTGTACGTTCTGCGCTTGCACAAGATGCAATAAGCGGGTGGTGCTCGTGTTGTGAATTGTAAACGAGGCTTATGCACGCAACTCTCTTTACTTTTGATCAAAACGAAACTTAACTATTTCAGATAAAAACGGCTGCATACTAAACATGCAGCAAGCACAAATTAATTTGTCCTGAACGGACATAACAGCTAGTCTCGTGCCAGTACTGCAAAACATGAAAACATGAAAACGTGAAAACAAGAAATGACGGAACGGAGTGCATAAAAAACAAAGCGCACAGAGTATTCCGCCCCTCCCACACACTGCGCTGATTCGATGGTACACCACCAATCAGAGAATCCAATGGCTCAGACGTCCGACAGCCCTCCTCCTCAGACTTTGCATGCTCAGTGGGAGCCAACATCCACGCGGCTGTGAAAGCTTCCGACGCAGCTGAATACACAAACATATTTGTTCCCAACGTCGTCCGATTCTCTCCAAACATTTCAGGTGTCCAACGGTTGGTCCGGTGTGTTCCTGCCTTTAGAGACAACATTTACTAAATATGTTTAGAAAAACACAATGCTTGTGTTGTCCTTCATAGTGACACTGAGTAATGTTTATGTGCTTTGGGTAAAAACTTTTTTTTAGACTATAAAGCAGGTGTGGTATAAATTAATCAAAATGCTCAATCCACTGAAAAATGTACTCAGTCCATTTTCAGAAACTGTGCTTTCAAACAAGTTGTCTGGACTTCCATAAGGTTATGATGTCACAACTGTACAGCCACTGTCCTCAGCACAGCCATGGTTGCAAAAATACCAGCAGAGATGATGCAGAAACTCAGTGGTGCCTGAACAGACCTGCGAAAGCTGCTAATCATGGCAGCCTGGGCTTTTCAGAACGAGGGCCACAAGAAAAGGGAAGAGATGAATAGAGGTGCTGCAGCAGTGGACTAGATGTATGAGAAAAAAAGTTTTTGAGCATTAAAACATTTAGATAAAAGAATGCAGCTGAAAATGAGCAGAAAACGGGACCTGTGAAAACCTTTTGAGCACATCTTTCTCTCAAAATTAAGCACATTTAAGAACACGCAAGAACAAGAAATAAAATGCATTTGTGTGTATATACTGTGTGCCACACAATAATCCAGACTTGTGACTTTATTATGTGTTTTCTTGTACGTCAGTCGTTGTAAAAACCCTTGAAATGGGTCACTCATCATCTGAAAGCGGGGTAGATATGGGCCGAATGAAATGGTAACACATGGGTGTGTCTCTCTGCGTGTGTCTGTGTCCATGTGCGCCATCTCCAGGTTTCGCAGTGGCTCACTGCGTGTCGCAGCACAGTCCCTCGCCCCTCTCCTCCCCCTCACCTCCCTCCAGTGGGAGTGGGAGCACAGGAAGATGTGACTCTGTTACTGCGAGCACTATATCAGCCCAGAGCCCCACAGGTAGCGCTCACACAGCATGCATAAACACACACATGGAGAAGCACAGACGCCACATTATAACGTCATAGCAGACGGCAGAGTAACTGTCATGAGTGGACTAGCTCTTCATGGCACTGAGGTGTGTTTAACACAGTGTATCTGCGCTGTACATCACACACACGTCTTTTACACATTGAGCTTTGGGTGTAACTATGGTACAGCCACGTATATATTTACAGACACACCCACACACCACATAAACCAAATAGTTTCCAGCGGTGTCAGTTGAGCTGTTGGTATATAAGAAGTAGACACAGGAGCGAATGAGTGTCTCTGTGCTTCCTCTACCACAGGGTCATATAGAATGTCAGTTTGTGTTCTGTTCTTTGTGAATGTAAATAATGACATTCTATCCTCCAGAGAACCTGTTAAACTACTCAGATGTACATCATGTGGTGCAATTATATTCCTGATTCCATGGCTCAGGGTGACACATTCTTTTGTTTTGACAATCATTTTCACCTTTGCTCTACTGAAGCAGAGCAGGTAAAAGTTTGACCTGTGCAGATGAGAATTTATGAAAGTGGAGTATCTGATTGATGTAGCTGAACCCAAGGACTCTAATATTATTTCATTTTAAGAATGACACACTTACTGAGCAGCTTTATGTGGTTGATGAGCTGTTAAACTTTCTTTTTTTTTTTTAACATAATGACACAAATATGACTAAATGTTGCAGATAAGCTGTTCAGTTCCCCAGACGAACTTTACTTTATGTTTGAGTGCCTCTGTATGTACTCTGAGTGTTCGATACACTTTCTGAATGGCTTCATAACTACAGCTAATGTTCTTGTTGTAAACAGCATTGCTGGAAAGAAGCTTTGTTTTAAAACCAAAAGAATATTCCACTGAGACAAGACATTTTAAATTAACCAGCATTTTCAAATCTTGACTGTCGCTCAAGTAAATTGTTCTATAATTATGTTATTTGTTTACATCTCAGAGACAGGGTTACAGACCATAATGAACCTACAACCGATCATGCAGTAGTTTGTTCTAAGTTTGTCGAATATGTATTGGTCATTGTAAAACAGTTTTGTTGTGTCTTCCAAACTGCACCATTACACTCTTACAATGTAAGTATGCTTGCATAGTAGTTAACATTGTAGTCCATAGTTTATTTTGTTGTTCTGCCCACACAAACCAGTGTTGCTGCTGCTGCTGCTCTGCTAATGTTAGCGTCATATGTTGTGTGTCCACCGTGTGCCTCTTTGTCTACACTTCTTACTTACCACTTACCAGCCCACAGTTTCAGTTTCTGACTTTATTTTTACCAAAACAGCAGGCAAATTCCTCATGTGTGAAAACCTACTTTTCAATAAATGTTCATCCATCCATCCATCTTCTTCCGCGTTATCCGGGCCGGGTCGTGGGGGCAGCTGTCTGAGCAGGGACACCCAGACTTCCCTCACCCCAGACACTTCCTCTAGCTCTTCCGGGAGGATCCCAAGGTGTTCCTAGGCCAGCCGAGCAACATGGTCACTCCAGCGTGTCCTGGGTCTTCCTCGGGGTCTCCTCCCGGCGGGTAATGCCTGGAACACCTCCTGAGGAAGGCGTCCAGGGGGCATCCGATACAGATACCTGAGCTAACTCAGCTGGCTCCTCTCGATGTGGAGGAGCAGCAGCTCTACTCCGAGCTCCCCCCGGGTGACAGACCTCCTCACCCTATCTCTAAGGGAGCGCCCCCGCAACCCTACGGAGGAGGGTTTAACTCATTTCGCCCGCTTGTATCCGGGATCTTATTCTTTCACAACCCAAAGTCCATGACCATAGGTGAGGTTAGGAACATAGATTGACCAGTAAATTGAGAGCTTCGCCTTTTGGCTCAGCCCTGTCTTCACCACGACAGACCAATACAACGACCTTAATGCTGCGGCCGCTGTACGGATCCGCCTGTCAATCTCGAGCTCCATCCTTCCCTCACTCATGAACAAGACCACAAGATACTTAGTAAATGTATTTATTTTTATTCTGAATATAAAAAGAGGCACTCTGTGAACACACTGCGCTGTGCTGCTTACTTGTAGGTCTGCCTGTGTCTGTCCAACTGATCTATACCTGCATAGATCTGTTTACTAACTATGTGAAGCTCTCCTGTGTGTGTGTGTGTATGTTCATGTGCAAATCCTGAGGGTTTTGGGTTCCCACTGGGTTTGGCTTAATCATGAAACTTGAACTGTGTTTAAAGCAGAGGCTTTTCTGCTGGATGTAGGAAACATCCTGGGATTTCACTACCTAAAAAATAACGACATAGTTTAACTTGTTTCCCTCTTAAATTGCATACAATTCCACATTCATTAACAAAGAGGGGCCTTCTCTCTCCATCTCCCTCTCTCCTCTCCTCTCCTACAGATGATGGTACATTTTTGGAGCACACCCCGCCCTCCTCCTCAGGCGGAGAAGGCGAAGGAGGAGGTGGAGAAGTAACGCTTGTCTCCTCGGTCGCAGCTCCGACGCTGGCCCCGAGCCTCACCCCGGCTTCCCAGCCCACCATCTCCCTCCTCACAGACAACAGTGCAGACTCTCTCAGCGTGGAGTCGCTGACGCTGCTGCCCCCTTCAGACTCGCCGCACCTGCACCCCTGCGCCAGCCACGCTCCCACGACACACTCTCTACAGAGACCAGACGCCTCCATCGCAGAGGAGGAGGAGGAAGACGACGGAGAGCCAAGAAAAGAGGAGGAGCTGCAAGAGGAAGACGGGTCGCCAACCGATGAGACGGAGACGGAGACGGTAAAAGAAACCACGACAACAGAGCTGGTCACACCCACTGATGAGGCGCCAGAGGTGCCAGAGGGTGGAGATGAGCCCGAGGGTGGAGATGAGCCCGAGGGCGAAGACACACTTCTGGATGTGAACAGAGACCAAGAAAGACGCAACTCGTCAGCCACAGAGAAAACAGAAGATGCAGAGACACGCAGTGAAACGCCAGATTCTCCTGAGCTGGATTAGTCACCACACACAGTCATGCTCATGCACTTAAACTCACCTCTCTAAAACACACACACAAACACACACACACAGTGAAGTGTGATAGTTAAACTATCCAGCTTGGCTGCAGTATATTTTCATGTCGCTACCTGCAGGTAGTGTGTGATGTGAATAGTTTAAGGGGCTTTTGGAGGCATCTCAGCATTTGTGTTTGCACATGAAGAAAGACTCTCTTTACTCACACAGAGAGGACGGAGGACGAGACAGACGCCGGGCCAACTCAAGGAAGGCTTTAAAGCACATCTGGGTTCCTGCGAGTGTGTCTGGTCATTTTTTTTAGCAGGCGTGTGTAAAGACGCGCAACCAGCAACGTTTTTTACTCATTCTGATCGATTGTCTGTCAGCTCAAACACACACACACACACACACATACGCGGCTGCTGTGAGCTGTTCATCTGCATACTATTTTTACGTCTTAAGTTGGTGGTGCTCACTTCTGTGCTAACAGTACACACAGTTGCACTTGCCTTTTAACCACTTGCATGTCAGACCTGTCAGCTGTCAGTTACTGCCACACAGAACTGCCCTCAGACAGGTGTGTGTGTGTGGGGGGGCTCACATGGCTGCATACATGTTCTAAATTTTGTTCAGTTCGTATTGTTCCACATTTAAGTGACGGACCGTTTGTTTTCCTGCTCACTATTCAGTGTAACATAGCTTTAATCTGCAGCATCTTGAGCAAGGAGGGAGCAGGTCTCATGCTGCAAACATTCATTTGATGTTATTGTGGCATCAGAGCTCATAGCTAATCCTTTTAATCAGTGAACATCTTTGGTGGGGTGTGTGAAAACCGCTTTTTTGATTTGCACGCAGTCAGTTTCCACCATAGTAACTGCTGCTCTCTTGAGCTAACGAGGTAGGACAGTAAGCAGTGAAACAAAACAGTTTTTTCTTTTTAATCAGATATGCAACAGTCATCAACAAACTTTGACCTTGTTCGATTAGATTATATCTTAACCTCCATTTCCAGATCATTAACTTCTTAAATCTATTCTGTGGTCCATAACCTGCAGGGATTAGATAATGTGTTTATGCACACAGGTGATTCATCTGACTGACCGAATGAATGAACAATCTGAATGGAATAAAGGCTGCTGAATAAGTGAGTGAATAATTAATACATGAGCATCTCTCAGTCCATTCATTCTCCACATGAAGCTTTTCAGCCCATAGCAACACAGATGTGCTGCTGTTTTACTGAACTAAACATAGTCATCAATGATATAGTTAGAAAAATAGATAAAAAGTAAACAAAATGATTAGTTGAAGCTTTGATAGCCTCACAGAGTGATGCAGGATGACATATCAGTTAGTTTAGACGTGTTAAATGGATTAACACGCTCGTCTTCAGGTCAGAACATCACAACAGCGCTGGGCTGAATGTACCTGCCAGCTGCCGCTCAGGCGCTGACCTGAGCTCAGTTTCTACTCGCCACGTAAATTGATCAATGCGCTCAACACTCCTGTAGCTGGTGGTAAGAATAACTTTTCCACTCAACTACTGGTGAACTATAAAATACCCTCTCTCCAGGAAAAGTCTAATCTGGTTAATTAACCCCCAAAAAACCTAAATGATAGTGAAACACCTTGAAAAAATTCAACTGTTACCAAGAAACAAAAGCACTCTTAGAAGAACAACATTGCGTTTTCTTCCCACAGTGCTCTGAGTTGAGTGTACAAGGGCCAAACCCTGCTCGCCCTCCTCCTCCTTTAATCACCTGAATACTGCAATAATCTTAAGAGCTAACCAATGAGGGGAGAGGTGAATGTAACAGACTCCTTGTCTCTCCAAATGGCAGTGATCAATTTGAATGGGATCAGTGTGTTTTATCCTCAATTCACGACTTGGTTCGTAACCATCTAAGCAGTCTTTTCTCTCTTATCTCGTCATCCTTTATTAAAACCCGAGCTTTTCTCTTCTGCCTTCGCTTCTTCGACTCACGCTTTCTTCTTTTCTGTGCCATTGTCACACACACAGCTGAAGTCTTAACGCTCGATCATTCTTATTTTTTAACTCTGTACAGTCATCGAGTTTGTAAAGGAGAAATTCAGAGCAATACTCTTTTTTTTTTGAGTCAGTCTCTTAGTATTTCCATCTCGCTTCTGTAAATAGCAGAAGAATGATAGTGGTGATGATGATGATGATTACTGAAGAGGCTCAGGCAAAATTTGTAGAGCGGCCTCCGGTGAAGACAACATGGCGGCACGTCGCCTGTAGCCGTTGGCTGCCTCTATCTAAACTTGCTGTGACAAGCTTCTGTTACTTAGTCATTGATTGTAGTGTGGGTGTATGTAATATGTTTGTATGCTCTGTAAATGCTCTCAGCTTTTAAACCTGTAATTATTGTTAATGAACTGAAAGAGAGGAATAAATAAAGAACTGCAATAAATTATTCTACTTAACAACAGTGAGGCAGCTCTGTGAGTCTTGTTATTGTGTTTGCAGACAGAAGATGTGTTGTTTTTTTTCTCGTGATTTCTTTTTTTTTTTCCTTCTTCGCAGAATAGCACTCTGTTAGTAAGAGCAGAGGAGGTTCTCCTCAGTGTTTGAGCAAGAACTACCACAGGAAATATTAGAAAAGAGCTGTCAACTCCAAGAACACACCCTCCCCTATATACATTACTGAATGTGTGAAGGCTTCCACGTATTGTGTTTCATGGCCAAGGTCGCATAATGTAGAATGTACTTATATGGGGGATACTTCAGGGTCACTTTGTGTGTGCAAGAGTTTACTAAAAGATTCACTCTAACAGCACAGTGAGGAAAAAAAAAAAAATTATTTTTCACTAAATGATACTAGGAGAAAAAAGTTGTAATATTTTCCTAAAAAAAAAAAAAAAGATAAAATTGTGACACTTGAGTCATAATTGTGTGAGCCAACAGCTCAGGTTTTAATGCACTGGTTTAAAAAATAAAAAAAAAAAAAAAAAAAAAAGATGAGATGAAAGCATCTCGTGTCAAACAAGTGATGCTGAAGATCCGAAAGGTTTCAGAAATGAACACCTGACTGTCTTATCTGAGAAAATGAAACCAGTTCCAATAACCAGATGTGTTTTCAAGCAGCAGTTTGATGATATGAAAGCGTCCCATGAAGACCATGTGAGCAGTGGCGGACGCAGACCGTCTGGGGGGGCGGGGGGTGAACATGGGTCACCTATATTTCCATGACTCTGATATTCTATTGTACATTTCTATGACTAGTCTCACATTTCTATGGTACGCAACATTCTGAGAGTCGAAAACCAATCGGTGACATAAAGATCCATCCGGTGTTTCTATACAGGAACATGCATTGCGTCCTACGCTGCAGTTCTACAACTACATGAAAACAGGCTTTTCTAAGAGCTACCATGTACGCATGTAGTTTCGTCTTCTGACTCGTAGTTGTGTGCGTGAGCCGCTCGGGAGGCTAAGATCATGACATTGCTTTTACACTTTCTACCTTTTGCGCTTGTGTTTCTGTGGCTGCTGCAGGAGCCCTCAGTCACCTTGTGGTCTCGATGTGTTGCTTTTATCTCGGTTCCTCTCTTCAGGGAAGTCTGGTTGTGTGTGCGTAAACATGTGAGTGGGTTCCTGGTACTGCAACCATACTGAAATGCTGTAGTGAATCTGTGTGTGTGTGTGTGTGTGTGTGTGTGTGTGTGTGTGTGTGTGTGTGTGTGCATGCGTGTGTCTTTTCTCTGTACCAAACCACAGTCACAGCACTGACTTGATAGTTTTGACTGTGGAGACCTTGTTGGAAGATTTTGTCTGTTCAGTCTGCCCCAATCACTGACATCGCATACGACAGTCTTAAATCTGAGCTCAGTTTTTTTGTTACAGACGCTTTACAGTGCATTCAAATTCAGGGCCACTGTTAAGTTTGAGAAATTATGTTACAAGTTTACATTTCTTTACACATAAAGGGCTTCTATATACATTTTCAGGCCAGTCACTTAAAGCCGCGTACGAGTGGCACGACTATACTTTCGCTTAAAAGCCTACAACACATTAGAAAATGTAGAGAGGGGCATTATAAAGAGTGAGAAGTTCAGGCGGGTTGGTGGGGTCGATGGATGTACCAAACGGGACTTTCACCCATGAGACCAGTGTTTATTTCCTGTGTGAAACCAAAAGTCAGCGACTCTAAATTTTAGTCCGCCAAGTAAATAGTATTTAACTTGCACACCTGCTGTAACCTTTTACTAAATGAAACCGATCTGTGATCATTTGTTTCTGTTGCCATCACAACCAAGGTCACGTGACAATGGCCAACAAACAAAGATCTTGTATCAACCTGGATGCGATAGCCAGTAGCAAATTAGCTTAGCTTAGCTTAGCTTAGCTTAGCTTAGCGTAAAGACTGGAAATGGGGAAAACAGCTAGCTTTGTCTAAAATTGACAAAATCCTCATGAAGTCTTAGGCAGGAAACTGCTGGAGACTGGAGGGAGCTGTCATTACCATGTGTTTCTGAATTTGAGTTGTTGTGTCCATGCTATAATATGTGTCCGCGATTCGCAGTATCATCCACTGCGGCTCTAACGGCAACTCGCAGCGGTCTCCCGCAGCAGAGAAAACTTTCCCCCATCACCAGCAGGGGGAGATGGATCAACTCTCACATTTTTGCCTGGCGAGCGTCCGTTACACATCCCCCAAGCCACGTCGAAAGACCGTCCTCACCTGAGCAATGTAACTTAGCTGCATTTATCCGCAGAAGCTTGAAACAATGTTAGCCTGCTAGCTGTACTTCGGGAAGCTGAGCTAAGAAGATGCAAATACCACAGCTGAAAGAACCCATTAACTCACAGTGTTATAACCGTCAGGGCTCAGTAGACGATCTGTCAGCCCTCTGCAATGCATGGTGGTACTGTCCAATGGCCCAGCCCTAGTTTCCACAACATGTCTTCCAGATCAGTTTATTATGCTGTGCATTCAGAGATCGCCCTCTAACAAGTAACGGTGAGAAAATAAATCCAGAGGAAACGCGGGAAACTGGTGACTAATGATTGTGTTCTGGGAACTGCTTTTTGTACATTACTTTTGAATGAGAATTGCTGTAATGAGTAACTTGGCATCAGTATTTGGTCTCATGGAAGGAGAGGTCTTCCAAGAAAAACACGCCATGGAGCCTACTAGATGGGATAAAAGATCAAGTAGAAGCTAAAAGCCTGTACCACAGGGAAGTAATAACGCCTCGTGCTGTTGCTGTCCATTTCGTTTGTTGAATGAAGGTAAAGCAAGATCACAAAGACAGAGACTGGCCATCTTATTCATATCAAATGTCCCCGTTGTTCTTGTTCCTCGTCAGGCATTTTGTCTGCGTCTGTCTCTCAAGGTGCCAGTTTGTTTGGTTGATTTCTGTAAAAGGGTGTGTTCTTTTAAAGGACAGAAAAGTCCGAGCGGAGGATTCCACAGAAATCAGCTGATAAGCACACCTCACTTCACCTTTCGCTTCTTAAAATAGTCGGGAATGTCCTGAAAACGCTATGAATGAAACCGCTACGTATATCACTCATCATCATCATCATCACCATCCCCCAGACCATGAAAACGGACACACACACATTCAAGTCAAGCCTGTGCGACTTCAGTTTCTAGATAAAGCTTAAGAAAAGAAAAAAAAGAGTGACAACAGGTTAAAACAAAGATATTACAATCAGGCTTTACATCACTGACTCATGTTCCACCGGGGTATGTGATCCACCCTCTTCCTCAAGCTGAGATAATTATATCCTCAAACTACTCAGGCTTTACTTGAATCAAGTTGTGGGTATGCTATTCGGTATGAGTCAACATTGTGTCTTTGTTTGTGTGTGTGTGTGGCTACATGTGTCTAGACCCAAGAGAATGAAAAAAAAAAAAAATCCCCCCAAAAGATCACAGAAGCCTTATGGTAAGATTCGGTGTTCGCGTTGGAGTTCTGGTTAGAAATGAGGAAGGGGTTGGAGGTTAGCTCAGGTTAAAACCACAAGCTGCATCTGAAAAAAAAGTACACTACTGCCTGAAAAAGTGACGCATACTCTCACATATGTCATGAAACTGCAAAATTTGAAGAAATTACTCTGCTTTCTAAACATAATGCCGGCTGAAGTCACCGGTCTGGTCATCGTCACATTCCCACGCGTCCTCTGATCATAATGTATGTTTAACACTGACTTGCTGTTTTGCTTTTTTTTTTGTTTGTTTAGCAGTTCAACTTTGGTGTCAATTAACCGAATTAACACTCGAAGATATAGATTGTCTATTTATGTTATTCGCCTTCTTGGTAGGTTCAATGAGAAGACTGATGCCACTCTCATGTGTACGACCAAATGTTGAAAGCTGAAGCTAGCAGCTGTTAGCTTAGCTTAGAATAAAGAGTGAAATAAAGGGGAAACCGCTAGACTGACTCGCCCGTCAAGCTAAGCTAAGTCTTGCTGAGAGGTGGATGGTCAAGTTAAATTTGTATAAAAAAAATTATAATGGGATCATATAATGGGTTACCTTTTGGTGCTACCTGAACAGAGCTATGCTATCTGAATCCCCCTCTTTCCAGTCTTTACGCTAGGCTAAGCTAACAGGTAGCTCGAAGCGTGGTAGCTTCATATTTACCGCAGGAGCATGAGATAGCTATCAATTTGTTCCCCACTTACCTGATTTAAAAGCAAACCAACCTCATTCCTGATTCAAAATTAACTACAAATCATGCTAGCTACCAGCTAATTCAGCAAATATCATTAGCTACCGTTAGACTGTGCTCACATTTATTTTAAGCTAGGAAGTTAAACACACTAGACATAACAGAATGCTAATGTTGGCCAGGAAGTGGCTGGATGCTAATATTAACTTATTGGTAATTTCATTATGGTGTTTTATACTGAAATTTGGCCAGATGTCCCTTCAGGTTTTTAATTTTAGTCATTCATCATAGACATAACAATTTGAGAGATTCCCCTCCACCTGGAAAACAGCCCCACGACTTTATCTGAACGTTGCGGTTTCCCATCCTGAGCGTGACGTTGCAGTCAAACTGCTGCCGTGTAAATGTGGCCTACTGATCGTGAGGTACTGACAGAGACTGTTAAACAGCAAAGACATGAAAACACACCCATGTATGTTGTGCACGCCGTATGAACAAAGTGGCTGGCAGGGAAAGGGAGAAACAAAATGAAAGGGATGCTACAGTGATTTATGCAGCAGTTGAACTTTTCAACTGTTTCACGTGAGAACGTTTCTCAACATCGCTTCCTGCCGCAATTCAACAACAGTTGGGACGAAGCAACGGCCCTGTGTGTAAACATTGAGTAAGGTTCCTGTTAAATCACTCTCCGCAGTGTGTTTCACATGCTGTTGTCACCTATGGCAGCATGACTACACGGCCTTCAGAACAGGGCTCTGGTCCATTGTGACATCAAGTAGTTCATATAATGTGTGAATTATGTTTGGCAAGCACACACACTTCCTCATGAGTCATATACTCCAACCAGGTGTACATATCTGGTTCAGTGTTGCCACACCCGCCGGTCAGTCCATAGGGAATGCAAGGCGGTGGTTTGTTCAAAAAGCACCGTCTTCATTAGGCCTCACGTTTTAGCCTCTACCTGCTTTCATGCTTTAACTTTTCACCCATTCTTCTTATTGACACAGCGACGCTGCATGCGAGGAGTTTATCAGAAAATGAAATGCAAACCGTAACTCAAACCCTGACCTTGATCTAACACCTCTGTCTAACCACTAACCCAAAAAATTTCCCACTTCCTCCTGAGGAAATTTTAATCTGCTGTGGGTCCTCACCGGGTTTAAAGCACTACACACACACACACACACAATCACACAAACACACACACGATCACACACTTCATTATGTGTCACTACTGTCCCTGTTTCTGGTAAGTGTGCGTGTGTCTAAGCGTAATAGTCCATTTACTACCAAAGTAACCCCACCCACCAGTCACTTCAGCCTACAGAGATGAATCACTGTGGTGACGATACTGTACGCTACCTCGCACACTTCCTGTCTGACTGTCTGTCCTATTGTCTGTGAGACAGCGTGGACACAGTGTGTTCGGCGTGTGATCACGAGGGCGTGTCTGCGTGTGTGTGTGTTGGTCTCCGCCCCAACACACTCCCACTGCTCCTGCACATGTCATGACTTGGGGGAGGAGAAGCAACTGAATCAGAAACCAGAGAAGGTTAGTTTAAATATCTTTTATTTTCAAATAAAATAGTAGAAAATATAGAATATCTTAGATTCAGTAACGAAGAGACACATTATCTCTCTGGACAAGAGGTAGGATGCCTCAACATACAGTACAACTTCACACCAGACCTCCTGGCTCCAATACTTGACTTCTTTTACAACATTTCACCTGCGTTGCACACAGAAAAGACATCATCTGGTATTCGAGCCGTCGGTGCTGGCAAACATTCACGTGTGATGTAAACATTCAACAACATTAGAGTTTAAATCTGCTACGGAAAAGCTCCCTACTGGTACCGTCACTCGTGTTCTTTTCAATCGTACCCTCCGACACGCGTCCAAGTTTGTTAAAGTCCACGCCGTTGTCGCTCGTAAAGTCCTTCCAAAGTTCACTCTTGCGTATTTTTGGGCCACGGCGAACCCTGATAGAACATTCACAGCTGATTCCGCCAGTTCTTTTATCTCTGTAATGGCTCCTTCGTGTCTGTAGTTTTCTCTTAATGCAGAGTTTTCCAACCCTTCACGCCTCCCGGAGACCGAAAGCCGCTTTGTGCTTGTGCGAGTGGAAGTCGAGTCTCCGGAGGTAAAGTATGTTGAAATTTCACGCGTGGACCCTGTCCAACTGGAGACGGCCCGATCTCCACCGTGGTGATGTTGTTTCTCGTGAAAACAGGGAGCTGCCTTCATCTGTAACCACGGCGACGTCGTCTTAACGTCCAAGACGTGATTGTCGGGCTTTACGAAACAGTCCGGTAAAAGCTGCCTTCGAGAAATTAAAAATAATACTATCAGAACTTTGTAATTCAAGTTTGCTATAGTTTGTAAGGGAATTCCAACAGGTAGTCCTGGGCCACATGGGTGATAGGCAGCTCCGGAACCCGGGTCTGTTCGCCGCACAGCTCCATGACGCGCTTCCTGCACAGCTCCTGCAGCGTCGGCTGCCATTTCCTGTACGGGCTGCTCAGGCTCTTCTTGGGAGAATTTATGTAATACTCCAAGAGGGCGAAGAGCGTCGGGAAGGAGCGCTCGTTGCCCGCCAGCGAGAACCTCTGGCGGCTGTAGGTGATGCGCACGCTCACTGGCCCGCTCTTGGCGTGGTAGGACAGCGTGAAGAAGACGTCCTTCTGCCGGCTGTCGCGGATGAGGAAGCTTCCCAGGGGAGCGTCCCGCAGCATGCGGTGCGCGTCCTCCACTCCCAGAGGACCCCAGTAGAAGCTGCTGCGCTCGAGCTTTGCCGCGGTGTCGGTGATGATGTTGCAGTCCTCCTGGGAGGAGAAGGTGGGGAAGTGGGTCAGGTACACAGAGGGGACGGACGGCGTTCTGGGGCTCCTGTCTGGAGAGGCCCGGCGCTGAAGCTGCTCCGACTCGAGCTCGTGCCTGGCCGGCGAAGAGGATGAGGACAGGGAAGATGACGAGGACAAGGATGAGGAGGAGGAAGATGATGAGGATGAGGATGAGGATGAGGATGAGGACGACGATGAGCTTGACAAGCGAGTCTTGTCATGGCCTTCCACTGTGCTATCGGCTACCATCCTACAGGGGAGAGCGGCCCCAGACCCTCTCCCATCTCTAACCACCACACTGACATCCTGAGGGAGACAACACGAGAAGCAAAGGGTTAAATTCGTGACGTTTGACTCAGAGGAAGAAGATCGTCATTGACAAACTAAACAGACTGACCCTAAAGGACAACACAACCTCATGCTGTTTCACTTTGTTTACATGTGGCGGACCCCGCCACCTTTCCAGCTTCAGAAAGTGTTCTGGGGGAGCTTATTGTCCTCTGAGAAATAGCTTGTTTACTCAGGTATGGACAAATAAATGTGTCTGAGTTTGTATTATTGTATATATAAAAAAATCTGAGTTCAAATTTCTTCTCCAAAACTGTGTAGTGCCCCTTTAAAATCAGGTCAACTAAGAGAAGCATCTGTAGAGTATAAAGACAGGAAAGATAAAAGGTTTTAGGCCATGTACGGCCATAAAAGAAGACAAGGGTGACTTCTGTCCTGTCAGTGTGAGGATGATTACTTCTGTGTGTGTGTGTGTGTGTGCGCGCACTTCAGTGACTTAATCTGAAGTGACGGTCAGGAATTCATTCTAGTTTCCATTGATGGGCACCGTGTTTGATATGAGTGGAATCTGCGGTTTGGCTCGCATACAGTCGACGCTGATGTCAGCCACAGACAGATTACTGTACACAGTCTGAACACGCACACACACACACACACGCACACACACACACACACACCCACACACACACACACTTTATGGTGCTCTTTTTATCAGGTCTGAATCAAACTTTTTCAAGCTAGTGGCACACATAAAAGACATGAATGTGGCTTAGAGAGGTGATAGAACATCTGCTGAGTTGAAAAGTCGCACAGGACTTCTCCCAGATCAACAGGAGCCCACCCTGTGACTCACATGGCTCCAGCTGCAAGGAGCTCATGAAAAGTTGCTTTAAAATCCAGCATTAATCTTCTTCTTCTTATCATTTAACTTTGATTCAATGCAAACACATCTTAAATTCAAATGACTCGAAGTTGTCACAGGTGGTTTCTGATTTTGTTTGTTTGTTTTAAAGTTTGTCGGATGTTAGCAGCTGGACATTTGGAATCAAATCAGGCCGTGCACAGCAGTCATGCGCATTTGTTTTCCACTGCGCAGCCTTGGAGACCACCAAAAAAAAGAAAAAAAGAAAAAACCCTAATCATGCATTAATAAATTCTGTCTGTGTGTGTAGGGAGAAAAGTCTTACCGTTTTGTACTAACAGAGGCGCCAGGTTAAAGATCCGTCTGCGTGTAATCTCCACGGTGCAGACGGAGCGATGATGTTTTTTCTCTGGATAATCCTGCAATGTCCAAAAAAAAAAAAACCGAGAAAAACTCCGCACGCTGCGTCAGACGCGTCCTGACAGCTCGGGACGTGTTCAACGAGTCGACCTGCGGGGCTGCGCTCGTCAGATCGTCGGCATCGCGTGTGTGTGAGCCCGTGGTAAACACTGCTTAGTCTTTATAGCAGCTTGGCCCCGCCTCGGAGAGTTTCCTTGAACAGGTAGGATTCGCTTCAGCGTCAGGGCCGCCGCTTCTGAGAAACACGAGCTCGAAACGAAAGTGAAAGTGGAGCCGAGAGAGCCTCCCCAGCTCCCGTCTTTCTGTTCCTTTGAAGCCGCTGGAGGATTTCAAGAAAACCGCAAAGCCCACGTGACAGCAGGATTTTTTTTTTTTTTATTATTTACAGAAAGACAGGTGGCCGATTCGAAAAATAGCAGGATTTATTAGACAGGATGATCCGGCTATTTTTAATAAACTGTCAGTATTATTATTATTATTATTTATTTATGCATGAATTGTTCGATTCATACATTCAAAAAACTGGTGTTTGTAGTTCAGATGTGTGTGATTTTAACATGCGCACTCTCAAAAATACGTTTCAAGGAGCCTGAGTTATTTTTACATTAAAGGAATAGTTCACCCAGAAATAAATAAAAGACATTTTCTGTCCAGCCTTGGAAGTCTGGTGAGGTTTTGTAGTCCGCCGAGAGTTTCTGCATCCTAGCATTCTCCTGAACAGCTGAAGTCAATGGGGACTTGTTTTTAAATAATTACTACTTTAAACAATCATTAAAAGGCGCCGTGCTGTCACTGATACATCCACTGTCAGTGCACATGCATATATGCCCCCATATCCCCATATCCTTTCCTGATTTTGAGTAGGGGCAGCATATTACCGGATTTACAGATGTCATTAGCTAGTTAGCTTGGTTAGCTGTGCATCTGGTGGTCCAGACTGGGAGCGTTGGAGCACCAGGGGAGTGTTGTCATTTACAGCGCCAACACAGATGTGTTGGGCTGGGACAGGTCGGGGCAAAACTATAATTTTTTACATTCTGTTAATGATTTCAGGGTCTTTTTTAAAAAAAATGTGTTCAGCTAGATACATGTATCTTACATATTGCACCTTAAAGATGAAATCTTCACAATAGCTGCCAAGCTAAAGGAATTAGCACTGCATCCAGGGTGTAAATAATGTCTCTTCATTGTGGTGAGTAGAATATTGACTCTATATTCATTTTCTGGGAGGGAACTTATCCTTTAACTAAATAAAAATCAGGTTAAAAGCTCGTGACCCGTTCTGGTTTCAGTCTCAGTCGCGAGTTAATGTAGCCTAGATTTTGCATGTAGATGAAATTCCCCTATAGAAATCAGGCCCGGAGTGTTTTTTTTTTTTTCTTTTTCTTTTAACCTCTGCTCAATAGGGCAGATAAGGATCTGATCTCTGCAGTCAGAAAGCATCCCTGTATAATGTCAAACCACATAAAAAGCACAATTTAAATCTTTCTGTTTCCAGTAAATACCCGCAGTGCTGAACAAGTCAGTGTCTCTGCTGCACTCCCATATTTGTTGCTAATAGTCAGCTGTTTTGCACAAAATGTCTTTAACGCCGCCTCGATATTTGTGTTGATTCACCACCGAAACGCCTGTATTGTGTATCTAAACAGTCATCTCACTGTTTTGACTTTCAAAACTGGGCTGAATCATGCCATCTGCATTGTGAAATCTTTTTTTTTTTTTTACCATTTATCATTATTATTATATTGTATGACATGTGGTATTAAAACAATGCAGATGACACATCATAGTACAGTTTAGGGTACTCTTAAGGGTTTTTATTAGTGAGGTGGGTTACTTTCTGAGTAAGAGTCACTTGTTTCACATTAAGTCAGCTCGTGACGCAAGACTCACTTCAGAGGAATCTGAAAATGAAGTTAATCCTGATCTGATTTAATGTAAATTAAGTCTGAGCACCAGTCTTTTCCAGATTTGTTGTGGCTTGCAGCGTGAGACGGTGGCTGTGTGCATATGGTCGTGAATAACTTGATCTGTGTTTTTGTGCTAAGCGATTCATGTATTTGGCAAGCGGATGCACAGTGAGCAGCGCAACGTACGTTACCTGACAGTACAAGATCATTCGCAATATCTCTGCACATGAAATTGTCACCAGCCCTTGCCAAAAAGCTATCTTTGGCAATATGATGGTATCTTTTTTTTTTAACAACTGCAGCATCGATCTTTCCAAGTGCAGCTCTTGCAAGAGAGACGGAAATGAAAGTTATGTGCAGCCTGCTGTTGGCAAATGTGGGCCAAGCTTCACAAGTAAGAACAAACATGGCTTCAGAGAGAGAGATTAACTAAGACCCAGGTGGTCAGGTTTCAAAACACTGAGTCTGGTTAAACAGAAAGTTAAGGAAACACTCATGTCAGCTGGGACTGCTTAAAGAGGCATGCAGGCAGGCAGATGATACCTAAGATAAGCTACGTGATGTCATGGTGTATGTATCATGGTTAGGTTATTTAATGTCAACTCGTCTGACTCAACTGGTTCTCAGATGAGACTTCTGGTTCCATTAAGACCACTCTGGAGGACCAAGATAAGACTCATGGACTTTGAATCAGTCATGACTCCTTCATTTTCTGTTTCAGTTGACTGATAAGATGTGGTCGCTCCTCCCTCGCGAAGGCCCGGTGGGAAAAAAAAGGCCTATAACCCATTTTGTGTCCCCATCCACGTGAGTTAGTTACTTCATCAAATAACCAACGTAAATCAAATATACTCTATATAATCTGTAAAATCATCACATATATCTATCATAATGCAGCAACCAGACGCCAAAAGGTACACATGCATCCAAGAGGAAGCTATGAAATGGCTGAGCCAATGGTTTCAGTGTTTCATTTGCTGGCTACAATCGACAAATCCTCATTTTATAGGTAGGAATTTTGCTTTAAAGCATGAAAATGTACTGAAATTGGCAACATATTGTGACTAAGTAACACTTCTGACATTAAATTAGCATGCTAATTAGCCAGTCCTCACCCAATTTGTACCTCTGGAGTCAGGTAGTAAACAACACCGGCACTCCCGGCTCCTGGCTGCAGCCATAGACGGCTAACATGACCGCTGGGTACGTGGTTAACTTAGCCTGCTAGCTAACTGCAGCTAGAGTTAGCAGCAGTTAGCAGTTACTTTTGTGATACCGTTTTTATACACCTCGCAGTCTGTTTACATGGTTTTGGGTGTACTTCCGTACGTGTGGGAAAAAGAGCTGTGCTAAAGCTTTAGCTGTGTGAAAATAAATGGCCTCATGTGATGTCACTCGAGTCACTGTCTGTTGAGACTCAAGCTTGAAAATGAAAGTCACTTCAATAAAACCTGGGCGTGTGACATTAGAAAGACGTAAGCGCACCAGATCTCTGCAGCCTGCTCTTCATCTCTGCGTTAGCTGCTGTTAGCATAAGACACATCCTTGACCAAACTGACTGTGGTTGAGTTGCATTGCGGGTAATAAAAGAAGATATTTCTGATGCTGCTGATTCCTCTGCTTTCTTAGGTTTTAGGTTGATAAAAGTTATTAACGTTTAAATAAAGGTTTCAATTGTTGCAGGAATACACTGTAAATGGGTGGAGTACTTGTTAATAGGTGCTGGTGAATTCACACAGAGATCAAATTCTCAGTGCGGAAAAAACTTTATTGTTTCCTTTGTGGCTTCAGTATTTATACACTCAGACTTGTGTAAATGGTGTTTAAGGTAATCTGCACTTGGTTTTCTGATAAATGGTATCCGTGTGTATTTTATGGGGCATGTCTGAGCAAAATCTCTGCACCTAATGTGATGAAAGATGCAAGGTGTGGGCATGCAGAAGGCCCACAGTGCAGGGAGTTGTGATTGAAGATAGGAGGCAGACAGACATGGAGGGGGTGGAGGACTGCTCTCCGGTCAGCTCTGCCCCGTGTTGTTCGGGTAGGAACAGGTTAAAGGATTGAGCTTAATCAGAAACACACGCGAGCTGTAACGCTGGATGTCTGCCACAGCCGGTCCTCTGCGTGTGTTGCATGTGTCTTTCCTACATGCAATGCACTGCAGATGAGTTACAAATGAACTTTAACCCAATAGTGTGTAACGCAGTTTGGTGCCACTGCCACTGCGTGCACGTGTGGGTCTTGCGTGTTGATCACTATGCACCCAGAGTTTATGGTCCTCCGTGTGCATGCTCATGAGTTTCATTTCTGTGAAACAGGGAGGGAGACCAGAGATTGAAACACAGCCTGGCTGTGGTGTGTCTATTTGCAGATCTTCGCAGACTGTCCAGGGTGACGTGTCATTGCAGTTTTGCAGGAGTGAGCCGATGCGTTTGTGCGTCTTGCGTGCACGTCTTGCGTGCACGTCTTTGTGTTTATTTGTATGTGTGCGCAGTGCTTCATGAGTTTCATTTCGGTGGAACAGGCAGAGGAGCTGGAGGCCTGGGAC
Source organism: Acanthopagrus latus (assembly GCF_904848185.1). Taxonomy (NCBI): domain Eukaryota; kingdom Metazoa; phylum Chordata; class Actinopteri; order Spariformes; family Sparidae; genus Acanthopagrus; species Acanthopagrus latus. The sequence goes on along the minus strand of NC_051061.1, from coordinate 8,385,966 downwards.
ACCGGGCGCTGGACAGAGCGCGCGTTGTTTGTGATCGCTGGTCGTGTGGAGGACGTGTTTGCATGAATGCAGCGTGTCATTGTGTTATTTCTTTTTGTTTTGGTGGTTCATTTGACTGGGACGACACACGTAGGCATTGTTAACAATGAAATCAAATGCAGTCATACAGGACTTCTTGCCGATAACTGTATCCTTGTCCCGGGTTTGCAACCAGGGACTGCAACACAGAGTAACGACTGAAAATAATGATGAAAACTGCAAAGAAAATTAAGATATATAGACGACAACATAGATGAATGGTATAAAAACACTGTTGCACTTTTGACTGGGAGCAGTTTGTGTTGAAAAGAGGCATTCGCCGCTGCAGCCGTACTGGAATTTGGAAGCCAGAGTCATTGTTTGTCTGTTGGCTTTTGAATTGGAGCATTCAGGGTCAGAGGGTCCGTCAACGGATGAAAAATGCAGAGCTGGCCAAAACTATTTTTGGTTGTTTTCTTGGAGCTCTCTTTATCAAACCACGTGAGCTCCACCAGAGTCTGTCTGCGCTTTTAATTGCTGCGCATTTGGTAGAACGGCCCGGGACATGACAAAACAACGCAAACGTGCCAGCGCACATCTGGAGGTTTCTGCAGAAGCTTTGACACACTTTTGTTTTTTCACTTTTAACTTCGTGGATCTGCACAGTTTCTTGGAACTGTAAGTGTTTTTCAATCTGCACACTGTCTAACTGCAGAGGAGCAGAGAGCGTTTCATACAGGTCCAACCGTCACGCCACACAGGCAGACAGCGGCAGATGAATGGGAGCTGTGTCTGCCGTGGTTGGGCGTGTCTCCCCCGCTTGGCATTGTGTCTGGTAAACTGAGACGCTCTCATCCCTGAGGTGCTCTGGTCAAGGCGGCTCCCTTTCCTGACTCACTCCACCGGTCCTCAAAGGAAAACACCTGTTTAACGTCCTAGTGTTCAAAATCAGGAAACATCACGTTGTTTCAAGACACAAGCTCCGTTTGTTCGTCTCTCCGTTGTCTATGATAACATTTGCACAATTACCGACAGTGACTTAAAATCAGTCGCTGATGGGAAACAAGTGTGCTATCTTTTCCTCACATTTTTCCACTCAACGTCCTCCATTGTTGTATTGTTGTTGGGTTTTTTTAAATCTTTCTACACTGTTTGAATGAGCTTTTTGTCATTGTCATTGTTATTCTAATCTAGATTTATTATTGCAGATAGTCACTGGTATTCCAGTAAGGCCGCCCCAGCCCCCACGTGCGGTCATCAGGAGTTGCTCCATAGTATAATGTTCTGTGCTTTCAATATGATATGTATGTACTTTCAGTTTGCTCCATATTTTCACTTTTATGCCCTTTATAGGTAGTGATAAGTATTCCCTGCGCTCCACTGCTGAGTGCTGACAGTGATAAGGCATGAATAGGAGCCGCGGTTAAAAGATAGCGGTAATCTTCCAGTTAACACTAGAGAGCACAGTATTTACTTCAGGCCTGCTGTGAGCCCTTTCGTTTCGCGTGTTACTGCAGTGTGTCCTGGTGTGCCTCGGCTCAAGTAAATCAACCACACAAATCACCATGAGAAGGGCTGTATAACTTTTATTGCAGTTGTTTTGTTTTTTTGTACGGGTCCAGTTTCGTTTTGAGCAACTCGGTTTATGATGAGCGTCACGAGAAGGCATAAACCAAAGGTAACTAAAGGTAGGCAGAGGGAGAAAATGAAAGCACAAAAAACAAAAGACATTTAATGAATAGAAGAATAAGTGAACGCAATAAAGGTACAAAAATTACAAAAGAATGTCAACAGATTGTAAAGAAATAACAGTTCTGACCTTGTCCAGAGAGTTAGCATGCTAACCAGCTAACATTAACAGGTGGCCAATTCTTACATAGTGCATCTCTTAAAGGGCAAGTTCACCCAAAAAAAGATAATTCAGTTATTATCTACTCATCTCCGTGCTGATTGGAAGGTCAGGGGACTAAAGATGGATTGTTTGTGAACAAATCAGTTTGAGTCTTTAAGGTGAACGAACTGACCTGATTCCACATTTCACTTCCTCTCGTTCTCACAGACTAGCCGCTGTGTTGTTCACTGGTTAGTTATCAGAGTGGTGAAGAGGACTGAGAGCCAGCCAATCGTATGCTGAGTTTAGGACACTGTTGTCAAGTTTTAGCCAATGAGAAACAGGAAAGCATAGCAACTGTTTCCACTGTCGTGTTGTCTAATAGTAGATATAATCATGAAGTTGCAGCTATGTATTTGCCTTGAACTACAGCGTTATGTTGACCGTTAGCACGATCATTTGAGAACGAGGAGCTGAGAAACGCGACTGAACGAACGCTGAGCGAACGAACGATATGAACGTTTTTTCCTGCCAAACTGACTGACGGGAACTGAATCTCGACATCGAACGAGGAAATCCACCTCTGCGGGGGGCATTTCAGGAGCTTCACAGCAAAACAGCCCCACAGCATGTAAGAGGACGAGAGGAAGGGGACGTGTTTTAAAACGTACTAAGAACAACTGGAAAAAAAAGAACTAAAATGACTTCATACAGCTTACCCAGCATAATCCAAGTCTCAGGAAGCCCCAGCATCCAAAACTGATGTGGAAAGACATTACTTAGACCTTTTTTAAAGCCAAACTTCACTGTAGCTGCTAGGTTGAAAATCTAAGTGTGCACAAATGTGGGTGCACATGCTCCACTTGGACGAGCAGTACAGAGCCCTTTTATAATTTTCTTTTTCATTTTTTTTTTTTTTTTTTTACATTTTAAAACAAGTCCCCATGCATTCCAGTTGTTTAAGAGAATGCTGCAATGCTGTGAAGCCCCTGAAATGTTTTGTGGACTACGAAACTTCACCATCAGCATCGGGGTAGCAGCAGTTGAATATGATGTGGAATTCTGGGAGATTACAGTGTTTAGCTGTTCTTACCATTTCCATTTAGGGCATTTAGCAGATGCTTTTTTTTTCTTACTGTTGAAAATGATACTTTTGATGCGATTGTTATCTTCATTTCTAAAGCTATATGTCAACAGGCACTCATAAAACAGTTGATGATTCATCAGATTGCCATTTACCTGAAGCCTCTTTGGCAAGCCGAGCCAAATCCTGTTTACTGTCAAAATGAGCCAAATGGTACTGTGACTGTGGCGGGTTCTTTTATCTCCTGTCTGAATGACATTATATTGCGAGTGTCATTTGGGGGGAAATGCCTTTTTGTCAGCACCTGACTACAATCCAAACCCAGTAACTTGATCCAGTAGTTCCTGCCTTCATCTGTCAAAACAGGATCGCGTCTTGGTGAAAGTGGAAGTGGAGCTGCAGTGAAATGAGAAGCTGCGTTTCAGTAAATCATCGCTGGTTATAGTAAGGAGGTTGTAAAACAGCACCGGGACATGTGTTACTTTCTAATTCACAGGGCAGGAAACACAGACGATTAGACTCCCATTATCTGGTGTGCGATCTAGATGATGCGGTGAAATAATAAGTGACCTATGCACCAAAGGTGATTCAGCAGAATGTGAAAGTAGAAAAAGGTCTTACATGAAGTCCTGATAGTTACAAGAAGCACTGCAGCACCGATAAAGTCCCTGACGCCTCGATAGTTTCCAGTGATGCCTGATGTTAAATGTCATCAGGGCGCAGCAATGCTAACAATGTTAAAGGTGTAGTATGTGGTTTTATTTGGAGAAGGAACTCGGAAATATTCATTCGGTCCCTAGAGAACTGTTTGAAGCTAGAGAGGTGGCAGGGTCTGCCATATATAAACAAAAGTTAAACTGCATGAAACTGTGTTTTACTTTAAGGTCAGCTTGTTCATCCAGTCCTGAAAATAACTTGTTTATCTTTTTTTTCTAGGCATAACAAATCAATCATAAGCTCTTTCTCCTCTGATTAAAATGTCCTCCCCATGACTACATAGTGCACCTTGAACAGGAAAACTTTCTCTCTTCCCTTTTGAAGAAAAGGTACCTCCTGTATTTGCACACAGACAAAGTTTGCAAATATTAGCCTTAAAAGAAAAACCCCTCAAAATCTTAATATAGTAGTTGTCCCTGTGCCCACATTCGTTCATCCTGCTCGTCATCCCTCTGTCATATTTGAGGAACTGAGGAGTGTTTGTCTCCTCCGGCCTCTGGTAGAACAATGCCACGTTATTGTTTGCTCCACTGAGGAAAAGTGGGCAGCGGAAACATCTCTGGAATCGATTATTCATTATCCCCCACAAGGGCACGTCATCCTTTAGCGTGAATCAACGCAAGCGTTGTAAAAAAAAAAATATATATATATATATATATATAAAAACCAGAGTTGTTAAGAAACGATGCCCATTCAGCGAGTCAGACAGCTTACAGTAATGCACCCGCTGCAAGTGAATCAACAGGTTTACATGAAAAAGCCAGAGTGGCTCCGAGGAACCAGACCGGGCAGCCATACTGGTAAAGCTCTAAAGGGCATTTGAGCTTCCCTGCTGCTGCGTGAGCTTCAGGCACATTATCCTTGGCACCATACGATGAGGAAGTCAGCCCTCTGTTTCCCATAACCAGCGGTGGGAGGAGTATTCCAATCCTCACATAATGTGGTATCAACATATTACTGTATTATGAGGAAAGGTCCTACATTTGAGCTGTGACTGAAGGGAAAGTACAGACGTTTTATCCGCAAGTATACTTAATGTATGAAAGCAGAAGTGCACTAGACGTTCTGCTGCGACTGATTTATTTTCACATGTATGACATCAGGCCTCTTGTAAAGGGACCTCGAGATAAATCTGCGGATCGTGAGATTATCATTGGGGCCGGAAAAGAAGAGAAAACTTATTCTGCCGAACGATATGTATCTAGAAATATATCGCCTTCTCTATAATCTTGTGCTTTTATCTCCTTGAGCTTCAAACTATTCTGATGTGAGGAGTTTCAGGGGGAAAAACCTGTCTTTGGTGGAACTGCTAACAACTCATAAACAGCTAAAACATGACGAGAAACCTCAAAATAGTGCTTTCCAGTAACACCATATTATATCTAAGAATGCTTAATATTTACCAGCCTCGTCCTAGGTTCAGTGTGATACAATATAGTCCAACCTTTCGCTCTTTAATGAAGTGGTATAGAAAGTACCATAAAGTAGACATTCTCAAATAAAAAGTGTAGTTAAAGGGGCGCTATGTAGTTTTGGAAAAGAAATTCAAACTCTGAAAGGTCACATTTACAATATTGATATGATAACAATACAAACGTGATGAATCTCTTCAAAAAGCTGTCCGCAGAGGGAAATACGGCCCCCAGAATGCCGTCTGACGCTAGATAGGTGGCTACTTATAAGGGTCCCTGCAAATATAAACGAAGTAAAGAGAAGTATGGAAGTGGTGGTTTATTCACACACTAAAATCTATTTAATTTTTGGATTAAAATGTCTTCCTTAAAAAGCTACATAGTGCACCTTTGAGATACTCTCCGCCGCTGCCTGGCACACAAGAAAGTTGAGGGGACACAATCGGCAGCGTTAGCTCGTCAGCTATCTGCTTTCACTTTCGGCTGGCTTTGGCAGGAACTCTATCTCTGTCTTTATCTGGACAACTTAACAATAGTTGCTCATCATGCTGAAAGTGAAAAATGGAATGCTGGGCATTCCGACTCTCTGCTGAAGGTCACTGCAGTGTTGCTCCTGACAAATAAAAACGTTCAGAGTTAGTGTCCCCACGTGAGGCCCGTCGCCCCTGGGAGCTCCTGAACTATCCATTCTGGATTAACTTAACCCCACCTCGACAAGAAAGCTCTGATTACCTGGCATTCAGACCGAAGCGTCTGTGGTTGATTGAGAGCCTGCTGCTTCATGCACTGAGGAGGAAATTAAATGTGTTGCGGGAAGTGCAGTCTGATACATGGATCTTATCATTTTCATGCCAAAACATGACACAGCGGTTTGTAATTCCATGGAGAAAAAAAAACAAAACGTTTTGCAACTCTGGAAGCAGTCACAGTGACAATCATTTGATCCTCTCGATCTTTGTCTGCACATTATTCCATTTGGCTTCCTGGGTGGTTCAGTGTATTCGAGGAGAAAACTCTGGGCAGTCCCTGTTAGCCGATTAAGTTCTCTGCTGTACTATTCCTGTACTTCACTCTCGGGTCAGTGACCTGTCCCCTTGGTCCAGTCCTGACATTTGACAGCATGTCCAAGACTCTCCAGCCCTTTCATTTCAGCCCAGTCAGTTCCCAATAAAAAAGAACACATCTGGTTCTTTGCGTTATTTTTTTGGAGGCCATTCCAGAAAACCCTGCCTTACCTTGGTCAGCATCTGACATAAAAAAAAAAAAAATTCCCACGTTACACAACAATTCATTGCTAAATTTTGTCATGTTTTTTTTGTTATAAGGAAGCAGCCATTATTTGTCATCTCTACTGGAATTAATCCAGTGTTCAGCACCCAGTCATGTTTTGTTTATTTTAACCAAACTGTTTCCACTTCTTGTCTTCAGCAGTGATAAATCATGTGCTTATGTCTGATTACGACCCCTGATGTCAGCGCTCCAGTTCGTGTGGTGTATCTGTGCTATCAGCTGCTACCAAGTGTTGGTTCTGCCGGCCTCGCCGGTTGGCAGCGCTGCTGTGTTTGTTCCAACTTTGGCCCTCTGCCCCTGCCTCCGCAAACCAAACAGCCTCGCCACAGGACAATCCCAGGAGATGTTTCAGCGAGGATAGTATGCAAAGAAAACTTCCTCTCAGCAGAACAAATACAGGATTCCCATGCTGCTAAGTGGCCCTTTAACAGAATGTGATTTATGATTTTGGGCTATATGATCTGACTCAGCCTGAAGTCTGACCAGATTCACATTTGGTATATAATGAGTGTTCTTTCCAAAACTAAACTCACCTTAAAGGTACAGTTTGTAAGAGCAAATGTCATTGTTTTGTTCCAAAGCTACATTACAAAGACAAAAAAAAAAAAAAGAGTTGTCAGAACAAAACTGAAAATCAAACTTGCGGGCAGATCCCAGGATTAAAGTGCTTCTCTTTTCTTGAGTACTACTGAGTTGCAGTTTCCTGCTCTCCCTCCTCTTCCTAGGATAAGGGGTGACAGTTTGAGGAGTGAAGCGTGTGGGGGAGGGGGCTGGGTAAATGTTCGGAGGAGTGCAGAACATGTTGTTGTCAACAGCAACAGTTGACCTGAGTTGACAAACACGTTGTCACTGGACATATGAGGGACAGGCGGTTATCATATCGTGACACACACAAACACACACACGCACACTCACTGTTTGTTTACAGTGCCGCAGGTAAAAACAAATCTGCAGACAATCAGGGCATGCAAACACACACATACAATCACAGAGTTGTCTTTTGTTTTGTTTTTACCACAGAAGAAGTTTGGGTGATCATGCTCTCTGTTGGTCTTTGTGTGTGTGACTAGCTTCTTTATTTACGTGCATGCAGCAGTCACAGAGTTGTAGGAATGTTCTGTTTTCTGGGAACACGAAACTGAAACTAGCCTGCTGCCCCGTCGATCCTATCGCTGGCTGTCAGCTAATGCTTTGAAATTCCTGATTGGCTAAGCTCTCCTCATGCTGCCTTTCGGGCCAGTCGGAAAAAAATACATTTAAAATCAGGCACTTTTAGACCTTTACTCAAGCACAGTTTCTGTGGGGGATTTTCACTATTATCAAAGTAATGACACTGTAAAACAATCAATGTCTTCTTTCTGTGGTCGTGAACCTGCGAGCCAGAGGTTTTTCACAAAATGAAAAACAAGCATATGACATAAGGACGCAACACTTCCATAAATGGAAATGTTTTCAGGCAGGTTTCTTTTGAAAAAGAGCAAAACATTTCCTCCCTGGAATGCTGAGGAATACTGAGGTATTCTTTTGAGATCTGTCGCGTCATAAAAATTCAAGTAGCATTTCAGTTTCCTTGGAAAAGTTTTCTTGAAACTGACACTGAGCAGGAAACAGTTATCTGATTGAGCAATGTGCCTCATGCTGGCATGGGCCCGTCATTGTTTTCACAAAATAAGGATTATCATTCAGTCTCTGTGAAGAAGACGGCTGCCATCTCTCTTCTCTTCTGCCGTAGGCGCCTCTGAACATTTGTGGGTAAATAAAGTAGCCCGTCTGGTTCCGACATCAGCTGAAATTTCAACTCACACTACACACACACACACACCTTCCTGTACATCTTTTAATATATCTGCCTCAGCTGGGGAAAGAGAAAGCAAAAGAGACGGTCAAATATTATGTTGATTACGAGGTCAGTATTTATATGGAAACATCTGGTATATTTGATACGTGGCTCAGGGCGCTCCCTTCCTCAAGAATATAAACATCTCTAAGTCGGGATCTACATTCAGTATCAACATTGGCCTTGTTGACCTCACTGCAAAGTCACAACAGTGATGTGAGCATTGTGATTTCACCCCTTCACCTTCTGTATCACCTTGTTTGAAGATAGATATGATAATCTTGCTGGATAAGTCACTGTGTATTGTTAACATACCAGCACGCAGGCTTTTTATGGACTCTCCCTCTCTCAGGTTTTACGTATGGAATTCTTCCATGGATTATCAAGTGCATCCAGGCCAAGCAAGTAAAGGAAACTGGGCAACAGTTCTCCTGCTGACCTCAGATTCAGTGAATTCAGTTGACCCACTATGACTGGTATGTGCCATGATTCATGTTGGGTAAGAAAGAAACAAAAAAGGGAAAGAAAGGCAACATTTTAGCTCCGGACCTCAGTGTGTTTTCAGGTCGTAGCCTCTTTTTCACAATTTTCCCCCGAATAACTTCAGGCTATCAGATGTCAACATATGTTTCCTCACACACATCCAGCTCCTGTTTTTGCGATCGTATGAACAGGGCTTGGTGTAACAATTTGGATCACTTTTTTCTCGGCCATATGGGAAAAAGGATTGTAACTCCACATACATAACATATAGCACTGTATGTGTTCTGGAGTTCAACTGCAGGCAGTAACAACGTCATGTTTTCTAAATTTGAGGAGTTACTTTTGACTGAAACTGCATTTTTTGGACTGGCAGTGCAGTACTTCTACTAAACCACCACTACTATCGGTACTGTTACTTCTGACATTCCATAATGCTAATACTGCTATTGTCACTTTATCACTACGAGCCTACTCCAAGTGTTACACAGTGTTCGACACAGGCTATCTCAGGGACATGGGTAGAAAAAATAAAATGGGGCAGCAGCGGTGAGAGGTGGAGTACTGGTGGTGCAAGATGGTGAAAGAGCTCCACAATAAACTTTCATTGTGTGACTCAGATAAAAAGTATAACTACTACACCTCTACAGTACTTAAGCAGTTAGATGCAGGTAGAAACCAACTAATATTCTAGCACATAAGGAGGTCTAAATGGCATTTTCTCAACTGGAGGAGGCACCCTTGGGCCCTGCACCACATTTTTCTTGCACATACGCCCACTGAAGGTGGTGTTCATCATGTTGATCGCAGAAAGTTTGCTGCGGTGACAAGGTTTTCCTGTCAACTAATAAGCCGATAACACCAGTATTACTGATTCCCCCTTTTTATAAGAAAGGGCACTCAGGCTGGTGTCAGAGGAAATGCAATGTGGTTGTTGGTGAGCAATTACTGCTATCGGTCATCAAGGTGGAACAAGAAGAGGGTTTTCTCTGTGAGGTAACCAACTCTTGTTCCTTCATTATTGTTATCAGGTTCCCTACGGGAAATAGGTTTGAATCCGAACCATTGCCATACAGGCGGTTTTGCTTCTCCCCTTTGACAACAAATCCTCCTCTGTCCTGTTGTGGGTAAAAATCTCATTACGTGCAGTGAAAATGGACTCCTGCTACCCTGGTGCTGTAGGGAGCAGACACTTATAGTTTATGATCATGGCGTCCATCGTCAGACCAGATATTGTTTTTGTTTTTTTTAAGAAAGCAGAACTACAGCGAAGAAGGCGGGCGAGTAACGTAAATGTGTATGCCCGAGCACTGCAGTGTGTATCACCTGCAACATTGACTACCATCGCAAGCGTAATAGGGAGCATCCAAGAGGCCACTTTGCAGCATTATTATGCAGCAACAGTATTTTCAATCATGGTGGGCACCCGTCTTTGTTAAAATAGCCATTAAAGGTGAAATTTGTAGATTATGGCGAATCATAGGTAATAGGTAAAACATTAAACCTTTGGGGAATGTGTGCATGTAAGTGCACCGAGGGATTATTAATACTACAGCGTATATTATTCCTATGACTTCCTATCAGTTGCTGCCTGTATTATTAGACTAAACTACTTACTACCAGTGCTGATGACATAATGACTGTACTAATCTGATAACAGCTGCTCTATCTGCCCATGCATTGATATCTTGGCTCCACCTCTGCTCATAACTAACAAAATGAATGACTTACAGGAACACACAAACAGTTTTTAATCTTTCCACTAAAGACGGTCTCAGTCATAACTTAACCTTCAGTATACACACACAAATATACACAAGTACACCTGCACACATTTAGACACACGCCAACACACCACAGCTCTGTGGTCGTCCCTCTTTCACACACTCACTCAGTTTTATGAAGTCATGTGACCTTCAGTCAGCCTAGTGGTATCTGACACTTTTTTTTTTTTTCAACATTTGGTTGCACACACTCTATTCTGGGCACACAATTTCGAAACTGTTCATCATTTACCGACAAGGAACCAACACACATAATTTAAAGATCAACCTTTGTACCAGAACACTGACAATATATGTCTGCCAGTAGTAACACTTTGTTACTCACTCACCACATGTCCTAGAAAACACTGGGTGGCATTACCGTATCTAGCAATAGAGTCCTTTAAGTATTTTCTGTTTATTCATTTAGAAGAAACCTACATTCACAGAGGGCATTTTTTAATTGGATTGGATTGTGCTGCCTCAGATCATCAACATATATCTTATGTCCTCTCTTTCAATGCACCTAAAGAATCTTTTGATCTCCTGATCCATCCTGGTCTTCTATGGACATCCATCATTTTTTGCGTTCAGATAGGGACACCTGATCATGTGGCTGGTGGCCAGAAATTTTCCACCTCCGGGAGGAGAACCATTCTCCTGTGGACCAGACGAATGGAGAGTAAGATGGAAGGAAAAGTGACACCATCCTGGTGTGAGCTGAGAAACCAGTCTTTCAGCCATTCAAGCAATCTGTCTTTGTACAGTGCTAATTCACAACAACAGCTATCTCATGACACTTTCCACTTGGAGCAGGTCAAGACCAAGACCTGTGAGCAGGTGTCAGAAGGCAAGAAAGAACTGCCTTATAACAGGCAGAAACCTTGAGCAGAGCCGGGTGGGCTGCCATGTGACGACACCGGTTGGATTTGTGCTGTCTTGGTTCTTGTCAACCTCGTTCCTCACTGTATGTCTATTTCCGTGGAGAAAACTGACAGTGTTAACCAGAGTGGAATTCCTTGTATGTGTACATGCACTTTGCCAACATTACTGATCCTGATTGTGCTTCAACTACCTCATTTCATCTTCCTCTTCCATTAAAGAATGCAAATAGGTGTTCACTTATGCATTTAGGTATGTCATTTTGCTTTTTGTTTCATTTCACTTGTGGATGTAGCAGCATGGAGCAAATGACATTCTTATTTACATTAATTTGATGTGTTTTGAAATACACCATGACCATTACCATGATTTGATTGAATATCATTCCTGGCCTCCATGATTCAAGTAATTTTTTACTGTAGTCATTTTTTTACACATTCATAACAAGTTTTACCGCAAGTGCGCCTGCAAAGTCTGTGATTCTGCAAGAGCGATGAAGTCCAGTGAAGTGGTACAGCATTGCCTTGACTGGGTTTCTCAACTACAGCAATTATTACAGGAAAATATATAACAAAGGTCTACTAATCTGCAATGACAAGTTATCAGCTGTAAAGAGAAAGTGAACACCAATTTTCAATTCAAAACAAAGCAGCATTTCACAATAACCCAGAGGGGCCGTGTCAGCCTATTAAAAGAAACACACATGTACGGCTGCATGTACGCACTTGAATCGTTGGGGGGTTTTTGGCTATGGTGCATCTCATCATTACAGACTGTGGGGAGGATCTATTTTAATAACAGTATCAGACCTGACACCCACTTCAGGTTCTATTATGTAGGCCCCACTCAATGTCATGCGCAAAAATCAGTGTCTTCACACAAAAGGATGATTGATGCTCCTGGAATTGTACCGCCTTTCACTTTCAAAGAAATGAAATAATGAAATGAAAGTGATGTCAGCGTCATTAAACAGAAAAAAAAACGGAATTGTCTGTTCCTGTGACTAAAACAATGAGTCTTGTGGATTTTGCTGCCCATGTTTGTCCATATTGTAGTGTGTGTGTGTGTGTGTGTGTGTTTGCATTTGTTTGGGGTTTGAGAAGCCATAGAAAGAGGGAAACGGCACTTCTCTATAATTACTTCACACTTCAGAAGAAGAGGATCTATGTAAACCATTTACAGTAAGTACAGACAGACCCATACTTTTTTTTTTAATTTAACACTGAAATGTTACAGCAGTATAGGCTCCTTTTGGAGTTTCACTTGTGATTGAGTATCACATGTGGCACCTGAGTCAACAATACCTGCCATTTCTTTTCAAACAAGGACAGTGTGGTGAAAGAAAAGTCATGGATCATTACGTTCTGGTGGTGTGTTTGTGTGAGATTACACTCTGGATTGGCAAGTAATGTGCCGTCTGCTGTACTACTCATCACTAAGGTATGCTAGCAGGGTTGGGCTACAATAACAAAAAAGGCTAATTATGGACAGATTTATTTGTTTTTGTTTAACATTTTCTAGAAATTAGAAAGGTACTGGCCCGTGTCTGTTTGAGCTTGTTAGTATTATCCATTTTAATGCCAGGGCTGTGTAAGAATCACAGTAAAACCAGTTTCACTGCAGGAAAAGCACCTAGATGCTAGCATGCTAACCAGCTAGCCCCAGCCTGTCCCGGTTTGGACAGCAACACTCCCCTCGTCCCTGAGCTTCCTGTACGAACAGCTAGCGGCACAGCTAATGGCGCTAACTAGTGAAGGGCAGCTAAAGTTAGCATCTAGCAATGGTAACATAAAATTAATAATAAAATAAAGTAAACTAGAAAGGCACTCAGTAGAGTGTATATAGCCCAACAGTCGCCATGCATTCAATCAAACATTATTCAATACCAAACTTGATGGCCCTGTTTAAACCATCCATTAATGCCTAAAGGGGTGTATGTAATTAATAAAATTAACTAAAATGATCAGTACAATGTGAATAAATAGGTGCTTGGATTAAATGTTTATGTATTATCTTGCAGAGATACCTACCTACTGAAGTTAGCATGCTAACCAGCTAGCCCCCAGTCTGTCCTGGTCCAAAGCCCCTGTGCTAGCGGTGTGAACAGCAACACTCCCCTTGTCCCTAAGCTCCCTGTCTGAACGGTTGGCAGCACAGCTAATGGAGCTTACTAGCGAAGGGTAGCTACACATAGCATCAAGCATTAGATGGTGGTTACTCTGGGGATTTGCTGGCCCCCTGTTGGTTTGGAGAATGAATCTGACCAATGTTCAGTTCTTAAATGTTCAAATTCGATCTCACTGGATCTTGGATCGGATTTTCTTTCATCAAGTGACAAGCATTGTTCCCTGAGGAATTCAAGTGTTGAAAATCTGCAATCTCGCAATCTTAAAGAAACTGAGAAAGAAACTCCTGACTCCCCACCAAAAGTTATTGGAGTCTATTCTGGGTCGAGACGTACAGAATCCATTCAGGAGTTTTTGTGTGAGCCTGCTGACAAATCAACAAAGGGACACAGATGAAGACATTACCTCCTTGGCAGAGCCTATACTACATTTAGCTGCTTCAGTTTCCTGGCATTGTCTGAGCCATGTATAGTGTCTTGACTCATTGATAGATTCCACAGCGCTGAACCATTGGTGACATCATTAGTAATCCCCGTGTTTTTCCCACAGCGATAAGTCAAAGTGTCTGGATAACCAGCAAAATGCCTGGCATATTTAAGCAGTTCTGAATACGGATAGGAATCCCTCAAGGAATAGTTTGACATTTTGGGAAACGTATTTGTTACCTTGCTGAGAGTTTGATAAGAACAGTGACACCACTTGATTTCATGAGAGTGGAACCGATCTTCCTGTGTGACTCTTGGCAAGAAAGCAAACAAGTCCGTTTCCAAAAATGTTGAACTATTCCTTTCCTTCTTACTCTGTGTGTCTGATCTACTGAAACTAAACTTCTGCTGAAATGAAATTTAACTTTAGCCTTTCTGCTTATTGTGAGGGAAATACTGTATGTGTTGATTAATAATTTTCCAGAGAACAGTGGGCTTTCAGGAGGGGGCTTTCTTTTGCTGACAAGAAACCAGTCATGATAATAAGAGGAAGTCACAGATTGTTAGATGACGTTAAACATGAGGTCATCGCACAAAAATAAATAATGTCTGCATTTAATTGTGATGATTTTGACAAATTAAGCTAGTGTGAGTATGGAAAGTATGGTTTACAGATTCTTTCCTTCTCGTACCTTGTTCTGTGTAAAATGAGTGTAAGAATTGACCACGTATCATAAAACATGACATCAAATCAATCATTTCAGTATCAATTAGATATAAAGTAACCAGTTGTGTGATGACCCACTAGTTTTTAAGCATTGTGTATAGTTTCATTTCATGAATGGTCTGTCATCTCCGCTCTCAAAGCTGTACAAAGGCTTTTATCGTAATCAGCGTGCCGTTCGTGTGCGGCCACGCGGTAGCTGGTCAGTGTACAAAAGCTCGACCTCTGTGGAGGTGTCAGCATTGTCCTCTTCACAGGAATCAGTTACACATCATGTATTTGAGTGTTTTCGGCTTAAATATGACTTGGAGTGGTAGTGTGTTTGTGTGTGCGTGTGTGTGTTTTGCACTCTGCACTTGACTAAACAATAAAAATAAAAGAACACATGAAGCTTTTCTGTTTGCTTTAGCAAATTTCAAATGGGGAAAATATTTATGGAAATATGGAGGAATACATTGAGATAAAGGCAGTCTGGGAAATCTAAGGGAATCCTAGGTTGTGTAAGAAATGGGGAATTACACTCCGAAGAACAAAAACACTTCTGGAGTATTTTGAATGTCACAGGTTATCAGATGAGTGTCTGTGTATGGCTGGTTCCTGAAATTGCACAAATCCAATGGGAGTGGCGTCTCCTTCCTCAGAACTGAAGAGTGGGTGGAGGTGATTACATACAACCAATAATGGCAATACTTACGGGGGACGTACACTTTAAACAGACATCCAATTCCCACCTGTTTGGGTGGAGCCACTGTAAAAAGTGGCTGAGACTTCTTTTACTGGTATGGCTAAAAAGGAGCAGTCCTGCTGTTGAGGCCCAATTTAAGTAAGCCACTAACCCTGTGGGACCATGACAAAGGTCTTTATGGCTGATGTTGAGGTTCAAAGTTCTCGACCTGGCTTGTTATCAATAATGATATGGTGGAATCTATTCTTATAAATATATGTTAATCTTCACTATGTTAGTGTAACCAGTGTCCTGTGACCCAGTCTATTACAGTTTACATTATTGTGGTACCATAATATATATGACAATAGTCCTGTAACTTAAGCAATATGAAGAAATTTATGTTGAAAACATTCAAAAATTAACTTAAGTTTCAACAAAATGCGGGAAAAAAAACAAACAAACAATGTCTGATGTTATGAATTGTTGCATTGTTTTGTATTGCAGAGATACCTACTGAAGTTGGCATGCTAATCAGCTAGCCCCGGTCCAGCTCTCCTGTGTGAGGTGTAAACGCCAACACTTCCCTGGTGCTCTGAGCTCCCTGTCTGGATAGCTAGCTGCACAGCTAACTGAGCTAGCTAGAACTAGCTAAAGGCAGCAACAGTTAGCAGCAGTTAGCGGTTACCCTGGTGAAATGCTGCGCCTTGTTTTTCAGAAGTTGGCCAATTCTCACACATGGCACCTTTAAAATTCACACATTTATTGGGACAAACTGAAAGAAACAACTTCTAAACATCTGATGTGTAACATGAGCCCAAGATAGAACGATATTTGGTGGTGGAGTTTAAAATGTGCTACATTAGCATTTGACTTGATGCTCTGTGTGAGACATTGATACCTGTGTCTATTGTTTGGGTGAAAGGAATCAGTTTTTAGTTTTGAGAAACTGGGCTCTAGTTTCAGGGACGTGTTTGAACAATTAGGAGGGGAAAGGATAACCTAAAGTAACCCTTTGTGAGGCTCCAACCTCAAATGTCACAAAATATAATATGTAGCTCTGTCTCCCCCTAGCGTGGACAAAAGAATCACACACTGGTCTCAAAACCATGCGTAACAAGACTATATCTTTTCTTGACTGCTTGATTGTCTTATAAATCATTTTGTGAATGAAAACATAATCACATTAATGAAATAAAAGGTAAACCCACCCATGGGAGGTACTGTGGAAAACATGCGCTCAACAAAAGCACATTTTTATGCAGAAATCAGACTGTTTTGTTGTTGTTGTTGTTGTTTGTTTGTTTGTTTGTTTGTTTGTTTTTCCTCTCTTTTCCTTTCAAAAGCAATTATATTGCTTCGGAGGTCTAGTTTTGGAGTTGCTAGATCAAAATGTGGCGCTGACCAGGAGTCAAGGATAAGATGAGATGCGATGGGAGACGCGCGCCAGGGGAACAACGCAGAGGCCGGTGCGTGGTGAGAAGTGTCAAAGCGCACAAAGCTGAGGGGTATGAGAAACGACGAGAGGCAGCGGAGGACAGAATCACTGCACACGGGCTCACAACTATGACTTGTGGCCACTAGAGTGCACCGTTTTGTCATTTTGGATCAATCACTCTGGGCTTCAGGAGAGAGAGAGAGAGAGAGAGAGAGAGAGAGAGAGAGAGCGAGAGAGAGAGGTCATAATAAGGTGCTGTGTGGGTGTGTTTTGCCAGATGAAATATGGAGATCTCCACCAGGCTGGAGCAATAAACTATTTTCTCCCTCTCTCTCTCTCTCTCTCTCTCTCTCCCTCTCGCTCTCTCTTTATTTCTCTCCATCCACATCTCTCTGTCCACTTCTCTCTCTCCCACAAGATCCAGTCTTTTCGTGTATAAATAGCAGCACTGTACACGGCGTAATGAGTCCCCCTCACTCATTTCTTCGGTGTGGCAATTATGCATATTCTTGGGTGGGCAGAGGATTCAACTTGCTGCTGCATTCACCTGCTCAGACAGCTGCGAGAATACCTGTCCTTTGAGTTTGATGTGCAAACTCCGGAAAGACCTCCTCCATACAGGCATCTCGAGCGAACGGAGAGAGATTAGCGTAGTGACAACAGCAAGACACCACCAGTGAGCACACAAAGACCCACAGGTAGTTCTGTGCCAACGTGAAGCATTTTGGCATCATTACGGAGCTTCGCATACCTCCCACTGTGATAAAGAATCAGCATGTACCGCATCGAAATCAGCAGAAACATTTTGGTCAGTGGGATGCCAGCTAGGGATCACGCTGTTATCACTGCACAGGTCAAGCTGAGGTTGCCTGCACAGAGGGCAGCTGGATGCGAAAGGGGTCAGCCCGAAACCTCCACGCATGTTATCCACTCCCTTCGAGGCTCCTCTCCGACAGGTGAAACGAGGCAGCTTGGCACGAGTCCACATGCATCAGAGGAGAAATGTTGTTGTTTACACCCTCCCCAGGCCAACAGTGGGAGTTAGCAGCAACGAGGAGCGCAGCGCGAGGGGAATTGGCAGCTCGGATGTGGGAGAAAAAAAAAAAAAGGGAATAAAAGAATACAACAGTAAGTGTGAGATGTCCTCCGGCGAATCTTGTGCGCTTTCTAGCCTTCGCAGGTTTGCCAACTCAGGTGTGCTGAGACATCAAGGTACACGAAATTCGCAAGCAAATAGCCGATCAGTTGTTGTTGTTTTCACCTCATTTTGTCAAATCTTTTTTTGTTGTTGTTGTTCCTCAAAGCAAGAATATTAAGATTTCATTGTTTTTTGGAAAATATTGAACTCAAAATGTATTGTTTTTCCCAGAGAAGAGATTGGAGAGAGGAACAGTGTGAGTGGATGTCATCTTGTAGCCTAACCATCATTAAGGGTCACCTATTAATCTTTTTGGTTTTGTTCCTTTTGTGGTTCTTTGTGCATGTGAAAAGGTCCTTAAAGTCTTTGCCGACCAACTTCCACAGAAAACACTGCTCCTGAAGTGCCTGACATGCCTCGTCAATAACGCCGTCTTTAATTCCGTGACTTTGTGTCATCGCTGCATCACCATGTTACACATTGGCATAATTTACGCCTATATTCATGGTAGAGGTGGGGCTAACTGGAAGCTGAAATACACGACAGAGCCGATCAGAGGCACAGCGAGCAGCACTTGCTCGGGCGTGCGTGAGCTGACCAATCAGAGCAGACCTGGTATTTGGGCGGGGGACCCTTAAAGAGACAGGAGGTAAAACAGAGTGACAGCGGCAGCGATGGACAGTATGAGAAGCATTACGTGTTTTTTGAGGATTAAAGCCCGTAGTGACCCAAAATAAAATTAGTTTTCGCCTGTGTTTTTAAAGACCAACCTGAGCATGCTTTGGTCTCCCCTGTAATAGTGGAGAAGTACTTTTTAAAAACTGGTGGTACAATTAAAACTTTTTTTTGGACCCATGCCTCCATTATGTAGCAACATTTTAAGATTTTATTTCAAAACCCTCTAAAGTGGGTCCAGTTTGGAAATGACCCATCCGTCAGTATCTGAATCAGATGGATTCTGCCCTCATAAAGAAGCTGTTATGTAAGCAAAGGTCCTCATGATGACTCATGACTTCAGCAACAAGCCAAATGTGCTTAACAGTCATTTCCAGCAGTTATGTATTCATGAACTACGGCAGAAATTGTGATTTCTGTTCTTTAAAACTGTTTTGTGACGGAGGTTTTGTTTAGTTGGAATAAAATATGAACAAACTTCACTTTCTTTACCACAACAAAACACTTCACATGCAGAGGTTCCTAAACCATGTGTGTTTACTGCTGTGCTTTTCAACTCTACTCTGCAACTCTGTAACAGTGTGTGTGTGTGCGAGTATGTGTGTGCGTGTGTGTGTGTGTGTGTGTGTGTGTGTGTGTGTGTGTGTGTGTGTGTGTGTGTGTGTGTGTGCTTGGCCCTCAGGTTATTCCCTAAGATTTTAGCTGTGTGCACAGATCCGGGGCTGACCTGTTTGTGCTGCTCGGAGGGGATGAACGAGATTCCCCGGCAGCTCCTTTGACCTCGTTAGTGAGGAAGCCGTCACCCTGCGGCAATTAATCTAAACCGGGGTGCTGTAAGGAACCACGGCTGTCATTCTTGTGAGCCAATAAGTCTGAAACACAAGAGAGCGTCACACATATTACCTTGAAATGACTCACATAATGACAGATGTGTTGATGGGATGGAAGCATATTGATTACATTCATGGAGACATTGTTGTTGTTTGGGTGACCTTGCCTCACCTTGGCAGATCTTATCCAGTATTTAAATTTGAGGCACACGCTTCCTGCTGCCCCAGCGGGAACACGCGCTGCATGGAGTGATTTAAACTGCAGCCCTTTTTACATGATTACACAGACCACCGTTTTACTGGAACACCGGATCATCTGTCCCTATGCTGCTACGCCACGCTGCTGGAGGTGTCAAACAGCAACAAAAAAAACCTGCTGCACAGTAAGCACTGTCACGCAACTGCGTGCAGACACACACCAGTGCGCACAGCCGACGAGAGAGAGAGAGAGTGCGGATATGCAAATGCCGTGCGAAAGCAGAAGAATGAGCTCTCAGTGGTCTCAGATCAGTGATGTTTGAGCTGTATTTAACAACTCTGAAAAATGGGCAGTGAGGGTGAAGGGAGAGAGAGGGTGAGAGAAAAGAGGAACTCATCAAGTCATTAGAGACAAAGGTTACATAAGAGAGGTAATTGTGCTTGTAAGAGTGGTTTAGCCACATGGCTAAACATACCTGTGTGTGTGTGTGTGTGTGTGTGTGTGTGTGTGTGTGTGTGTGTGTGTGTGTGTGTGTGTCTGTGTGTGTGTGTGTGAGAGTGTGACTTACAGGTTCCTTCCACAGATGGGCTGGTGAAGGCCACAAAGAGCGCAGAGTGTGTGGGAGTAGGTAGACACAAATGTGTTTATGTGTGTTTAAGGGTTATAGCTTCAAAGCGCTGTAGTTGGGCTAATGGCTGACCGTGTGTGTGTGTGTGTGTGTGTGTGTGTGTTTAAGCAGATAGCTCAGAGATGATTATTATACAGAGGTAAAAAAAAAAAAAAAAAAAAAGTATACAAAAAAATTTTAAGAACTGAGGCAAGACAAGTGATTAAAAACTCGATACAACAATGCGCCCAAAGCGGCGAGGTTAGTGTGAGCGTGCGCCTGTGTTTGTGCGTCAGAGCACGTTCTGTGCTGTAGTCAGAGGATGACGAAGGAAACAACAGGTTTATATAACGACTCCCTCCCTTTGTGGAGGAAAAAGCGAGAAAAAAAAAAGGAGATCGGAGAAGAAAGATGCTCAGGGACAGGGAGAGAGAGACAGAGGACCAAGATGGAGCTCTGAGACAGAAAAATTAGACGGTGTCTCGAGACAAAGATGGAAATCAACAGAGGAAGAGGCGGAGAGGACAGGCGTGCATTTGATGAGAGCGAGAAATGAACAGAAAGTTAAGAGAAACTGAGAAACTGCATGTAGATCACGGACGGACACGTTTCTCTTTGTAACTGCCTGCCCAGACAACATCCTCTCGCGATTCAGTCGGTTGTTTCCTTCATTTCCCACAATGCTCTACATAGCTGCATGGAGCTCGCTGAAATAACCAAATGGAACAGAGCCATCGTTAGTGCCATTATTTACACCTGTGTTTCCGCTGCTCAGACGAGTTAAGATGTCTGCTGTTAAAGAGGTCCCTTCAGTTTACACCGGCAAACAAAGCGATGACATAATAGGCGCGCTTGTTAGCAAGTACATCACAGCTGTAAAAGATAATGCTAACTTTAGCTTCTTTTTAGCTGTGTGACGGGCTTCCCGCTGTAATGTAACTGGAAGTCAACACAAAATGGTGAGTGAGACATGCTCTGAAAGGCCCTGGCGTTTGGCAGAGGTTACGCTAACATGTTCTTGTAAGAATTCAGTGGCCGCAAGTTGTCTGAATGTGGCCAACACATGTATAGCCATGCTAGCGTCATGGCTGTGTGACTCCGTCTGTCCACTACTTTGGTTTCTTTGAATATATGTCAACATTCTCGTTAGCCGTCCCTGTAATTTGTGTTTCGCGCTAACCCTGTAAATGTTAGCATGCTAACACGTTAGACTCACGCTGTGTTCCGTTCGAAGTTATTATACGGTTTATTTAACGCCACTTGTATACTTGGAAACATATCCAAATATTCCGTTCAGAGTGAAGCCCTAAAACCCAGAAATAAGTTAGCTCTCTTGCACTTTTGCTTCCCTCGTCTCAAAGTCAGTGGGTTTTTGTTTAAATGTCTGATGTATGTTGTTAAAACAAGCCTAAGATTTGTTTTACAACATAAAACACCTCAGTAAATTCCCCTTGTTTGAACTGAGAAGCGTTTACCAGTCTTACGGTGGTTGCTAACAAGTGGCTAAATGTGACTACAGAATCTATATGTCAGCATAGCGAACATGGAGAATCATTCACTTGTCGGCCTTTATAGGTGGACTTTAGACTTTGCAACTTCTAGATTGATCAATTTTATAGTAAATGCATGTTGTGGTGACGTTTTAGTCATCCAACTGCAAAGTTGTTTGTTCTTAAAAATGGCAGTTTCATTGACATTTCAAAAATCATGTGCTGTCCGTCTGTGGGGAATATCTTGCTGAATAAAACGCGTTCATTATCATGAACTTGTGTTTGTCATAGATCTTAATTTCTGCCAAAATCCCAAAGGCTATTTGTTAATAGCCTTTGGGATGCTAACTT